>NC_079454.1:40405610-40741374 GCF_903798145.1 Danio aesculapii | reverse complement strand
AACACTCATTCACACATACACTCATACACTATGGATGTTTTTGTTTATTTAATTCACCTATAGCGCATGTCTTTGGACCGTGAGGGAAACCCATGCGAACACTGAGAGAAATATATTGCTGAGTATTTCCCTGTACTGGGTTGCAGCTGGAAGGGCATCCGCTGTGTAAAACATATGCTGGATAAGTTGGCGGTTCATTCCGCTGTGGCGACCCCTGGGGGGCTGAGTCGAACAAAAAGGATTTAATGAGTGAGTATTGCAGACTATCATCAGCATAACAGTAAAAACTGACCCAGGGACCAATTGAAAAAAGAGGAGAGCCTTGTGGTACATCACTACTGTTAACTTGGATTATTGCCTATTTAAATTTTTTGTTTTTACCATTTCGTCACATCTATTGTGTCACATACAACATTTAGGTCAAGTAAAACGAATTGTGAGATACACTCACTGGCCACTTTATTAGGTCTACCTTAGTAGCACAGGGTTGGACCTCTTTTGCCGTCAGAACTGCCTTAATCCTTCGTGGCATAGATTCTACAAGGTACTGGAAATATTCCTCAGATATCCTGGTCTGTATTGACATGATAGCATCACACAGTTGTATTATATTACAGTATATTACAGTATATTATATTATACACAGGGTTGGACCTCTTTTGCCGTCAGAACTGCCTTAATCCTTCGTGGCATAGATTCTACAAGGTACTGGAAATATTCCTCAGATATCCTGGTCTGTATTGACATGATAGCATCACACAGTTGCTGCAGATTTGTCGGCAGCACATCATGATGTGAATCTCCCGTTCCACCACATCCCAAAGGTGCTCTATTGGATAGAGTTCTGGTGACTGTGGAGGGCATTTGAGTACAGTGAACTCATGTTCAAGAAACCAGTCTGAGATGATTCGCACTTTATGGCATGGTGCATTATCCTGCTGAAAGTAGCTATCAGAAGATGGGTACACTGTGGTCATAAGGGGATGGACATGGTCAGCAACAATACTCAGGTAGGCTGTGGTGTTGACACAATGCTCAATTGGTACTAATAGGCCCAAAGTGTGCCAAGAAAATATCCCCCACACCATTACACCACCACCACCAACCTGAACTGTTGATACAAGGCAGGATGGTTTCATGCTTTCATGTTGTTGATGCCAAATTCTGACCCGACCATCCGAATGTCGCAGCATAAATTGAGACTCATCAGACCAGGCAACGTTTTTCCAATCTCCTTGTCCAATTTTAGTGAGCCTGTGCGAATTGTTGCCTCAGTTACCTGTACTTAGCTGACAGGAGTGGCACCCAGTGTGGTCTTCTGCTGCTGTAGCCCATTTTCCTCAAGGTTGGACGTGTTGTGCTTTCAGAGATGCTCTTCTGCATACCTCGGTTGTAACGAGTGGTTATTTGAGTTACTGTTGCCTTTCTATCGGCTAGAACCAGTCTGCCCATTCTCCTCTGACCTCTGGCATCAACAAGGCATTTGCGCCCACAGAACTGCCCTTCACTGGATATTTTCTCTTTTTTGGACCATTCTCTGTAAACCCTAGAGATGGTTGTGCGTGAAAATCCCAGTAGATCAGCATTTTTTGAAATATTCAGACCAGCCCGTCTGGGACCAACAACCATGCCACGTTCGAAGTCACTTAAATCACCTTTCTTCCCTATTCTGATGCTCGGTTTGAACTGCAGCAGATCGTCTTGGCCATGTCTACATGCCTAAATGCATTGAGTTGCTGCCATGTGATTGGTTGATTAGAAATTTGCATTAACGAGCAGTTGGACAGGTGTACCTAATAAAGTGGCCGGTAAGTATACATCAAGGATTTGCCTCTCGTAAACCTCAGAGTGAAACTGTCATCCAATTTAAAATTAAATATCGTGTTTTATCCTTAAGATAACACACAGGATCTGAACTTCATGTGTGGTCCAGCGTCAACAAATGGTGATTACCAACCTGTGTGTCACGTGAGTGTCATTTCCTCAGGTTTTCTTCTTTGTCCCTCACTGCTGGTAGCCTCTGATAATGCACATTCCAGTCAGATCAGCTTCCTGCCTGTCTAAGCACTTTGTTCAGGTTTGCTGGCCGAAGAGCTGCTTTTCCTGAGGTCAGCTGACCGACTGACCGACTAACATCCTGTTGACAGTGTTCATCCACCAGCTACTCTACCAGTTCAACAGGCTCCAATGGCAGTGCAGGCCAAATACACTGTAAAAAAAAAAGGTAGGTCCCACACTATTCTATTCTATTCTATTCTATTCTATTCTATTACAGTATATTATATTATATTATATTACAGTATATTATATTATATTATATTATATTATATTATATTATATTATATTATATTATATTATATTACAGTATATTATATTATATTATATTATATTATATTATATTATATTATATTATATTATATTACAGTATATTATATTCTATTATATTATATTACAGTATATTATATTATATTATATTATATTATGTTATATTATATTATATTACAGTATATTATATTATATTATATTATATTACAGTATATTATATTACAGTATATTATATTATATTATATTATATTATATTATATTATATTATATTACAGTATATTATATTATATTATATTATATTACAGTATATTATATTATATTATATGAAATTACAGTATATTATATTATATTATATTACAGTATATTATATTATATTATATTATATTATATTATATTACTGTATATTATATTATATTATATTATATTATATTATATTATATTATATATATTATATTACAGTATATTATATTATATCATATTATATTATATTTCAGTATATTATATTATATTATATTACAGTATATTATATTATATTACAGTATATTATATTATATTATATTACAGTATATTATATTATATGAAATTACAGTATATTATATTATATTACAGTATATTATATTATATTATATTATATTATATTATATTATATTACTGTATATTATTCTATATTATATTATATTATATTATATTATATTATATTATATTATATTATATTACTGTATATTATATTATATTATATTATATTACTGTATATTATATTACTGTATATTATATTATATTATATTATATTATATTATATTATATTACAGTATATTATATTATATTACAGTATATATTATATTATATTATATTATATTATATTATATTATATTATATTATATTACAGTATATTATATTATATTATATTGTAATATATTACAGTATATTATATTATATTACAGTACATTATATTATATTTTATTATATTATATTACAGTATATTATATTATATTACAGTATATTATATTATATTATATGATATTACAGTATATTATATTATATTTTATTATATTATATTACAGTATATTATATTATATTACAGTATATTATATTATATTATATTATATTATATTACAGTATATTATATTATATTATATTACAGTATATTATATTACAGTATATATTATATTATATTATATTACAGTATATTATATTATATTATATGATATTACAGTATATTATATTATATTTTATTATATTATATTACAGTATATTATATTATATTACAGTATATTATATTATATTATATTATATTATATTACAGTATATTATATTATATTATATTACAGTATATTATATTACAGTATATATTATATTATATTATATTACAGTATATATTATATTATATTATATTATATTACAGTATATTATATTATATTACAGTATATTATATTATATTATATTATATTATATTATATTATATTATATTATATTATATTATATTACAGTATATTATATTTATTTTCCTTCAGCTTACTCCCTTTATTAATCTGGGGTCACCACAGCAGAATGGACCACCAACTTATCCAGCACGTTTTACACAGCAGATGCCCTTCCAGCTGCAACCCATCACTGGGAAATACCCATACACTGTCATTCTCACACTCACACAATGGCCAATTTAGATTCCCCAATTCACTGTGAGGCGAGAGCGCTACCCACTGCGCCACCCCGTCGCTGGTATAATTTATACTTCTAGATATTTATTTAGCCCCGAGATTTCCTGGGGCCCAAAGCGACCGCTTGCCTTGCTTATTGGTTAAATCCGCCCCTGTTGGTAGCATAATCTGATGGGGAGAACATGCAAACTCCACACAGAAATGCCAACTGACCCAGCCAAGGCTCGAACCAGCGACCATCTTGCTGTGAGGCGATCATGCTACCCACTGCGCCACCGCATCACCATTATATTATATGTTCAAAAAGAAATGTTTAAGTGAAAATTGAAACAGTTTATATGCAAAATGCCATTTGAGGACATGGAAAAATGACAGCATTTATTGATAAAATTGCATTAAAAAATCTTGTTTAAAAAAAAAAACACCAACCAACCAACCTAACAGTTACAGAATGTGATCTGATTGTAAGATTGATTGTTGTGGCCTGACACCTGGTGGTCAACAACATGACATTTAAGAAGGAGGAGGGGGGGGGGGGGGGGTCAAGTGAGATATGTGATTACAACCACTGCAGCCAAAACATGGTATGACATGCCATACTAATAACTACATTACATTTAAGTATGTGATCGAGTAAGTGATAACAACCACTACAGTCAAAACATAGTATAAACTGTTATACTAATAACTACATAGCTATATTTAAGGAACTCATGCATAAGTAGGCCTATGTATGAACAAAACACTACAATTGACCTGATTACTGAAATACCTGGTCATCTGCTTCTTGCTTCCCATGCATAGTTTGGCATTAAAACTGTGGTTCATCTATTCTGTGTTATCTGCTGTTGCAGTTTTTAGCCTTCCTTTTTACAATTAGATGGTTTAATAATTGTTTCAAAGCTTTCGTAAGCACATAAACATTAGCTACTGTTTCACATCATTAAACACTAAGTATATCTTACCACAAGCAGTCTACTTTATGGCAAGACACAGCAGGTGAAAAGAATAAAAAACAAAAATAATTAATAGTAATCACCACACTCCCAAGGTTGATAAATTATATTAAGAATTGCAAACATTTTTTTACATTACAATGTTTAAATAAAAAAATCTATATTTTAGGAAATAGGGGCTATTTAACATCTATAACGAGGTATATATGTATGGTGTATGTGTCAGGAATGTAAGAATGTATTCCTCTGTAAAAAAAAGAAATTAAATATAGATGCAAATTAAACCGTGACAATTGGTAAGTACTTGCATTTAATCAAAAAACACTTGCCTTTAATTAAAAGCTACAGACACAAATTGATAAAGTGTGAAAGATGGAAAATTTAAAAGTGTATATTAGATAGATTTTTTACATTAGATCCTAAAAACATTTTATAAAAAGCCAAAATTGACAGGTGCAGTGAAATCAAAAATGACAGTTTTCATCTGCAGTGTCTCATTTGAAATAGGAGCTTATTCTATTCTATTCTATTGTATTCTATTCTATTCTATTCTATTCTATTCTATTCTATTCTATTCTATTCTATTCTATTCTATTAAATACAGTGCTCAGCATATATAAGTACACCCCTCAAAAATCAGTTTTTTAAATTCATAGTTTTAATAGGAAGCTATACAATATTATATTTGTGCTTTACAAGTCAGCACTGAAGCCAAATCTGAAGCTATCTTACAGAATAACTTACGATAATGGTCCAAAAACTAGTACACTAACTGCATCTCTGTTTAATGCTTATCGTCTTTATTATTATTATTTTTTTTTTTCATATTTTTTTATTTTGTTTTGTACACTGGAAGCTTCTGTAGCCAAAAACAAATTCCTTGTGTGTATGAAGCACATTTGGCAATAAAACTGATTGTGCTTCTCATAGACCCAAATTTATATGTTATAGAAAAATATTAAATAATATTAAATTCAAAAATTTTAGCTGAAATTTTGTAGGTTGTAATTTTTATTTATTTTATTTTTTGCTTGAATTTAATTGTATTATCTTTCTTTTCTAAATATGTTTGGTGACTTTATATTTAATATTATTTTTATTAAATAGATCTGTTTACTCTGTTTTGTTTAAATGCACCAAAATGTTCACTGAGAAATGAAAAAAAAAAATCATTTTCAAAACGGTGTACTCAATTATGCTGAGCTCTGTATCTCCTTTGCAGTCTGCAGTTCCCGTGTCTCATCACCAGGAGATGTCGCTGTTGTCTGAAACGGCGATTTAACCTACAGTAAACTGCTCATGCTCCCAGGTAAACGTATCACTCATGACGTCATGCTTATTATTTGGTATGCCAAACATTCCTTTATACCGCATCTTATTCAGTGTAAGCTACTTATTTATCTGTGTTTATAAGAGCATTTTGTTTGTTCATAATTATTGATTTTAAGTGACTATAGCAGGTTATTGCTCTAAAACCCGAAAGAGAATTTGCATTTCTGGGCCATATGGGTTCTCTCTGGATCATTTTGAAGATTAGCATAATATTTTCTTATTCCGACAACATTCGTGTGATTTATTTAATTATTAACCTGCCTGCACTATTAATTATTTATACATTTATTTATGCAGGAATTGGTGGATTTTGTATATACATTTATTTATTTATGTGCATATTTATTTATTATTTTATTCATGCAGGAATTTGTGGATTTTTATATGCATTTATTTATTTATGTGCATATTTATTTATTTATTATTTTATTTATGCAGGAATTTGTGGATTTTTAGATGCATTTATTTATTTATGTGCATATTTATTTATTTATTATTTTATTTATGCCGGAATTTGTGGATTTTCAGATGCATTTATTTATTTGTGTGCATATTTATTTATTTATTATTTTATGCAGGAATTTGTGGATTTTCAGATGCATTTATTTATTTGTGTGCATATTTATTTATTTATTATTTTATGCAGGAATTTGTGGATTTTCAGATGCATTTATTTATTTGTGTGCATATTTATTTATTTATTATTTTATGCAGGAATTTGTGGATTTTTATATGCATTTATTTATTCATGTGCATATTTATTTATTATTATTTTATTTATGCAGGAATTTGTGGATTTTCAGATGCATTTATTTATTTGTGTGCATATTTATTTATTTATTATTTTATTTATGCAGGAATTTGTGGATTTTTAGATGCATTTATTTATTTATGTGCATATTTATTTATTAATTATTTTATTTTTGCAGGAATTTGTGGATTTTTATATACATTTATTTATTTATTTGCATATTTATTTATTTACTTGCATATTTATGCTGGAATTTGTGGATTTTTAATATACATTTTAATTTATTTGCATATTTATTTAATATTATAATTTATTTATGCAGGAATTTATGGAATTATTTACTCATTTATTTAAATATCTGCGTATTTATTTATTTATTGTTTTTGCTAGTTTCGTCCTCCCAGGTGTGTTAATTTTTAGTTTAATGTTATGTTACATAGCGTTAATGATTTGTTCCACATTATAAATATGGATGTCTTTGCGGCTGGGAGGGCTTCCGCCGCATAAAACATATGTGACCCCTGATTAAAAAAAAGCAGAGAGAAAAGTACTCACAATGTATTAAATAATCTCCACAGCGACTTGATTTTGGAATCAGACAACCGTATCCCTTATATACAGACATTTCTCTGCGGTCGTCTTTACGCAGAAACTTGCGTTTGTTGTTATTTACCTTGAATTTTTTTTTAAATTAGAATATGCTAATTAAGATGTCCTCATTGGTCTATGGCTGAAGCTTCCCTGGTAATGGGCGGGGCTTTGACTGGAGCGAGTGCGTTCGTGGTGTGAAGCGGTTGTGTTTGGACGACAGGATATTTCTCTGAACTGAGAGGTGCTGTGTGTGTCTAGTGGAGCCTTATTTTCACAGTACCGCTAATATGGAGCCTAGACAACAGGGTAAGCTTTCTTCCTGATCACTTTCATGTCTAATTGTTCTGTGAAAATGCTAGAAATGCGTTTGAGTAGCCTACTTTTCATATATTGTAGGCTACATATCGTTTCACTTTCCGACAACTCGAGTAGATCTAAATTAAAGAGGCACGTTATGCTAGTTTTGTTTTTATATACAGGAAACTTTAAAATATAGATTACATATATCAGGAATGCTTACAGACTTGCATGGCGTACAAACAACAGGCTTTTCACTAATTTTATGAACGTTCAAACTTCTAACGAGATGCATGAGATTGTCATGAGTTGAAGTCAAACATCAGGGATCTGTTGCCAACACACTTAAACAAATGAGAGAATTAGATCAAGCTCCTCCCTGTCTCTCAAGTTCCTTTTAGGTGGACAATCACGTGACCTTCCCATTTCATTTTCCACGTGAATGTCCTGAGCTAAATAATTGAAATCTTGTGACCAGCTGTGTTCCAGTGGTAGTACCAGTGGATGAGCTTTAACTAAACAAAACTGTATGAGTGCAGTGGGCATCCTGTTGGCACTAGGTGCTCCATCAATCTAACAACTCTAATTACCCGGTAATTAAAAGTCATAAAATGTCATCAGCCAATGTGAGTGTAATATGACACACTCTAGTTCCTTTTTGTAGTGAAGCCAAAAGGGTTTGTCAGTGTTTGAGATCTGGGCAGGGAGCATCTCCTGTACCAACAAGACCACCGATAACCAATGAATATTTTACCTTTCATGCTCAATGAATAAACATATTTAGTATAGTACAGTAGACGTACAGAAGTGAACAGTGAAGTTATAAAACAGTATGAAGACATGTCAATGGCGTAAACTTATAATTTAAATTGATTTGAGCCATTTTATGCAGTGTAGTAAATAATTTGTTTTCACAGCAGGATAAAAATAAGTAATTGTGACTGTTCATCTCATAGTTCTGCATTTTCGTCAGAATTGTGTCATTATTTGTGACAGCTGGGAATAGGCATGGGACGATAATATGGACGAGGTATACCAAGGTTTGGAAATATCAAGGTTTTAAATCCGCAATAATACAGTATATGTAAAATATTTTTTACGTGTTTTATTGTTTTTTAGGACAACAGTATCTCCAGCAGAAACATATGCAAATATGTCTTTTTCAAACTGCAAAGAAATCAGTGTTTTTGAAACTAATGAAGACAGCAGAGGTCAATGATTTATTTGAGTTATTTAGCTGGACATGTTTACTGCTCCAAAATATTTTGTTTTCAGAGGGGAAAAGTTGTTGTTGTTTTTTTACCCAGACATTTAAAAAGAACTTATTTTAGAGCAGTAATCATAATACCGTGAATCCGTGATATTATTATCCAAGGTTATCATACCGTCAGAATCTTAAACCGACCCATGCCTAGCTGGGAAATATAAACTCAACTGTAAGTAAAAGAAACTTAGAATTGCAAGATGAATCGTAACAAGCTTCCATATACAGTAGTACGATCTTACAATTTTCACAAATTCATGCTTTTGTAAGTTACACAGAGGCAATAATAGTATTTTGCACTTTGATGGTTGAAACTTTGCCTTAGAAGGCACTCAAAACATATGTAAATAAATAGCAAAAGATCGTTAATAGTTAAACTTTTTAAATAAAAAAAATACCAGCCATGTACTCTTTAAAATGATGAACAGTCAAGTACATCAGTACAGTCAAGTATAGAAGTATACAAACCTGCATACAGCATAGTTATGGTATGTACACTCAAAAATGATCGCTCTTTGTTCAAAATATTTATTATGAGCTGAAACAACACAATTCTTGGGGTTTTTGGGGGGATAACTTAATTGTTTTATGTTCAATTCGTCTAAATTTGTAAAAAACTAATAAGTTAATTTAGGGCGTGGTCACACTAGGTACAGTTGTCTTTAAACCATGCCAAAGAGAGCTTGTCCCCCCTCCCCTCTCCCCTGACGGCCTGCACTCACACTGCATTTTGCCTTCCGAACCAGAGCATGCTTACATCATCGATGATGCGACTGTTCAGCTCAACAGAAGAGAAGCGCTCTCGCTCAGCACAGTGGACATTTCTTTAGTTAAATCGTTTTGTATTATTTTTAGTCATTTGGGATGCAGTGACTCACAGTCAAATATTTTGCTGAACAGATCCACCACTTTTGACACTCATAAATTATCATAAAAATCCTCGTGCTCCATGTATTAGGAGTTTTGCTGAAGGTGTAATGAGGGGTTGTCATCTATAATAAACTTTGACAGTTCATGTTTATTGAAAAGTAGGAATGATTAATAAATTCATTTGAAATAGTCCCTTAAAAGTGACTTCACGTCTTCAGTTTGGGGCTCAGACGTGCTTTTCACTCACATTACAAGCGTACTACGCTGAAGCCCAACCGAACCGCGCTTTGGCACATCTCTTCCAACTGGGCCAGGGCCGGCTAATTGTGTCTGGGCATGATTCGGAGCACTCACACTTGTCAAACGAACCAGGAAAACTACTCAGGCACAGTTTGGATAGCATAGTGTGAGTGCACGCTTAATTACTTCCTTCATGTTACCCCAACACAAATAGATTGTGTGGAACTTTTTACAGTGTAATATACAGTTTTAAAATGATTAATACATTTATTTAAGCTAATATATGTATATATATAGTATATATATATATACAGTATATATATATATATATATATATATATATATATATATATATATATATATACTTGCATGTCTGTCAACATTGTGTCTTATCCTACCTTAATATCTTGTGTTTGTTTTACCAACCATGCTTCCCAGAGCTGTACTCTAGCGTACTGACTCCTGAAGCAGTAGACTGGGGTAAGAGCTTTCTGTCTAACGTAACTGAAGTGAATGTGACAAAGCCAACCTCTGTAGACAACTTCAGGTCACTTATTTCCATGTCTGACCTGATGGGTGCTGAGCTGTGTGTAGCTCTTTCACAAAGGTGCTTAGTTGGAAGTAGACAGCCATGTCAAAGACTTTAACACACTTAAAACATGTAGACACTGATAAAATATGTAATTGTGACTAGGCTGTCAAATGTTCTGCGATTAACTGCAAAAGCTTTTATCACGATAAATGGTATTATCACGATTAGGGCTGGGTGATTTTCGCCTAAAATCAAAATCTTGATTAATTGAACATTTTAACTTAAATACGATTAATGAACGATTATTGTATTTATTTTTATTATTATTTTTTTTGCCCTTCACTGACAAGTTTTGTACAGTAACTCACATATTACAAGTGAGAATATTCTGAATTGATTATAAAATAATTGATGGAAACACACACTATCTACTGTCTATAATTATTGAACATCAAACGCTGAACAACTGAAATTAAAACACACATTTCCTAAAATAAACTTTTCTAATCAAAAAAGTGAAAATAAATAACTTGCACTTTTTGAAACAAATTAAATTATTTTCAATGTTATTCATATTAAAAGTACAAAATAAGTAAGTATCTCATCGTCCTACTTGACCAGAGATCAGATCTTCATCCTTGGCTGATTTATACTTCTGCGTCGTGTGGTCTTTTATGACCCACAACGCATGCCTTGTGCATAGTCATGCATTTATACGTCTTCATGCTGTTTGTGTTGCCCTGCAATAACACTTCTGAAACGCTCGCTGGCAGCGAGTTTTTATGTTCCTGAGTGTCGCATTTTGTCACAGGGGTTTTGCTTTTTCTGAATGCTATTTTAATGTACAAGAAGCTAAAACTAGCTCATTTATAACGTGAAAAAACTTTAATCATAAGGTAAACACAAAACAAAAGTCTCCATATGGAGCTCCCCCTGGGACTCGACACTTGTAAACACTCGCTCCATCGGGCTCACTGCTCTCCCATGCAGAAGTATAAATCAGCCTTAACAGAGTAGGGTCACATGACTCTATACACGGCAGAGAAAGTAATTGAAAAAAATCAACCTTGAAAAGTTAGATCGATTATAAGTTCTGAATGTGGATTTCAATTACTTTTCGATTAATCGCCCAGCCCTAACCACGATATCGACCTAAGTTGAAAAAAAGAACTTATTACAAAAAATACAATAAATATACTAATATTGCTTTGCTCTATGTTCAAAGTAAACAAATGCTTCAACAAAATTAAATTGCTTAATGATTATAAAATATAATAGGTAACACTCATGGGCGGACTTTGGGATTTGGGATCCCTGAGCAATTTCAGCTATGGGGCTCTAGCATTAAAACTCAAAACACTTTCTCTATATATATATATGTATATTTTTTCCTCTGCAGATTCGTTTTATTATGTAAATAAATTGCATTTAAAAATATGTTTTAAGTGGAAGCGTAATCTTTGTAATGTAAAAATAAATACAATCAATTCAGAAATAAAAAAAAAACAAGTTCACAAACTAACTATATTGTGTGTACAATTAATTAGATATTTGTGATTAGACTTTAATATTTGCATGTGCAGTACTGAAGGATAGTTCCGGAGGATGTATTTAATTTTCCCCGCCCAGAGCAAATGCGTGACTGCTGGCTGTGTGTGACCGTCTTACTAACCAATTGAGTGAGCACACTTTCGTTCTGCTCAATCAGAATTGCGCAACCGAACAAAAACAAACAGGAAAGTGCAGACAATTGGGATAATGGCATCTGCTGCTTCAGAAGCATTAATAAACAAATAATATCAAAGAAAAACAGGACATCTGTTATATGGGAATTTTTGGTTTCAAAGTTACAGACACCAAACAAAAGCAGGTAATTTTTTAGAGCTGTTGTAGAATTGTTGCCACGGCATAAAGATTATTGACCTGAAGCTTGACGACAAAATTAAATTGCAAATTAAATCGCAATGTCTGTCAGAAAAATCGCAATTAGATATTTTCCCAAAATGGCACAGCTCTAGTTATAGACAGATTTGACAACATATGATAGAAAATGTATAAAAGATCTATACTGTATGATTAATATAGGCTTTTTGGCATTGTTCAGGGCCCTCTAATTTCCTGAGGCCCTAAGCGGCTGCTTACACTTTACAATAAAGTCTCATTAGTAAATAATGTATTAAAATCAACAGCAAGAAAAAGATTAATTAAGTTGAGAAATAATTCCAAATTTGATTAGTTGGTAACTGCATTTAATAAAATGATTGCATCTTGTAATTAGATTAGACTACAATTTGAACACATTATTAGGCATTAACTAAGAAATTATCTTCACCTAAGATTAGGGCTGGACGATATGGCAAGATATGCAGTCTCAATAATTATTTTTTATATTGAACGATAACGATATATATATAAGTTAATGCTTCCAGATTTAAGAGTATCCCAACAATGACTGAAGCCACAAAAATGAGAAAATTATTAAATGGCATAACATATTTTTGGCCAATACATTTTCGGTGGCCGAAATTTCAGTACATCTCTAACATCAACAGACCTTAAGATTCGCAGTGTTGCACATTTCTGCTGTGTGATTGGCTCTTAGATCATTATAGAGTAAAAACGTCCAGATCTTATCATTGTTATTGACATCAATTTTATCACAATTTGATATAATATTGTTTTATCGGCCCAGCCCTACCTAAGATTAATAAAAGCTTTTTTAGTTTTCATCATGAGTTAAACTAAATTAACAAATGTTAACTCTTGGTGGCTTAAAGTTAATTTAACAAACAAAAATCCTACATATGAATAGTCCAAATAATAGGCTAATCAAATAATAGGCCTGTCACGATATCTATTTTTTGCTGTACAATATATAGCAACAAAATTTATTGCGATAAATGATATTATTGTCATTTTGACACTAAAATAGTGTCATAATGCAAATACACTCTTCCAAAGAACACCTAATATTTTATTCTTAAGAATATTTCATTTAATTATAGTCATTTTAACAATTTAATAATCAAGAATTGGAATCAGAATATGAAAATGTTAAACATATCCTAAACAAATAAATAATAATATAAAATGTTAACAAAAAATATCTAAAGTAAAAAGAACTAGAAGAAATTAACAGAAAATATTAACATGAAAATATACTATGGTAATGTATAGTAAATACTATAGTGTTTTTTTAACCCCGCTGACACCTCCAATAGAGATAGAGAGGCTATGCAAACAGCTAAAATGTGGTTCGAATGGGTTATTATGTATGAGTGATATATTGCATCACCAAAAATGATTGAGGACATGTCCACGTGTTGTTCGATAAGTCAATATATTGATTATATTGGTTAAGTCTTTTAGCATGTGGCGCATTTATGAACACCACCATATTCTTAAAAAGCACTTTAATAGTTTAAATAATCATTCTCTGTATGAGATATCAGTATTATGCATGTTCATTATCACCATATATTAAATTATTGATTAATGGCATGTCTAATTGTGACATTATATGATTGACAGGTGTTTTGTGTGCTTTAAATGCATGCTATATTGAGGTTACTTAAATGAAATTGTATGGGTTTGCTGTGTGTTTTTATGCAAATTTACTTTGAATGATGTTGATATTTTAAATGATATCTTATTTCAGTTCTTTGCTGTTGAACGCAGCCTGTGTGCATGTTTTTACTAGATCTGAGTGGCATTTGTAATATGTTTGGACTTGATGTATTGCCTCATGAAATGGTTCATAATGTTCTTCTTGCTTTCAATTTGCTAAACCTCAGAGGACAGAGAAACCTTCCAAGCAGGTAGGTTTCAGAAACTCTCCTTTATGTATCTGTAGTGTATCTTAGATTGAGAAACAGTTCATTACACCCTTAGTATGGACACCATCTGAACACTGTCTCTGTGCAGATGTCAGATGGAAATAAATCCAGTCAGATAATCACTAAGGAGAAAGTAATCCCTCAGATTACTCCGGCAAGGCCAGAAATTACGCAATGCCTCATTGAACGCTGCCCTTAAACTATGTTGCTTTATTGCAGACTCTGAATAGACTGTTAGCTACCTATCAACCAACGTTTAGGCGTCATTTACATGACAACATTTATGCATTTTGGTCATTCATTTACATTACAACTGCCTTTTGGGGACCTAAAATAAATGTTTTTATTTTAAATTATACCATTGTCATTTCAACATAAACAACAAAAGTAGATTTGGTCAAATCGGTGATGTCATGTGCATACATATTACATATAAGTATAGTCAAGTGAAAATAGTTACCAATCAAAATATCAATGCGGAAACAACCATGTGCACACAAACTTCTTTACAATATGACATTGCTAACTGCTGGACTGGCATGTAATACCTTTTTTAATAAGTGCAAATAGGAATTGGTTTGGCAGTATTTGTGTATGTATGCAAAACACATGTTAACCTTTAGTCATTGAGTGTGTGCGTGTCTATGCATGTGAGAAGATAAAGAATGCATATGCATAAAGAACATGTATAGTACAGTACAGTCAACGTGTTATTGTTGTTAACTAAAATGAAATATTTTAGTTTTGCTCATTTAAAGGGCACCTTTTACAAGATGTAAGATAAACCTTTGTTGTCTCCAGAATGTGTCTGTAAAGTTTCAGCTCAAAATACCCATCAGATTATTAACTTCCAGTATCTGACTTTTTTGGTGTCTGAGGATACTGTAGCTGTTTTTGTAGCCTGTGGCTTTAAATCCAAATAAGCTGTTCTTCCCTGGCCACCGTTCCCACATGCTTGTTATGTGTCACTTCAGATAAACAGCAGTCAGTGATGCACTGTAAAACCCAACAGTCAACTTTATCAAATGAAATGAGTGTAGTTAACTCAAAATCTGCTGAAAGTTAATTCTACTCATTTGAACAGAGTGTTGAAGCTAATGAGTTAATTGAATACCTCATTACTTCAACTTAAATTGAGAGTTCATCAGCTCATTAGTCAAAAATACCAAGTAAGTTTATTTGATGTATTTGTGGTGGAGTTCATTCAAGCCTTTCTGAAATGGTGAGTCTCGCACAAATACCGTTTGCAGTACACACACACACACACACACACACATATTAGCATTTATTGACACCATGTGGCCGTGGTGATTATAGCCGTTAAGAATTAGATAGCAATTTTACTGTCTATATTCAAACGTGCTCTGTTTTAAAAACGTTATAACATTTATAAAATGTTTAAAAACTTATAAAGCTTCAAGAGATTTATGAGTTGGAACGGATGTTTTAATCCTATGAGTTTCTTTACAAAATATGTTCTGTGGACGTGTACGCATGTTATTATAGAAATATGCGGTCTGTCAATCAATTCGGTGGGCGAGGAAAACCACACTCCTACATAGGGCTGTGCAATTAATCGAAAATCCAGGTTTGATTTCGATTTTGGCTTCTAACGATTATGAAAAACTATTAATCGAGAGAAACGATTATTGCATCATATACCGCCCCCTTTCCAGTTGTACACATTTGTTGCTCTGCAAAGCTCAGTTCCACGTGAAAATGACTAAAGGCCTGTACTGTAATGTAATATTTGCAGCACAGGGTGCGCAACATTCATTGATGTACGTTCGAATCATTCATGTTTTTTAAAGATGAAAAAGCACATGCTGTTGTGTGTGTGTGTGTCGCGCTTGGTCTCGGACAGGCTCGGAGACAAGCAGAACACACACATCTAACACCATCTTAATGTGAGCGCTTTAAGGGTCAGATACATGCACATTTGTGTCAGAGCGCAGTGTTTAGTGATTGTTCATACTAACCCTGAATTGTGTAATAAGCAAACAAGTTAAAAATCAAAAGACATGTGAAAGAGAAACCATATCAAAGCCTCACTATTCTTAAAGTGACAGCGCGCTATATTCCTGCTGCCGCCTGTTTTTATTAATAATTAAACAACAAAAGGAGAAAATCCCTCACTGCTCTTGACTGAAGGACTTTCGTAGCTAAAGTTTTTTTTTACAGTGAAGATGCTTAAAGCACAGTTTAAACAATAGTTTTAATAACTCATTTCTAAAAACTATGATGACAGTACATTATATTTTACTAAATATCTTTACTAGATATTTTTCAAGATACTAGTATTCAGCTTAAAGTGATAATCAAAGGCTTGATTAGTGTAATTAGGCAAGTCGTTGTATTAAAGTAGTTTCTTCTGCAGACAATCAAAATATTTAAACCTGCTTTTATTCTACACGAAATAAAACAAATAAGCCTTTCTCCAGAAAAAAAAATTATAGGAAATGCTGTGAAAAATTCCTCTTTTAAACTTTTTATTTTTTTTCTGTTAAAATTTTATATATTAAAAAAATTCACAGAAGGGCGAATGATTTTGAATTCAACTGATTATCATTTTGAATAACCGTGATTACAATTATGACCAAAATAATCGTGATTATGATTTTTCCCATAATCGTGCAGCCCTGCTCCTACATCACGTTGCGCTGGGCCTCAAAATTACTGGGATTTGGGTCCTACTTTAATGTCAGGAAATTAAAAAAAAAGAAACTTATGTTTATATCACTCCAATGTGACAGTGGATACGCTATACCTACAGACACTTTCAAAAGTTGATTTTTATCATAGGTGCCCTTTAAATAAAGCTGCAGCAAAATAATACACAAGTGTTAAATTGCAAACGTAATTGTGTACTAATAAGTAATAAAAATTATTCAAACTAAAAATTCAATGAAATAAATCTAAAAGAAAAATGTAAAGAAACAAAATATTTTCACTAAAAATAAAAGTAAAATATGATAAGTACTATAGTAATATACATATAAAAATACTAGTTTAGCACTGATTGTGTGACTTTAATAAATATTTTGTTGCATTTTAAAGAAATTGCATAAAGTTGAGTATAATTAATTTTATTTTGATCCATATTTTTCATTCATTCATTCATTCATTTTCTTTCCGGCTTAGTCCCTTTATTTATCTGCGGTTGCCACAGTGGAATGAACCACCAACTTATCCAGCATGTGTTTTACACAGTGCCCAGAGGAAACCCACACGAACACAGGCAGAAAATGAAAACTCTACACAGAAATGCCAACTGAACCAGTCGATGCTTGAAATAGCGACCTTCTTGCTGTGAGGCGACAGTGCTAACCACTGAGCCACTTTGTCACCCTTAATAAATATTTTGTTGCATTTAAAAAATTGCATAAAGTTGAGTATAATTAATTGCTGTTGATGCATATTTTTATTTAAGAAATTAACTGTTGAACCTACTAATTGACAAACTCATAGAAGGGAACTCAGTGCATTAATACAAACTCTAACTTAATTATGTAAAAGTTGTTATTCGTAACAAATTTACAAATTCACAAATTTACACGAGATTGATTTTATAAATTGTCTTTCTTTTTTCTTCCTCTGATATATATTGATTAGGGCTGCACGATATTGGGAAAACCTGACATTACAATTTATTTTTTTACTATATATATATATATATATATATATATATATATATATATATATATATATATATATATATATATTGCAAAATTGAATATAGTTTCAACTAATGAAACCAATAGGTGTTTTAAAGGATGATTTTGTAAGGGAGTGTATCTACAAAAACATATACTAAAGCAATCACAAACATTGAGAAATAGAGTAGAGCTAAATAAAAAAAATATACAGTGCGTTCTGATTTTCTGGAAGCCAATATTCAGATACATTTAATATTTTAATGTAAAATAACACTGTATAATCTTAATTGTGCACATATACATAAATACAATTAATCTTTCTTAAAGTTAGATGTGTAATTTCTTATGCCTGAGCACTTTAAATTGGCTTAAATGATGAAAACACATAAATGATAAATGTTTTAGTAACTTTATGGTCAAATGTTGCAATGACTCAAATGTGGTTCCTGGTCCGTTATAATAGCAACATTGCAGATCCTGCGATGTGACTATTGCACATGCGCACATGTAGGGAATTAGATTTGTGTCAAATAAATCTCACAAAACTTTTCCAAAAACAAACACAAATATACATTAACAAATTTAAAAAGCACACAAAATATACACAACAATCAACCAAATGACAAAAATAAACACTGTTTTCAAAAAAATAAATTATTAGTTCAGTTCACTTTCTGCTTTCGAAAAACGCAGTTTTGATTGCGCTGCCAGAGTTTTCGTTTATGTTTCTCAAATTTACTTAAATCTAATTGCATACACATTGTGATATCAATGTAGAAATTATATATTGTGCAGCCCTAATATGGTTGCTTGGATGTTTGAATGTGAACTTTGTATTTCAGTGGGTGATATGAAATAAGTGTTTTGTTTATATGATAATAATAAGAATGGGGTCCTCCTCCTCTTCACATTGCAGTCTTTCTCTAAGGACAGTGAAGTGATTCTTTGTGAGTGTGTTGCATCGTCGGGAAGGAAAATGAGGACATTGAGAGGACTGGATGGAATAGTAAAGCATAGTCCAGTGAGCTTGAAGAAGCTGAACTGTCTCGCACACTGCCCTAAAGGGACACTTAGTTACTCAGATGACACACTGAACACCAGGACACGACTCTCCCAGACAGATCAACTCCGATTGGCTCACTCATAACAAAAATAACAGCTGACATAAAAAGAAAATATTTGAAGAATGATCCAAGGTCAAGTAATCGGAGTTCTCTTTGATCATTTGATTTTTCTGTTACTCCATTTTAGTGATTGGAATAAAAGGTATTTCATCGGGAAATCAAACTCATTGCAAATCAGTTCTTCTGAACAGTTCATTTAAACAAATGCTTTTGAATGAATCGTTTAAAAAACCCCAACCCAAAATATTGATTCCTTCTATAAAGCTGTCTTACACTGTAAAAAATGCTGTGTTCCACACAATTACTTCACATTGTCCCAACATAAATCGATTAAGTTAACTTAATTCTTTTACAAATTTAAGTGGATTCAAAATAAAACAAGTTGTCATAAAAAAACTCAGGAATTGTGTTGATTTAACCCATTTTAAATAAGTAATTTGAACAAGCAGCAAAAGGCATTTTTGGGTGTAGGTCCCATTTAGTATGAGATTGATTGAGTTTAGTTTTAAAATATGTAACTTTTGCTACAGTTACACCTTCTGTCCACACTACCCTGGAGTTTTCCTCTTCTGAAAATGGAGACTATAGAAACTAGGTTTGGGTTGTAGACAATGCCATCGTCCATCGCCGATGGCCAATAGACATCATGATGCTGAGCCGGCATTGCGATTCTCCGCCCCGCCCTTGTCTGAGCAGCAACCCGCTCGCAAAAAATACACACTTAGGCCCTGTTTACACTAATACTTCTTAGTTGTAAAATGGCATTTTAAAATGAAAACAATTCACGTCCACACTGGGATTTTATCTAACATTTTTGAAAATATCTCCGTCCACAGTATACCCCTGAAAACGCACATCACATGACCACACACACAGACACAAACACTCTGTCTTGCATATGCGCATGTCTGATCTCCAGGCAGTCAGTGGGTGCTTTGAGCACAAAACCCTAGAGAGCAGTGCACATCCGACAGGTTATCAAGGATGTACTGCTGGATCACGTCTCACTATAGTTGTTAAACTTGATATTTAATTCATCTCCATCTAATGATTCTTCGGTCTTTTGAATCTATCAGGTAACGTGTCACAGCATCAGTACACTGCTTCAATCTTTAGCTTTCACACTTATTATAAATTACTTAGTAATTTTAGCGAAAACCTCAGATACTGTCGGTTGGTTCGTGTTGGTTGTGCACCTTTTTTGCCAATCGTGTTTGTTGACGCCATTATAATGACACAGATCACTCAGCCTTTTCATGCCAGAGTCCTGCAGAAAAAGTGATTGACAGGTGATAATTTGTTTAACCTATCTTTATTTATTTATAATTTGATTATGGGTAAAACAAAGACCATGCAGGTTGAAACTGTAGTCTACAAATAATTAATACGTTATGAATTAATTAATTATTCACAAATAATTAATTCACCACCACCTATAAAAAACGATGCCATCGCCCATCGTGATCTTTCACATTAGACATCGTACGATACCAAATTGGTCAACATCGTCCAATCTTAATTAAAAACCATTGCAATGCAAACGAAGACATCTGCAAACATTCACTCCCTGAATGAGTCTTTTGGATCATTGGATATCCTTCCCTTATTCATCAAGTCCCTATGACAGGATCATATATACCACTGCTAGAAGATGACAGACCAGTCCTGATGACCTGTAAACAACAACATGGAAACAAAAATGGCAGCTTCGCTCGCATTGTAGCAGCCATTGTGCAGTTAAACGCTGCATTTTAAAATACAGCAGTTGCCTACATTTGAAAGAGGCAAGCTATTGTTATAGAAGTCTTTAAGCGCTCAAATTTCAAGCAGCGCAAACCCTATTAAAAACACCGGTTTTCAGTTAGACCTGGAGGATTCAGTGCCTAGTGGGACATGTTTGTAAATGAAGTAGTTGCTCCTGAGGCAATTGAACTTTTGTTGTTGAATTGCGTTGTTGACTAGTAACCAAATGTCAAGAACATACAGTGCTTATACTTACTGTATACTGTATTGTCACGTGATATTTTCAGAGCAAAGTGGATGGGTATCTTTTCTGAACTGCTTGATGAAACACCATTGTAAATTTTTGTTCTGAAGCACAGTTCGTGTAAACTCGACATTAGGTTAACCAGTCCCAGGTTCCCAGCTGCAGTTATGGTCTACGTTCAGGGTCAACCTTAGCTGCACTGGTTCGTTACATAGTTGGTAAAATAGCTACTGTAAGCAGTTAACCTGATAAGGACAATCTAGAAACCATGTCAAAGCAGCTGTTTTTTCCAATGCAATCTCACCTAAAATTGTACATTTTTGCTTTCTATGATCTCATTTGTAAATTTCTGATTTGCTCGGCCCCAAATGACAATTGGGTTTAGGGGTGGGTTTTTAGGGGCATGCCAGCTTTTAAAAATACATTTTCATACAAATTAAATTATGAATTTAAACAAATTAGCCACTTTTCTGACTCTTTTATTTTATTTTAGCATCCAGGATCCTAAATTTGTATTTAAAATTATATTTTTCCCTTGATATACAACAAACCTTTTTTCTAAATGGTCTTGGCTTAAATCATTGCTGACTCTGCATTTCATTTTGGCCGTGTTGAATGAACAAATTCAATATTGCATGGCTCTATTTTTTTTCCAGTAATAAACCTTCAACAAAGTGTCTGTAGACACAGTAGAAAGGTAATGGAATAGAAAGGGTACTATTTTACATATTTACCATCAAAATGATCCTCTGTTCTGTACTGTCCTCTTTTTCGAGGCGCAAGCCCTTAAATAGATTTAGGGAAACTGATTCATGGGATAATTGGGAGGTTGATGCAAGGCATCAGAGAAGTTGCTAGGCAACCTGAACAATGAGGCAGTGGAATGGTGAGATAATTACTTTTATAACGTAACCTTTCTTCTGAATTCAGCTTGAAGATTCAACCCTCAGATTTAATCTATATACTGAGGGATCTATTGTAGTATACTGTATCTCTTCCTGTTATGGGTAAATAAACTGCAGTTGCATCTTGCAGACAGAGAGGTAGAATATAATGTACACAAAGTAGTGTCTGAAATAGTGTACTTGTGTACAGTATACTGTTGAGGTATGTCGGTATAGATTACTTAACATTTTATTATCAGTCTTTTCCCTCTGAAAAGATCATTTTTAGCCATTTTCTCCAGGGACCGTCATATTGATTGTTCATATGTCAAATGTCAGCCACACAGGACATCATGCGCTATGCTGGACACTTTTTCCCAGTTTAAAGTGACATTTAAATATCCAGATAAAATATTAACAGGCAAACCAGAGAGTTTTAGTAGGATTCATAAAATGAAATATTTATATTAATATATAGGTTTAGACTACACAATATTAGCCTGCTTTTGGCATAATCTGCTTGATGTAAATTGGTTAGATATGACAAAAGGTCAGGATGCAAGAATTACAGTAGTTGTAATCATCTGTGACTTTGACCAGTGTAGAAGCATGTCCATAGCTTTCAAACATGGCTGTTTTAAACAAAAGAGCTCACAAAACTGCGAGCCCGATGTGCCGGGGCTATTATGTTTTCCAGTTGGGCTACCAAAATTGTATCCACCGTGCCCGATATTGATATTGTATCTTAATGGGAGAAAAAATACAGCCTATTTCAATGCTTCTGCTTTCTCTCACAAATTAATACATAGTTATGTTGTATGTAATTTTCACGTATTGAGAACCCACTATCAATGTGTTTGAATCTGCATTTGTGCTATTTGGTGTCTTGCAAAGAACTGCTACTTTAGTACTAAGTTGATTTAAATAATAATAATAATAAAACAATAAAAGTAGGCCTACCAGGTTTTCATATACATTTTTGTCTGGGACAATTACAGAATGAATCAAAGAAATAAAAAATAATTAATTAATTAAATTATTTTAATTAATTAAAATAATTCAATAAATAATGGTTATTTAGAAAAATATACGTATAGTCTATAATAAATGTCATTATATATTTTTTCATTTAGTAAATGTATGTTGTTGTTTTTTTTTGTAAATAATGTCTTTTCTGGATCACTTAAATTTATTTGAGGCTACCAAAAACTGGAGAGTGCCTGCCCGAAAGGCTACCAGGGATTTAGAAATTTTGCAAGCATTGAAGACAATGGTATCAATGCTGCTATGGAATGAGGAATAGGTTTCAGACACATTATTTTAGCCAAAAAATCTGCTGGTTGACACACTCTGGGGGTTGTGCTGTTGGCAATGAGCTTTTTATCTGCTTTCCACGTGACGTGACATGTTGCATACCACAGACGTGTGTTTTAGAACATTTTTTGCTAGATGAAAAGCAAGAAAAGTTTTTCATTGTGAAAAAGAAGACAGAGTTTGTAGAGCTGGATGTTTCAATGCATTTTACTTTGCTTTGTTTTATGCAGTTAAGGTTTTTTTTTTTTAAATAGTTAAATAGTGCTAAATAGTTGTGTGTATTTTTATTTTTTTGTATTTTTTTGTAATCAGTCTTAGAAAAATGCATTATAAAATTTGTATTTGTCTGCCTATGCATTGATTATTGGTTTAAAGCCAAATATAAAGAATTATCTGTTAAAAATATCTGTTGATTTAACAGATTTTGTATTTCGTAGTTATGCACATTATGTGAGTTTTATCTCTGCTCTGTCCACTTTTGAAGAAAATTCAACACCGCAGATTAACAAAGTGACTTTTATTGGGATTTTTATATTTATTATAGTTATTAGTATACTAATATAGAGAGAATTAAGTCTCTAAAATAGCAGTTAAAGTACTGGCAGTTACCAGGTGTTTGTACTGTAATTTACAACACAAACACAGACAATATATCACGTCAAACTATAAAAAATGTCAAGAAGAGTCACTTTTCAACATCAAAAGCTTTTTGAGGAAAAATCTAAATCCTATAATGAAATTCAAAAGCGTAATTAAGTAAAAAAAAATCACCAACTAAGGAAAACTGCTTATTTACAAATATTGTTTACAGTGTACCAGTATTTTTTCAAAAGATTCATATACGTAGATGCATCCATAGTAGGCATGGGCCGGTATAAGATTCTGATGGAATGATAACCTTGGATAAAAATATCACGGTATCACGGTATTGTGATTACTGCTGTAAAATAAGTTCTTTTTAAATGTCTGGGTAAAAAACGAAAACTTTTTTTCCCCTTTGAAAACAATATATTTTATTTTTTGAAAGATTTATAATATTTTGGAACAGTAAACATGTCAGGCTTAATAATTTAAATAAATTATTCCTTGACTTCTGCTGTCTTTACAATTTATGCATTTCTTTACAATTTTAAACGGCATCTTTGGATATTTTTTTCTGCTGAAGATACTGTTGTCTAAAAAAAAATGTAAACAAAAAATCTTACACATACCTTAGGAACGGTATTACAGAAAATGTTGGCGGTTTTAAAACCTTGACTTTTCAAAACCGCGGTATACCATGAAAACGGTTATCGTCCCATGCCTAATCCATAGTTATTATCATAACAGATAAAAAAAAATATTGTGTAGATAACAGCATATGCTCCATTAGCAACAAATATAGTTGAACATGCACAACCTTAATCCAGTGAGTTACGAACAATCAGTTAACCACGTTGATTTTGTTTTAAACCCTTAGATATAATCTTCAGTACAAGCCGTTGTGTGTGGCATAAACAGTGATTCTGAGATCTTATTCCTGGGCATATTTGTCCAGCCGTTTTGCTCTGCTCTTTAACCTGCTGATTGCATTAGCCTTTGAAAGTGTATCACGCGTTTCATGCCACTGCACTCTAATCAGTTTCTCATTTAATGACTGACCAGACCTCCGAGATGTGACTCTCGTTTCCCTCCGGACAAAAACAACCTCAATATTTACTTACTTTACTGGATCTGTAGCAAATGCATTAGAGCTTCATTGTTGCAGTTTCATTTTCCAGCTCTATTGTTCATTTTAGAAGATACAGGGTGTTTGCGTTTGAGTTTAATTTTAAAGATTTTTTGAGCATTCTCTATGCAGAGCCCATCATTTCAATATAATTTCACAGAATGAATAATGCATATGACGTATAATCAATCATTTTATGTAATATTGATTTATGGAAGTGATTTCAGGTGAGTCTTTCAGGCAATTGTTAAAATAAAACAGAAATTTTGTTTTTTTTTGCTGTTGAAACTGTGATTTTGGGGAACTTTATTGAGCTTTCAGTGATTAGTGTGGTGGTTAAGCCATATTCCTCCTTTCATGTCTTCTTTTTCTTAGTTAACCAGTTGGTCCACTCTAAAATAAAACTTCTGTTATCATTTACTCGTCCTCCTTTTATTCCAAACACAAAAAAAAAACAAATGTATCCACCTTTGGAACACAACGAACACATTTTATGGGGAATTCTGACCCTACATTAAAGCTCTGATACTTTAAAATGTTTACAAAGAGATACAGTTTAATTAAATTTCCATGATTCTGTTTATAAGATGAACAAACTTCATTCAGATTACATTTGTTTTCACTGAAAATAGACAATACTTCTATTCTGGTCATCATGTTGCAACTTTAGATTAAAATCAGCCTTTTGTTGTTGTGAAGCATGTTTATAAAACTACAGTTATGTCAGGTTACATATTTTTTTAATATGATCTGCTCTTAAAGGTTAAAGCTCTATTAAATCTTTTACCTTCAGATGATGGATCTGGTTAGTTTGCAAGACTTTATTGCAGATTTCAAGCTGTTTTCTGTCTTTTTGTGTACCTTTCATTATACGTGGAAAAATACACCTTCGTTCAGGGGTGAAGCAGGATAATTACATAGGAAAGGTGATGGTTAAATGTGCTTAAAGGCTTCATTGCTGTTGTCACATAGACTGAAGGGTGTTTTCTGTATAATTTTCGCATAATGGCTGAACTTGTGTTACCTACAGTATAGTTAGGTAATTAGTTTACCTATAAAAATAGCCATGTTTCCATCCAGTTTCTGAATTCAATTTAATGTAATTTAATTTAAAGAATGCCGTCAACGCTAAAGTGAGGTTTCTTACAGTATACATAAGATTATTTTTACTACTCACACTTTGTTGTGCTCTGAAAATGTGATCTGTGTTTCTTTTTTCATCAGCTTGTGCAAGTTAAAGGAAAATTTCTGTTTCTGTGATCAATGTTCATCAGGTTTTAGTAGTCGATGGTCTAACAATATTTAAAACTATTGTACAGAGCAGCTAAACATCAGTTCATAAATAAAATATGTTGTTTAAAATCTACTGATATTAGTTATTTCTCCAGGGAAAAAAAGTTTAAAGATGCATATTTGATGAAATTTTCTTTGGTTACGGTAAATGAGAATTAATTACCTTGGTAATGTAAAAAATCACATTTCAATTACAAAAAACAAAACCCTGAACAAATAAAAAAATAATAGTGTCAAATAAACATTTAAATAAAGTATCAAAAACATTCATATAATTGATGTTCTGTTTATTTAAGTATGTGTAAACGCATACACTGATATTCAGTAAGGATGCATTCATATTACCAAAATTCTTTGTGAAAATATTTATTAAACATTTTATTCATCAAAAAACCTTAAACAGCAGGTTTTAAGTGTTTTCAACATTATCAGTTAGAAATGTTTCTTAAACATCACTTAACTGCGCTGTAAAAAGTCATATGACAAAAAGTAATAACAAATGTTTTTGTTACTTTAACTTATTTTAATATGCTAATCAGGTTTGATATGCTAAATTGTTTGAGTCATGCAAAGCTTAACTTAATATTTTAAGTCAGTTTGATTGATGTAAGTTGAGAAATACAAATGTTTATTTGATTCAACTAAAAAAATGTTGGCAGCAAGATTTTTTTACAGTGTAAACTGAAAAAAGTGTTGCATGCAAAACTGTTGCAAACAATTTATTTGTGTTGAATTTAAACAAACAAATTAAATTGAGCAATGTTCAACTTAATTTGTTTGTTTACATTCAGCCCAAATAATTTTTTATAACCACTTAACGTAAAAATAATGAGTAAATCCAAGGAATCATCTTTGAATAATTGTTTTCAGTGTAGTAGTTTCACCAGCTAACAGCATGACCAGTCTTGATTTTTGGAATAAAGTTAACCCATCTAGCTTTAAGTAAAGACTAGTCTCAGCACTTTATACAACTGGACAAAATCGTTTCAAAAGGATAATGTGAGCCTGCACACTTGAACAATGGCTGCTGAAAATTTTTAACTTTACCGTGACCTTAATGATTTTTTTTTATTTTACATACTATTTTTATGTTTCATAATATACAGTGGTGACATGGTGGCTCAGTGGTTAGCACTGTCGTCTTGCAGCATGAAGTTCCCTGGTTCGAATCCCAACTGGGTCCGTTGGCATTTCTGTGTGGAGTTTGCATGTTCTCCCCATGTTAGTGTGGGTTTCCTCCGGGTGCTCCAGCTTCCTCCACAGTCCAAAGACATGGATTATAGGTGAATTGAATAAACTCGATTGGCCATAGTGTATGTGTGTGAATGAGTGTGTATGGATGTTTCCCAGTACTGGGTTGAAGCTGGAAGACCATACACTGGATAAGCTGGCGTTTTTATTCCGCTGTGGCGACCTCTGATGAATAAAGGGACTAAGCCGAAGGAAAATGAATGTATGAATAATACAGTTATACTTTAGTTTTGCTATGATGGCCTCTTTGTGAGCATGAAAGACTTAACTAAATTCTAACTGATGAAATACTTTTAAATAGTGGTGTAGGCTGGATTGGCATGAGGATATAAAATACAAATAAAATAATAAAAATAAATTTTATTATGAATAATATATTTATCCTGTGTATTGTATATGAGCCTTTGAGACCTTTTGGGGTTTTGCCATCATCTAGCAATGGCTGATTGGTTGACATTACACAAGTTACTTCTGTGAAATCCAATCAGCGAAAGAATGTCTGTTCATAGATTTTTATATTTGATTGAAACAAATCTTTCGTTGTTCTTCTATTTTTGTGCGGTTTTTTCCAGGTTTATTGGACAAAGAGTCTCTAAAGGAAGCAGATGAGGACATGGTGTCAGAGGTGGACCTCAACAACATCTACACAGAAGAGGAGCGAGAGGAAATGGAGAATGAACTGACTAAGGTATTTTACCTAGTGTTTAGTGCTGTCATGCACCTTTTTTTGCACATGCAAAGTTCAAATCATGGGTTGTGATTAGGAAGCTTCAATTCAAAAGAACTGAAAGAAATCATTAAAAAAATTATATTTAATTATTTAATATATATGTTTGAGTGTTCCTCTAGATTATTTTCACTGTGTGTACTTTCTACAAAATGGTAATATTTAAAAGGGGCCATGAACTGAGATTTCAACTTTTACTTTAGCTTCTGATATTTAAGAGGTCATCATACTAAAATAATGTCCCATAAGTTTTAGATATGAAAATGTCCTTGTTGCTAAAATAACAGCTTTTATTGACAGCAGGCCCAGAAAAATGGCAGATCCTGGAATGTACAAAACTATGACATCATAGGTTATTTAAACACCGCCTCCGATGAATATCAAAGAGTAATTTTGTTGCTCCGCCCACTTATTCATGTTGGACATGGTCAGATCAATCCACAGATGCATTCAGTCCCTCACATAAACTGAATGGGGAGAAAACTAGTTTACTATGCAGAGCTGTTAACCAATCATAGCAGTGGAAATGTCTTTTAAGCCATCAGAAAGGGCCGCTAAGAAAATCTGTGCGTTCTCTTATGCCGAGATCAGACTGCATGATTTTCAAAGTAGTCGTGTCACAGATGTTTCCAGACTGAATGACTATCTGGGCTAGTGTTTTGTTGCGGCTTTGTTTACACTGCAAGAAGGATCGGCGACAGGGGGTTTGCATGACTTCAATAGGAAGAATCACTGACAACTTAGTCCAAACTACCTCGCACAACCAAAAACTCATAGTATATCTTTTGTTATCAATCACATAATCAGAAAAAAAGCCTTTACTGGGGTAGAAAATGTACATATTTGCTCACCTGGCTTTTTAAAGGAATAACTGTAGCAATTTCTCCTCAACTTTTATTACTTTTCAACTTGATTGTGATATTGCTCAGATGACACGTCAAACAGACACTGGTGCTCCTGCCAAATTTACACTAGTTTTTCCTTCATTCCTGGGCTCCAAATAAACTGAAAATGAGCACTTTTAATTTCTCCCCCAACCTCCACCTGCAGGTGCCCACACTAGTGGATGCTGCTCTCTCATTGACTGTAGGCGATCGCTGATGTTATTTTTAGTCAAACTCATTTCACACGGCATGATTTGAATTGCAGACAGCGCCAGATATTTAGTATGCCAAATATTTCACGGGCATCGGCGACTCGTCAGCGATTCTCTCATATTGCGTCTTTGATTGTTCACATTGTGTGATTGATACTCATGTGAACAAGCACTGATTTACCTGTGATTTCAGGCATTTGTCTGCGATTTCTCAAAACCTGTCAACGAGTCAAAATTGGGGCTAAAATCAGCCAGTCTTTACTCGACATTAGATGGCCTCAAGACCTGGGTGTAAAAAAGACCCCATTCTATTACTTAATGATTTTGATGTTTTTGCGAGTAAAATCTACATGGACATCATAAGTCACATAATAAAACAATAAAAGAGCCAGTTCAGAAAGTAATTTGTTCATTTGATTAAGAACTCTCGCATTCAATCTGCCCAGCTGGTGGAATGAACTCCCTAACTGCATCAGAACAGCAGAGTCACTTGCTGTCTTCAAGAAACGACTAAAAACTCAACTATTTAGTCTCCACTTTCTTTCCTAATATTAACTGCCTCTCTGGCTATACCACTAACTGTACTCTCTCAAAAAAATAAATAAATAAAAATTACATTACTAATGCTTTACTTCTTAGACTTTACACACCTGAAACTTGCCTATAGCACTTATTCACTGTTGCTCTTATAGTTGTGTAAATTGTCTCCTTGTCCTCATTTGTAAGTCGCTTTGGATAAAAGCGTCTGCTAAATGACTAAATGTAAATGTTTCTGTTTAAGATTTGATAAACCGTATGAAATGTGAAGAGATTTTAAGCACTTCATTAACTGTTCATAGTGTAACAGTCACTCCCATAATTCATCATAGGGTGTAGGAAGAACGTGGATAGATAAGGACTTGTTGTCCTCAGAAAGGCAGAAATGGTCCTGCCTATTATGTAAATTCTGCACATTTGCATGTTGTGACTCAATGCATAAAGTGAACATGTACTATTGGTCACTCAGGGAGCCACTTTTATCTGTTATAACCTATTTAAAAAATAAGGATGGAAAAGATTTGGTTATATTAAAGCTGTTAGTGCTGACGTGATCTGGTCTTCTGTACTGTATTTACCATTGTTTGCTGTGCTGTTGCCGCACAGAAATGGTCTGCATTATCTCATGCAAAGCATACACTCATGATTGAAAATCATGTGACCAAAGCTTTCCTTTTTTTCCTTGAGCTACTTTATCCTCCCAAATCTTCATGGTCCACTGAGTGATTCAAGTCTGACGTTAACAGTGACACAGTTTGAGAAAGAAGGGGTATAAAAGTGGACACATAATATACACTTTTTTTCTGAACAAGAATGATGGGAGGCATTTCCGGTTCAGAGAACTTCCATTCAAAATGCCTGAAATGAATCATTTGATATAATATGTTCATATCTGTCTGACTGAATAAGCTCAACAGTTCTATTATGGTCTATTTTTATCTGTCAGGGAAATAATATAATGCTTTATTGATATCACAAGAATATTTGATCAGTATGCTACAATATGTGACACATGTTCATTCATGGTAGAAAGAAACATGTCATTTCTGATAGCATTGTGCTAGTTTGTGTTAGAAATTTGCTAGCAACACATTAATCCTTGTTAACAATATGTTAACCATGCAAGAAATGTGTTAACTCGTGCTAGCAGCATACAAATTCAGGATCTAGATGTGCTAATTTATGTTAGCAGTGTGCTAATTGATTATTAGCACACAAAACAATCCATGGTAACAAATAAAGAAACATGTTAATTTGTGTTCAAAACATGCTAACTTATGCTAGCAGTGACTAATTCATGTTAGCATACACAGAAACATGTTAGAAGATTGGCAAACAATGATAACGCTATGTTAGCATATGCTAGATTCCTAATTTGTGTTAGAAACATGTTCATTTCTTATAAAAAATTGACATGCTAGACAAATGCTGTTAAAACAGATGTTAGAAACATTTTGCTAACATATGCTAACAATATGCTAATGCATACAACATGATAAACATTCTAACAAAATGTTAAATATGCTAGTCTAAACATGCTAGCTATTTGCTAATCAACACTCTCTGATGTTGGCTTGACAAAGTACCCAGAAAAATCTAAGTTTATCTTCTAGCTTGCTAATACTTTCTCAGTTTTAACATTGCATTTTGATGTTCGATGGTTGAAGAGTCTAAATAATTGTATGTTTTATGAAACAGTTTTTATTTCTTGCAAAAATTGTTATTGGATTCGTGCAGCAAACTGTTTAGCAGTTGTGTTGGCAGTTGATGTCTGTTTGTTTTGTGATTATTTTGCTGTCATAATTGTCAGAACATCAGAAAGGTAGAACTGAATTATTTGTTCAAATCCCTGTTATATATAAATCTAAGAGCAGCTCAGCCAACTACTTTGTCTTATTTTTTGTTCTGTCAGTTAGAAGAGGAAATCACTACTTTGAAACAAGTCCTGGCCTCCAAAGAGAAACGTCACTTGGAGTTAAAACAGAAACTGGGGATCACGGCTCTGAGTGAACTTCGGCACAACTTCAACAAGAGCTGGAATGACATGCAGACCAGCACAGTGTAAGTTTTATTTGCTAAAGCCAGCGATTATTACATATTTCATTCTGGTTTATGATGGTACAGATGCACCATGCATGCTTTTTTAAGTGGACAGCAGTAGTTGTTCTGTCTCACTTAATGCATTCTGATAAAAGACATACAAAATGCTTGTTTCAAACTGCAAGAGATCAATTCCGAGCATATATGAGTGCATTTAACATCACATTTTATTTTTGAGACCAGACATGAAAAAAGGTTTTATGTGCCAAATTAGTCACTCTAGGTTTACTTAAGCCCCGGTCAGATCACATGATTTTGATTGTCGGTTATGAAAGTCACTATGTCAGATTATGCGATTTTTGTCTTGATAAAATCTCCACTTGTTGTGGGAAACAAATATGCCAGACTACACGTTGCTTCACGATCAGTCATCCTGTGACGGCTAAGAGGCTGCAGCAATGGAACTGCACCAACAGGCTGCATTACTGCAAGTATTGCTATAACAATGTTTCTTATCTCAATTTCAATAAAAAAAATCTTATTTCAAACTCAATAAACACTGAACGGCAGCACCCACGGATATAACCGAGAAACGATGTGCTTCTAATTCAAAATTAACACAAATTTAAACATTTTAATTTATTATTTCATCTCTCTGACACTTTAACCGACACTTGCAGCATTTTTGTTATCTTACTATCACTCCATAGCTCAAAAAGACAACAACAAAATAAAACAAAAGACACTGTGAATTTATGAAGTGTGCTTTACACATGTGAGTGGACTTGATAAACCACCTGTAGAAAGATTATTTAAAAATCACCCCCCTCCTCACTCTAGCACATGATTCTCTGAAAACCAGCACTTCCTGTGTGTTTTGCCTGTTTTGTTAAATCGCTGAATTCGGCCTCAGCTGTAAGTCGCTTTGAACAAAAGTGTCTGACTAAATGTATTGAAATGAGATTAAAGTTTTTACATTAAAAACATTAAATAGGATTTTTAGGATTGATATATGATAACTTAAAATTCATGCATTTTTAAAAACATCCACTTTTGTTCAAAGCGACTTACAGTTGAGGTCTTTTTATTTATTTATTTTTTTTAAATATGGAGTGATTGTAAGATAGTGTCAGGTACAAAACTGGTGCAAGTGCTGGTTTAAGTGTCAGAGATATTTAAATTGTCTGTGCAATAGCCAGGGCTCTGTGATTTTACCTAAAATCTAAATTTCTATTAATCGAACATTTTAACTCGATTGTGATTATTAAACAATTTTTTTTGCCCTCATAGCTCATGAACAGGTTTTGTACAGTAAATATGCTCACATATTATCTGTGAGAGATTTTTGAATGAAGGGTGTATTGCTTGATTTTAAAATAAAGGAAACACACACTGTCTACTATCTATGATTATTTATTGATCATCAACGCTGAACAAATTAAATTAAAACACACATTTCCCATAACCAACAGCCACTTTTTTTTTTTAAAAAAGTGAAAATAAATAACTTGCACTTTTGGAAACAAAATAAATTATTTTCAGTATTTTTCATATTAAAAGTAGAAAATAAGCAGTATCTCTTCTAAATAAAATAACTCTTGCATATCCTGTAAATAATATGTTAAACAGTGCAATTCTTGCATCTTCTGTAAACAATTATTTTAATGTAAGATCGAATGTAATGGAAAATATGCCATCTCAAGGCATCTTTGGCAGAGCTTCCAATCAACACCAATGTAGTGCAAAGTAAGGCCCAAGAATGGGTCTATCGTCTTCACCAGAGATCAGATGTGGCTGCAAAGTGGCCACAGAAGTAGATATCAAGGCTTAACAGAGCGGGGTTAGCAGGGTCTAAAAGTTGGTTAGCCAACTCAAATTTTACAAGATATTAAATTTGAGCCGGGGCAGCACGGTGGCGCAGTGGGTAGCACAATCGCCTCACAACAATCAGGTCGCTGGTTCGAGTCCCGGCTGTGTCAGTTGGCATTTCTGTGTGGAGTTTGCATGTTTTCCCCATATACGCATGGGTTTCCTCCTTGTGCTCCAGTTTCCCCCACAATCCAAAAACATGCGGTATAGGTGAATTAAATAAGCTAAATTGGCCGTAGTGTATATGTGTGAACGAGTGTGTATGGATGTTTCCCAGTGATGGGCTGCAACTGGAAGGTGCATAAAGCATATGCTGGATAAGTTGGCGGTTCATTCCGCTGTGGCGATCCCTGATTAATAAAGGGACTAAGCCGAAAAGAAAATGAATGAATGAATAAATTTGACCTATTTTATACAAGTTATTAAATTTTGTATTATTTTTGATTATGCAATGTATAGTTGTATGCTAAAGCTTGCCTGAATTTAATCTTCGAATATTGCGACGCTAATATTGGGATAGCTGATGAAATTGGTAAAATTCTGCTAGATTTGACCATCACGCTGTTTTGTTTACTTCAGTAACTAAGGTAACACAGTTATTTCTGCTGTTAAGTAGGCGTCACCTGCTGGATTAGCATTTTTATTCAGTATATGAATGATGTTTTAGTTCAGGATTAGTGTCTTACAGTCATTGTTTCGTAAATATACTGTAAGTTAAAATGTCGTTACGGTTGGCAATGAGGTTTCAAATGTACGGAGTCTTAAAAAAGGTCTTAAAAGGTATTGAATTTCACTCTGATTTCTGTATATACAAAATGTTGAATTAGCTTTTTTCGATGCTGAAACAAGAATCCATTAAGACTAAAAGGGGGAAAAGTGTAGTGGAAATAGTAGTTCTAACACATGTTAAATATATATATATATTTTCCTATGCTGAAAGTTCAATTCACAACCAGATTATTTATTTTTCAAAAAAGAACATCTGAAGTTAACATAGCCGTTTATTGTTTGCTGTATTTCTTGTCTGTCGCACAAACCGTTTAAGCAACACTAACAATATAAACCACAAGCAGAAGTGCTGTTTTCTTGTTTGTTTATTCCAGTTCCTTGCAGCAAAATTTACATTGACCTGTTTTTTTGTTGTTGTTGTTGTTGTCTATTAACTTGCCTTTTCTTCTTGAGAATGAATTGCAGTCAAAAAGAGCATGTTGAAACAGCGGTGTTTCCCCTGTCAGTGTATATTGAGGTTATTGCCATCACAATGAGATCCATATCTGCTTCAGTTCACATTCACCCAGATAAACAATGATGTTCTGACTCACACAAACCATTTGCAAACACAAAAAATGTCCTTGCTGATCCTAGTTGAACATCTCTCTTCCTGTTTATAAGCACACACTGAAAATACACATGAATAAATGAGCTATTATTGTCAATGAAAGGGCAATAGTGTGGGATATACTTAAAAAATAATGTCTTGGTAATACTTTTGTAGTATTGTAGTAATACTGTTTTAATATCACTGCTCCTAAAATGATCATAGACTTAATAAAATAGTAAGAAATTGTTTTCACACAGATTACAAGCATGATTACGAGAAATTTTCATAAAAAGATACTGCGAATTTATGCTACCTACAAGAAATGTATGATATTTACTGTATTTTCACTCTAAGCAACTTACAAGTTTAAAAACTTTTTAAAGACACTTTTTAAATGTCCATTTTGGTTTGTAAAGAGAAAAAAATGGCGTACAGCTTTATAAATACATTAGAGATAAATATACACTCACCGGCCACTTTATTAGGTACGCCTGTCCAACTGCTTATTAACGCAAATTTCTTATCAGACAATCACATCGCAGCAACTCAATGCATTTAGGCATGTAGACATGATCAAGATGATCTGCTGCCGTTCACACCGAGTATCAGAATGGGGAAGAAAGGTGATTTTAAGTGACTGTAAATGTGGCATGGTTATTGGTGCCAGACGGGCTGGTCTGAGAATTTCAGAAACTGCTGATCTACTGGGATTTTCACATACAACCATCTCATAAAAAAACAACTATCCAGTGAGTGGCAGTTCTGTGGGCGCAAATGCCTTGTTGATGCCTGGGGTCAGAGAAGAATGGCCAGACTGGTTTGAGCCGATTGAAAGGCAACAGTAACAGTTACAACCGAGATATGCAGAAGAGCATCTCTGAACACACAACATGTCCAACCTTGAGACGGATGGGCTACAGCAGCAGAAGACAACACCAATGCCACTCCTGTCAGCTAAGAACAGGAAACTGAGGCTGCAATTCACACAGGCTCACCAACATTGGACAATAGAAGATTGGAAAACATTGCCTGGTCTGAGTCTCGATTTCTGTTGCGACATTCAGATGGTAGGGTCAGAATTTGGCATAAACAACATGAAAGCATGGATCCATCCTGCCTTATATCAACGGTTCGAGCTGGCTATTTTTTTTTTTTTAGAATTTATTTAAGTTTTCTTGTTTTATTTGGTATCTATTGTTTTTCATTGGTTTAATATATGAATAAAATACATTAATATGAAAGAAAAGTAATTAAAATGTAAAAATATAATATTATATTTGAATGTCCCCCAATTATTTTTCAGTAACTACAGTAGCATCTATAGGTGTATCATTAAAATGTATTGATTAGATTAATTAAATTATTATATACCCAAGTGCATGTGTTTTTTTTTTTGACACCGATAGCATCTACATTAATTTTTATTAATTAATTCAAATTGATATATTTATTCAAATATAGCTGTGTTGCTCTGGTTATTCAGTTACTGCAGTGGCATGCTAACCAGCCTTAGGGTAAAAGAATAGCCCTTCTCATATGTCAGTTGTCCTGGTGAGGTGTTTGGCAGATGAGAACGATCACAGAGCATCTGATGACCAATATGGATGACTTCTGCATGAAATAAAACTCTCATCAGATGATTAGATTTCAGTTGCTGAACTGATCATGGGTCAGTTAGATGTGCTGTACAAAACATATATATATATATATATATATATATATATATATATATATATATATTGGCATATATATTATCAGCTCAATAACAAAAAAAGAAGCTTCTATTTCCTAGTTTTCCTTTGGTAGATTGTTTTTAACTGTATTCTCCTAAAAAACAGGAAGAAATTCTGCTTTGATCTGGAGATCACAGAAAAGCAGAAGAGAAGTGTTTCCTGCCTGATGTTCAGGAAAACCACATTTTTGTAGTGTGCCTACAGTGTACTGTGCTGGATTCAAAGTTGATCATTTTTTCAGCCTTTTTTTTTTTTTTTTTTTGAGGGGAAAGGCATGTCTTATATTTAAATTGAATATTTAATGCACTCTGACATCCAAAACCAGGACTCAAAATTGTTTTTTATTTTTAATATTTGCTGCTTGTTCAGATTACTTATTTAAAATGAGCTAAAACAACACAATTCTTGTGTTTTTTTTTTAATTAGTCTTGTCACAATATTGAATTTGGCTACCAGTTGGTACTAAAATTCTAAAAATGTCCATTTCCCGCTAACATTGAAGTGCTGTTGATTGGCTGGTCTGGCTGTAAGCTGACATACATTGTGTGGAACCCAGTATTTTTTTTACAGTGAGGGGTTCAAAAACATCTGATGCCAGCTGATGAGATGTTTTTAAAGATATCATTAAAAGAAAGTAAAACTAGATAAAAGATGTAATATTATACAATTAAGCAAGTAAAAACCTATCTTGACTATTATAAAAGCACTTTTACTTCTATATTGCTTTAATAATATTTTACTGTCTACACTGCATGCATCAGAAAATTATTCTCATTCAAATCCTACAGCTTTTGTTTTGGTGGAATATCAGTGAAATGATATGAAGTACTAATAAAAATAAGTTGGTCAATTCAATTTTATTTAGTACATTTAATCATCGTTGACCAAAGTGCTTCACAATGTCAGAAAAAAAAAGTAAATACAAATAAAATAAAAAGTGCTGTATCGTATTGAAAAACTTAACTCAAATTTAACGCCAGTGTATACTGATGTCTTAAGCATCAATTTGAAAAGTCCAACGGTTTAAGCATTTCTTATATGAGTTGTAATGATAATGTTATACATTATATATATATGTTATACATATTCAATTTATCTTGTACTATATTAGTTAAATGGTTAATTTATGTTTAGTGTGTGTCATGTTTTGTTTTTAAATTGCACATTGGAATATGGGAGAAACACAATTTCAGTCTGCTGTGTAATGTACTGTTGCATGGTTTGATTGACAATAAAGTTGACTTGACTTGAATTGACTATATGATTGTGATGTAATAATGTGCGATTATTCTGTAATAATGTGCTAAACTAATTTTTATATTTTGTAAATTTGCTTTGGAATGATAATTATTGTGAATAGCGCTATACAAATAACCTTTTTATGATATTATATAATTTAATATATATATACAGTATAGATTTGGAGCAGCTAAATTTGCACATCACACAGTCTCATCCGTTGTTTTTACAATCACACAAAGATGTATTGCGGTTTAGTTATTTTTCAATTAATTGTTCTCCCAAAGTTGCTTCAATTTTACGTTTAATTATTAGCTTTTATCAACTCCCAAATATTTGAAGAAAAAAACTCATTTTGACAAACAAAGCTGTACGGAGCAATACATGTTTTAATCTCTGCAACTTAAAGGTGACATCTATAATGAATCAGACTTCCAGACTATAATAAGATGACTTTGTACTGTTTTGGCAGATATAAAAAGACGTCTGAGACTCTGAGCACAGCAGGACAGCGAACCTCAGCTGCCTTCAGTAACCTAGGCACCGCCATCAGCAGGAAGTTCGGGGATATGAGGTACCGTGTCACTTCCTTCTCCACTTATTTCTGCTCTCCCATCATTTCCTCTTTCTCTTCTGCAGGGATTTCCTACAAACACATACAGTAGTTAAGCATGAAATGGCAGTTTTGAGAGGTTTACTTCAGACGGTCTGTTTGAGCGGCATGTTTGTGTTGCGTAAGCCTCATGTAATCAGCTTTCAGTGGGCCAGACTGAGGGCAGATCCAGCTGGCAGAGAAATAAGAGCTGGCGATGGCATGAAGAATTTACCAGCTCCTCTTAACTGACTCCTGGATGCTGGAGAAACAATAGAGGCTTTCAGAAGCGCCCCAGACACGAAAGATCGACTCCTCTTGACATTTAGTTTGAGTTACTTAATATGGGTCAATATTAATATCCTGAACAAAATGAGTATATATAACTACTGTATGTACAGCGGGGAAAATAAGTATTGAACACGTCATGTTTTTTCCTGGGAATGATATTTCTAAAGGAGGTTTGACATGGAGTCGAACCAGATTTTGGTAAAAACTACAAAAAACAATACAAACATAAAAATAAAACAACAAAAAAATCTGAAACATTTGCTATGTGTAATAACAATGAAATGACACAAGGAGAAACTACTGAAATGTATTTAATACTTTATATAAAAGGCTTTTTTGGTGATGGCAGCTTGGAAAATGAAGTCAAATGCATTGCTCAGGTGTGAGTTTTTCACAGACTTTCAACAGAGTGGAAAAATCCTGATGGTTCTGTGGGTCTCATCTATCAAATCTGATCTTTAATTTGTATTTTCTATTGGATTCGAGTCAGGTGATTGGCTGGGCCATTCTCCAGCTTGATTTTCTTTCCATCGATGCATTTGAGTTTTTCTTGGCTGTGTTTGGGATCATTGTCTTGTTGAAATGTCCACCCTGGTTTCATCTTTATCATCCTGGTAGTGTAGATGTTGGACTGAAGCAGTTAATATTCATTTACACTGATGAAGGGCAGAGGGTTGCTGAAGATCTACTGAGAGATTTCAGCTGCTGTCTGGGCTTTCACTGCCTTTCTACACCTCCCTTTTTTCATGTGTTCAATACTTTTTCCCTGTGTCATTTCATTTTATTACGTATAACTTAATTTAGATAACTAATTAGATTTGTTGTCTTAGCATATATGGATTTCTTTGGTTGTTACCAACATCCATGGAAAATTTCAAGTCAGTGGCACCTTTAGAAATATGTTTTCTGAGAAAAAGGGTGATGTGTTCAATACTTATTTTCCCGGCTGTATATGATTGACCACTGTACTGTCCACCATATCCTCAACTCATTCTGATTTTGATTGTAATGTAATAATGTGCACATTTTGTAGCACATAAAAAGAAGCGTTGGCATTATAACTATTGTGAGTAGCGCTTTACAAATTAAATTAAATTAGTAGAAAACAGTAGAAATATGGGTAACACTTTAGTTTAGGTCACAATTCGCTCAGTATTAACAAACCATTAACTAACACTACTGGCTTAATAAACTACTAATTAGCTGTTTATTAATAATTAGTGAATTAGAAGTTTGGTTGAGGTTTTGGGTAGGATTGGCGGTGCAGAATAACATCATACTTTATAAATAAACAGTTATATCTTAATAATAGGCAGAAATAAACCAGTAATTATTAGCATGAATCGTGACCTAAACTAAAGTGTTACCGAAATATGTTAATATTATATATAGAAAATATATATTTTTATATATGTATTTATATTCCCCAAAATAAAATAATTATTATATTTTTACTAGGGAAAAATGCTGAGTGTACTAATTTTGTTTAATACATTAATATTAGCAACATGCAGTGTGTATAGTTTTGAATGAGACGTGAAAAGCTTAATGAAAGCAGATTTATTTTTGTTTATATCTACCAACGGTGCCAATAGTTTTGACCAGGATTGCATTGTAAAATAATCTGAATCAATTCTCAGTTCTTACTTACATCTTCCTCCTGACTTTGCTTCAGCAAATTAATGTTGATTTGACTGTCAGTGGATGGTAATGTAGATCCAGCTCCTCATTAACTTATTTTACTCCAGCATGTTTGGCCTTCAGGCTCTGTATCCCAGGAGGTATGTGTGTGTGTGTGTGTGCTGCCAGTGTGAAACGCTTCTTTCTGCATGAGTTTTCTGCTACTCGTTTGCAGTGGAAATTCATAAAAATGCATGATTACAGTTCATTGGACTAAATAAAACAAGTTATTTGGGGGTGTGATGATGCATAAATTTGTATAGATTTTTTTCAGTCTTTTGGTTCAGTACATACACATACAGTATACGTACTGTATCTGATTGTGAAGTTTTAACCACTGTGTGGAACTTTGGTTATTAGAATTTTTACTGTAGTTTTTATTGATATAAATATAATATTAGTATCTTTATATTATTTATAGTATGTCAATATTCTCTCTTAAGTTCAAAGACCAGTCTCTTAGTCAGTGCTTAGTCATTTGAGGTGTAATTAAAACTTTGAGACATTATATCAAATTCTGGAAATTAAAAGAAGCATTGCTGTTTTTTGAGGCTATTAGATTTTCATGTGGCATTAGGATATCAAATTTCCCACAATTTGTTCAGTTAACCACTAGTTAATAGGGGTGGGAATCACAGGTTAACTCAGGATGCGATATTATCATGATATTTTGCCCACGGTATTGATATTTCCCGATATTACCAATTCTGCGATTATTTATATATATATATATATATATATATATATATATATATATATATATATATATATATTATATACAGTTAAAGTCAGAATGATTAGCCCCCCTGTTTATTGTTGTCCCCAATTACTGTTTAACGGAGAGAAGATTTCTTCAACTTATTTCTAAACATAATAGTTTTAATAACTCATTTCTAATAACTGATTTATTTTATCTTTGCCATAATGACAGTAAATAATATTGGACTAGATATTTTTCAAGACACTTCTATACAGCTTAAAGTGACATTTAAAGGCTTAACTAGTTTAATTAGGTTAACTTGGCAGGTTAGGGTAATTAGGCAAGTTATTGTATAACGATGTTTTGTTCTTAGACAGTCAAAAAAATATAGCTTAAAGGGGTTAATAATTTTGACTTTAAAATGGTTTTTAAAAACAAAAGCTGTTTTTATTCTAGCCGAAATAAAACAAATAAGACTTTCTCCAGAAGAAAAAAAATTATCAGAAATACCGTGAATATTTCCTTGCTCTGTTAAACATCATTTGGGAAATATTGAAAAAAGGAAAAAAACTTCAAAAGGGGGATAATAATTCCGACTTAAATTGTATATCACAATAAAACCATCCAGGATATATTATGATTTTTGTAAATATTTGTAGATATTTGTATCCATATGCTGAGATTTTCACCATTGCAATGGCTCATCTGTCAGTGGTTTAAATGACGCCGGTTACTCTATTGTTGATTCGCTATTACTGGAAGCGTAACCTGGAGGCAGCTGGGTGTACTGCACCCAAAGCAGTAAACTGCTGCAATCAGTGTAACTGATTAATTAATTTAGATCTTTTGTACATTTAGATAAATATCGATCCTTGGCGCCAGAGTATCGATAATATGTTGCAACCAGAAATATCACAAAATATCGGCATACCGATATTTTTTTATGTAATTGAACAACAGAAATGAAAATTTTATGTATAGTTTTTTCTAGACTGTGACTAAGGTACGTATCAAATCATTTGTGTATTATTACACCTCCACTAGTGATGCTTTCTGTTTCTCTTATTGCAATATTTTTGTTCATTGACTTACATATGTAGGATTTTTTAAAATCTGGCAACCATTTAAAAAATATCAAAAAAATTACTTTTCAAATATTAATAATCAGTCTAAATTCTTAGTAATGGTTCATCATTTATTAGCGGTTGATATAAGCATATACTTCAATGTAGCTTATTAATCTAAGTTAATCATGTTCTAACTTAATTTTATAAGTGACGCAAGCTGTTTTAAGTTAGTTTAACATAATATAAGTTCAATGAAAAATTTAAGGCAACCAGGAGTTTTTACAGTATACCTATAGTTCAAAATTACGTTGTTATGAAAGTGTTCGTACTGTAAATGTATGGAGCCAGATCAGTCTCAAAAATAATACATTTGCATTCATAAAATTCATAAATACTCCAATTTGTAAATTCAAAACACAATTCATCAATTCAAAAGTAAAGCAAAAATAATACCCAAATGCTCACACATATGCATCTTACATAAATACATTTAAAATGATTACACAAATATGTATATAGGAAGTTCTTGCATTGCTTTCCTCATGCATCTATGAATATGTACAATGTATTTATAAACCACTGAATGTGCATTTGAAAATGCTCACACGAGTATGGAGTCCTTTGAATTTGTGTGTGGTATTTTTGAGACCTTCCTGGCAGGACATGATTCATACATACCTTTTTTTTGGAGGATTTTCTGATTAGCCAATTACGGTGAGTTTTTAATTCACTAATCAAAACGTTCCTTACTGAACAAACACAAGAAGGTCCACTATTGAATTATTATTAATTTATATAAAATGAAATAAATAGTTTTAGCTGTATTAGTAGACGTTTGTCACAAAAATAACGTCATAGTAAAAATATTTTTGCTTTTTACTTTTGAATTGATGAATTGGAGTTGTGGATTTATGAATTGTGCTGTGCATTTATTAATTTTATGAATGCTAATATATTGCTTTTGAGAGTGATCTAGCTCCGTATAAATGAGGTTAATGAAAACTGGAGATCTTGACAGCATTTGGATACATTTGTTGTTGTTTTTTTAAAATACATTTGTACATTTATTTATTTGCTTAATTTTACTTACATTTTTGGTGGCCACTGTTCTTTGGCTTCATTAAAACTAAAAAGAATTGATTACTTATTAGAATTGATATAAAAAAAAAACACTTGCATGGTTCTCAGATACTGTTTGGTATTTGATATAACATTTCTTGATTTTATTCCTAGTGTATTTACCAGAAAGTTTAACAGATATACTTGTTCAAAATTTGTATTTCCTGTAATGTTTTCCTTTTGATTTTAGTCTAAAATGACCAAAATCTTGTCATATGGCCTAATAACCTGTCTAAAGAAAGATTTACCATGCTCTTTCTCTATTTCTATCTCTGATGCATACCAAAGGTCATATTCTATTGGGTAAGATATTGTAGATCCCAGATAGAGATTAGCAATAGCTGGCTTCCTTTAGCTTCTGCATGTTACATGAGAACAGTGACCGTGCTGAAACCAAACCTGACTTTAAGACAGGACACAGTGTTTCCATTAATAATCAATATGACTGTGAAGGTGCATTCGATATCTGAGCAATTAATGTGAATGTTTCAAGACGATTTCGAGAGTATCATCCTAAGATGAATTCTAACAGTGTGAGGAGCCATAAACTCATTCAGTCTTTCAGAATGCGTTGTAGCATTATAATTGCTGTATTTTTTAAAATTAGAATTAGGGAGTTTTTAAAGCGTCAATGGTTCAAGAGCCTTTAAAGTACTTTCCATTAGACAAAAGCTTCTATATAATGAAAGTGGTTCTTTGTTTTTTTTTTTTTTTTTAAAGGTTCTTTACGTTGAACATTTATTCATTTTCCTTCGGCTTAGTTCCTTATTTATCAGGGGTCACCACAGTAGAATGAACCGCCAACTATTCCAGCATATGTGTTACGCAGTGGATGACCTTCCAACCGTAACCTAGTATTGGGAAACACCCATACACTCTCACATTCACACACACTCATACACTATGGCTAATTTAGTTCATCCAATTCCCCTATAGCGCATGCTTTTGAACTGTGGGGGAAACCGGAGCATCTTCTTTTAAGAACTGTTCCATTAAATGCTCTTAAGGAAAATAAAGCAGCTCCTTTGTTGCATTGCTGTAAATTTGTAAGTGTTGAAATACAATTTTGGTTCATCAAGAACTTTGTTGTATTTTATATGAAGAATACTTGACATTTTTTCCCACTATGAAGCTTTTGTGTAATTGGTGTTAAATTTTCTGAATGTAACCACACATTAAAATAAGAAACCTTTATTTGTAAGAGTGTAGGTAACTGGTTTCAGCAGGTGTTGCTTTTTTATTGTGAACTATTTATGTGTTGACGAATAATGCATGTAATACCCTGTGTTGGTACATAATTTATGAAAGAAAGAGCTGCACATCTTTACACCTGCTTTGTGTAATGTTTTTTAACATGCTTGTGGTTTATAGTGACATAGTGCATTGAAAAGTCAAAGGTTTTGTATTTTGAATACTACAGTTTGGGGTCTGCAAGAGTTTTTGTTGTTGTTTTTAAAGAAATTATTATTTTTTTTTGCAGTATGACTGGTTTAAGGTGATAGTTCACCCAATTTTCTGTTATCATACTGATACTTGTTTCACACCCGTTTCTTCTGTTAAACACAAAAGAAGATATTTTGAAGAAAGCTGAAAACGTAACCATTGACTTCTGTAGTGTTTGTTTAACCATTTGTCAATGGTTACCGGTTTTCAGCTCTCTTCAAAATATATTATTTGGAGTTCAACAGAGTAAAGAAACTCATAAAGGGTTGAAACCACTTGAGAGTGAGTAAATAGTGAGTAAATTGTCATTTTGGGTGAACTATCCATAAAGTTTGAACATGCTGTTCGTTAAGGAGCCCTGTGTTTTTCACAAATTCACAAAAATTCTGTTTTACTTGGTATATTACAATCAATTCAACCTTTAAGTGACTTATTTCAAAATTTCAAAGTCTTACAGACCCCAAATATTTCGATGATAGAGTGTAGATGTTGTAAATCTACTACTGCAGACTCTACTCAAATGTCACTAGTATTTCAGTTTTAAATCTATTACGTATTAGCATTGTATACATTTCATTTGCAATGTATTTGTTTGTCCATGATAATGATTGAACCCTCTCTTGCTTGGCCATGCTTTCATGGAACAGCTATTCTGTACGGCATTCAATGAGCATGCCTGCCATGAGGTAAATGTGTGTGACAGCCTATTTTCCATCTGTGTATTTGTATTGCATTTAATACCGTCTTCTAAAACATCCAGAAATTTGGTGTTCTAGGAAACAAACATGCGCCACATATGCATATACAGTGCATCCAGAAAGTGTTCATAGCGCTTCACTTTTTCCACATTTTTTATGTTACAGCCTTATTCCAAAATTGATTAAATGAATTTTTTCCCTCACAACTCTACACACAATACACCACAATGACAAGTATTCACAACCTTTGCCATGAAGCTCTAAATTGAGCTACATTCTTGAGGTACATTCTGTTTCCACTGATCATTCTTGAGATGTTTCAGCAGCTTAATTGGAGTTCACCTGTGGTAAATTCTGTTGATTGGACATGATTTGAAAAGGCATACACCTGTCTAGAGAAGGTCCCAGGGTTGACAGTGCATGTCAAAGCACAAACCAAGTATGAAGACGAAGGAATTATCTGTATACCTCTGACACAGGATTGTCTCGAGGCATAAGGCTGGGGAAGGTTACAGAAAAATTTCGGCTGCTCTGAAAGTTGCAAAGAGCACAGTGACCTCCATCATCCGTAAGTGGTAGATGTTTTGAGCCACCAGAACTCTTCCTAGAGCCGGTCGGCCATCTAAGCTGAGTGATCGGGGGAGAAGGGCCTTAGTCAGGAGGGTGATCAATAAACCCATGGTCACTCTGTCTGAGCTCCAGCGTTCTTTTGTGGAGGGAGAAGAACCTTACAGAAGGACAACCATCTGTGCAGCAATCCACAAATCAGGCCTGTATGGTAGAGTGGCCAGATGAAAGCCAGTCCTTAGAAAAGGGCACATAGCAACCCGCCTGGAATTTGCCAAAAGGCATCTGGAACCAAATTCTCTGGTCTGATGAGACTAAAATAAACTCTTTGGAGTGAATGCCAGGCGTTACGTTTGGAGAAAACCAGGCACCGCTCATCATTAGGCTAATACCATCCCTACAGTGAAGCATGGTGGTGGCAGCATCATGCTGTGGGAATGTTTTTCAGCAGCAGGAACTGGAAGACTAGTCAGGATAGAGGGAAAGATAAATGCAGCAATGTACAGAGACATCTTGAATGAAAACCTGCTTCAGAGTGCTCTTGACCTCAGACTGGGGTGACAGTTCATCTTCCAGCAGGACAATGACCCAGAGCACACCACCAAAATATCAATAGAGTGGCTTTACAACAACTTGATGGATATCTTTGAATGGCTCAGCCAGAGCCCAGACCTAAATCCTATTGAACATCTCTGGAGAGATCTGAAAATGGCTGTACACTGTCGCTTCCCATTCAACCTGATAGAGCTTGAGAGGTACTGCAAAGAGAAGTGGACAAAAAAGCCCAAAGACAGGTGTGCCAAGCTTGTGGCATCAGGTTAAAATAGACTTGCGGCTGTAATTGCTGCCAAAGATGCATCAACAAAGTATTGAGCAAAGGCTGTGATTACTTATGTACATGTGATTTTTTTTTCAGCTTTTTAATTTTTAAACATTGTCATTTTCACATTGTCATTATGGGGTATTGTGTATAGAATTTTAAGGGAAATAAATCAATTTAATCCATTTTGGAATAAGGCTGTAACATAAAAAAATGTGGAAAAAGTGAAGCACTATGAATACTTTGCCGATGCACTGTATCACTACAGGTTGAATATTGGTGTGTCTTATGTACAGTACACTCTTTTTTTTATTAAAACTATAAGTAATGGTATATTATATATGTTTATATCCATTAAAATAAGAGTTTGATCACCTAATATCTTTAGGAATAAAAACAGATATTGCATTTAAATTCAAATTAGTTATTGCAAAAACCAAATTACGGACTACAAAATTTCAACTTAACAAAATTTTTTTATGTTTGTCTTGATTTTTCCTGTTTATTAAAATTTTTGTTTAATTTTCCCCCAACATAATAATTTGGGTCTACACGTTTTTGGACTGTGATCTTAGATTAGTTCCCAGTTTTAGCTTTGGTACTGACTAATGCAAAGTAGACAAGTATATTATTGTAAAGCATCCTATAGAAAATATTCATTTAAAAGAGAGCTCTGTGATGGATATATTCATTTACATTATTTTATATATAATATAATGTAATATATGTTATATTTGTATTTTCTTCTCACAATTTTGAGTTTATTCTGAGTTTGTTTTAAAATAAAAGTGTTTATGTGTCACTTCTTGCTAATGATAGGCCTTAAAAGCCTGATTTCTTATTATATTTTTCAATTTATTTATATCATTTTTTGCAATAACTTTCTATTTCACAAATTACTTTGTAGATCGCAAAATATAAACTCAAAATTGTTGCGAAGACACAAAAAAATCTAAATGTATGTTAACTTGTCCTTGCAAGTTTGTAACTGCAAATAGCAGGAAACAAACTTGCAGTTCTGAGAAGAAAAAAGAAAACAAGAATAAAAATTAATAATAAAATGTCTATTTTATTCTGTGGCACAATCACAATCTTTGGGTTTATTGCTGAATTGATTTTAATGTAGTAGAGTAAAACTAAACTGTTCATTGTTTTCCAGGAACTCGCCTAGCTTCAAGTCCTTTGAGGAGAAAGTTGAAAGCACAGTTACAAACATCAAGGTAAGCCTGACATATAATCGCCTCAGTGCTCAAACGACAAAATTGTGACTTCGTTTGACCCTTAGTTTGAGTGCTGTTAATAATTGATCAGCTTATCATTGGGAGTTTTCAACTTCCCATTGCTGGATGCCAAAAATTCAACATAACGTCATGGATGTTCTGTGTTGTGAGCAGTCAAAGGTTGGAGGGACGGGAGGAGCGGGCAATTTTGAAGAGGTCCTGTCCTCAGCTGCCCACGCCAGCGCACAGGACACCCCTACCAATAATGTGACAGAGAGCAGCGAACGCTCATGCTAAGGCTGACAATGGAACACAGGTGGAACTCTAATGCCCCCTAGTGGTGGGGAGAATTTGGTAAAAAATGCCCAGGGGGCCCAACATTTGCTGCGTCCTAATTTGCATACTTATACCATGAAAGTATGTACTCTTTTTGTGAGGGCATATTTGTAGGTGTGTAACAGAAGAGTTTGTGAGCTTTTGGACAAATTGTTTTATCATTAATGGATCGTTATGTTGCTTAATTACAGGCATCATCTTGTCACATCCACATTTCAGTTATGATTAATTTGCTATTGTATTTGAGATTAAGTAGCATGTTAATCAACTATTCATACAGAGAAATCTACTCATTTGTTTGCATAATTGTGTATTCAAAAGTTAATGGCCAAACCCATCGATATAATAAGATAGTTTCTTATTATTCTATAGTAGTTTCAGATGAAATTTATAGTGGATAACAGGAAATATTTTTCATGTGGATAGATATTAATCGTCAATTTGCTTTACCTAAAAGCCTCTTCACTGAACTGTCTTGTGCATTCTCCTGTTTGAAGTTTTTTTTTAAGCACATTACTAATTTTTGTAGTTTTACTTCACATCCGATGCACTGTTGGATGGATCTGCACTACAAATTTCTTCCAGAAATAGCAGACCATCTAGGTAACACTCATTTAAACTACTATGATTTAGGACACACTTGTACTGGGATGAATAGTAAGCTAATTGGGATGCAGCAATGGTAATACATGCTTTTGGATTATCCATCCAAAATGTTTCTAATCTTTTTGTATGGAAGAAAAATAACCAAGTGGAGCATGTATATTCTTTAACTGTTCTTCGAAATGGGTATATTTTCTAAGGAGATTTTGGAGCAGTCTTACGTTATTATTATTTATACTAACTCAACATTAATGTAACCGTAACAAAGCTTGATGCTTTTCCCAGACCAAAAATGATGGCTGAATATCCAAACCTAAGTGCAGGACTTGAAAGAATGTTTATGACTTTTATGTTGTCATATATTTTAATAGGGTTATATTTCTGTTGTATTCAGTCCTCAATTACACTGAAAAAAAAGATTTGTTGGATTTACTCAATGTTTTTAAGGGAAGTGGTTGCAAACTATTTATATTTGTTTCATCAAACAAATTAAGTTTAACATTACTACATTTAATTTCTTAGTTTAAATTCAGCCCATATAAATAGTTTGCAACCACTTACCTTAAAAAACATTGAGTAAATCCAATGATTTGTTTTGTGTAGATCATGTTTGCTGATAACAAATGCAAACAGCAAATTATAGAACAATAACAATTGTCAACTAGCAGAAATGTATAGCATTATTATATAGTTTTTCTTTATTATACATTATTATTAAGGTTGATTAAAAGAACAGAATTTTCCCAAATCTCTGTGTTGCGCTACCGTTCATTAATAACGTTAGTCATTAAACTTTTTTCTTTGCCATAAAGTCTCAGCTCATCAGTCATGAAATAAAGGTGAACTGATCCGTAATCAGAAACCATAAAATGACCATTAATTTGAAGGTTCCTTCATCACTATTTCGACACAAGACAGATGCTGCTCAGCTTTGACCTTTGGGTCGGTTATAAAAATAGTTTTGGCTCCTGGTTAATGCATTGCTCTTTATTTTCTTGACCTTGTGCGCTGTTTTGTAAAATAGGTTTTCCAAGTCAAATTCAAGACATTTTAAGACCTTTCATTCATTCCATTAGTTATTTATTTATCAGGGGTCACCACAGCGAAATGGTCCGCCAACTATTACACCATGTTTTACACAGCGGATGTCCTTCCAGCACAGTACTGGGAAACACCCATACACTCACATTCACACACAAACACTCTGGCCAATTTTAGTTTCTTCAATTCACCTATAATAAATGTCTTTGGACTGTAGGGGAAACTGGAGGACCTGGAGAACACCCATGCAAACACGGAGAGAACATGCAAATTCCACACAGAAATGCCAACTGTCCCAGCCAGGACTCGAACCAGCGACCTTCTTGCTGTGAGGTGACCGTGCTAATCACTGAGCCACCATACCACTCCCAGTTTTTAAGACCATTATGATTAAAATTTCAAACTTACACAGGGAAAAACGCTAAGGATTGTTTTAATTGTTTTAAGGTATTCAAATTAAGGTATTTCTATAGCCACATTTTAAATAATGTGTAAAAACAAGCAAACTCTAGTTCACATACATGTGATATTTTTTTTTTTAGCATAACTTTTCTTAATAAAAAAAACTAGAATAAACTAAATGTATGTGGTTCAGGTCAGTGTCCTCACTTAGCTGGAGAACTTTTAAACAAATGTCATTGTAAGGATATAAGGAAGATAATTTAACATTATTGGAAAATAGGGATAATGAATGTAACTTTTGTTAAATGTTTTATATTTTAGATGGATTTTAGGCTGTACCAATGGGCTTTATGCACAGCTAGAGTTTTAAAGCCAACTATAAACTTCTGGTGAAAGCTTAAAGTGAGTATTTTCAATTTCACAAGGTTGTTTTTACAGCATCGATGTTGTAATGTAATTACAATACATTCAGAAAAATAAACTTAAGCATTCATTTAGTTGTTCAAACGTGAAACGAGAAGAAAGACCACAAGCGCCGTCATTAGCAACAGGCTAAAGCAGAAATTCCATTAAAAATACTGGGGTAAAATAAACTGTGATATATTTAAAGACATGGCGGGGGGGTATTTATTTTAGTGCTTCTCGTCCGATCTACCAGACAGTGACGATCACTGATTTTTAAAGAAATCAGATCTTAAACAATTCTTAGACAATTTTGTAATAGAAAATCAGTTCACCGGAAGCCCTTAGGCTGCCTTGCTGAAAATTAAAAGCCTGTGCTGTGTGCATTTAGCCCATTGGGTAGCATTACATGTGACAAAGGACAATTAAGACCTAAAACACCATATTTCAGTAAATTTAAGTCTTTTTAAAGACAAAAAATTTTGTTTTTGAAAATTAAGTATTTTAAGACCCCACAGACAAGCTGAACACAAAGATTACAAATGACACAGTATTTAACTGTATTTTACTGTAGTAGTTATGCAGTAATGTTACTGTATATAAAAGTTGCGTTGTAAAAATTGCTGTCTATTTTACATTAAAGATATGCAATACTGTAAATACATGTACAGCAAAATAAATGATGCTGTAAATGTAAATACAGTATTTTGCTGTAATTGATTTACAATAAGGCCAATAGGCCAAGTTTACACTAATACGTTTTACATTCAAAACGCACATAGATATATACACTAGATATCGCATACAGACCCTGAGCATGCATCAATACCACGCCATATTTGTACAGTGCTCCCAGGACAAAAGTCATTCAACCGTACTAGTCAAGACTAAAGCCAATCTAAAAATGCTGTACTTAAGTGCTGCATATGGGTGCAGAAATGAGAAAACAAATCACAAAGGCAGAACATTTCATAGGTAAGATTTCGTTTTTTACGTTTTTGTATGTTACGAACTTTTGTTGTTTATGAACATTCATTTTTCTTTTCGGCTTAGTCCCTTTATTAATGCGGGGTCGCCACAGCGGAATGAACCGCCAACTAATCCCGCACATGTTTTACACAGCGGATGCCCTTCCAGCCGCAACCCATCTCTGGGAAAGTTTACGAACATTGTTGATGATAATCAACAGTCTCTTACTGCACTGACCATGAGGAAAAGTAGCACTAACCTGCACTAAATTCTTGGTTTAAGCTAGTTTTGTTGAAGTTAATCAACAAACGATGTAAATGAAATGACAACAAGACACTGATGCCAGAAACTTTATTGTTGTCCGCTAAGTTCACGAACTTGGCTCCGGATGGCTACAGTCCTCCACGACACCTTGGTCCCACATTCATTTCAAAGTAGCACTACCCTGTACTAAAATGGCGGCTCTATTGACGCATTCCTTCCAATGGACAACAACAGCGTAGGCAACATCTAATGTAAATATCTATGCAAAATGTTTCGCCTTCCATCCACACTACACCAGGGTTTTTAAGCCCCGAAAATGGAGCATTTTGAAAATGCTGAAGAATCCATTTTCATTTTAAAATGCTGCTGCTCCATGTCAGTGTGGATTGGGGGAAACTGGAGACACCTATATGTTGTAGGGTAAACAAACCGACAACAGTAGCAAGATACACTAAGGCAGTGGTTCTCAAAGTGGGGGTCGCGAGACAATGGAGGGGGGGTCGCTTGGTGTTTTCCAAAAATCTCATATATCCTATAACCTGCAGAATATAAAGTTTTTAACTCGTATTTAATATATACTTGATACTTAATAGTTACAGTAAAAAAAAAAAGTCATCACCTTTTAATTTTTTTCCCATTGGATTGTGACCCATGGGTGACCCCATGCTATTATGCTATCCAATTATGCTATAATCTTATGCTATAATCTTATGCTGGATTAACATCACAGCAATGGCGTTAGTTGCAGCAGATTGGTTTTAAGGTACAATAGTCAACTTTGACACCTTTATGGCACTCACATACATTAAAAATAAAGGCCACGACGGAAAGATGATGACCAAGTGGCTCAAAGTCTCCAAAATTATGATTATAAAAAATATATGGTTGTAAGACGGTTGCACTTTTTTGTGTTGTCAATATGCTTATGCTTATATAGTTCCTATTGTTGTGTGTGCACCATTGTGTGCAATGTTTGTATGCTTATTTTAACCACCTCCGAGCATAGTGGGGGTTGCGAGTCACAGGAGTTTTTATTTTAGGGGTCACAGGCTGAAGTTTGAGAACCCCTGCACTAAGGCCCTGTTTACACTGGCGAAGTGTTGTCACTAAGTTACTGTAAATTCAACCAGGCGTTGCTAACAGTGTACCATGTAAAAAATTGAAAAATTCAGAAAGAAAGAAATGTAATTCCATTTTGGTGCCCACATCAAATGAACATTAAAGAATATTTTTGTTCAAATAAAATGTCCAAATATGGGTAATGTTCTGTCACCATTCAGCATAACAGAGACAAGTATGCAAAAAGGAAAACATTGTGTGAGTGTGTTCTGTAAATCAGGCTAAAAATATAGTATGATATACAAAATGCATCATTTAATCTCTTTGAGAAAACAAAGTTCTTTAACACAACATAAGGCCTTAAATTGTAGAGAAAATAATTTGAATTAATGCAGAATATGTTTACTTTTTAAACAAATCCAAATGCAAAGAAAAATAATTTCAAAAAGACAAACCACTTTACCTATTAAAGCCAATATACTGCTAATCAACACAAACACAAAGCCCATTTGGCCTTTAATAAAAAAGATTGATTTTTATTAATAAAATGACAATTGTGGAAACAAACCGTGTCACGCAGAACGTTCAATCAAACAGGACAGAAACATCTCAACCACAAAAAAAATGCTCCTGTACAGTTAAATAAAAACACATCACAGCATATCTGAACAAAATAAACACTCTTGTGTGCAGGCGTGTGGAGGTAGTTGATTGTCTGAGAGGATCTGAGATCAGGGTTTTGACAGAGTGAGAGAGTCTGTGTCAGTGGTCTTTTCTCCTCTGGCAGCGATGTGTCGAGCTCTTTCCTCATTCAAACTCTTCACCAGACCCAACACCTCTGGGTGATGAAACTTGCCTGTGATCAGAGAACATGGATCTGTGAGTGCGCTGTTTACACATCTAACACGTTTTTCCATTTCAATGCTACATTTGACCATTTAATATCAAAATAAAAAAAATCCTGCATGGTGTTTATAGAATTTTTCTAAATAAAATATCAAAACTTTGATTACAATATTCAGAAAACAAAAAGGTAACATTTGCAGTCACTCCCACTATTATTGTACTGGATATACAAATGCAATAGTATAAACTATTTTTTTTTTTGTTGTTTTTTTTAACACTAAGGTAACTTAAAACTAATTATAGTGGACCTTCATAATATACTAACTGTGGAAACGTATCATCACAGTCTGTGGAAATAGTCTCTCAGATCCTGAGCTTGCAAAAGAAGTGTGTGTGTATCCATGAAAGCTCAAACCTTCCGTAGAGACGAAAAACTCCTGCAGTCGTCCAGGTTTCCCTTCTAACTCCTCGTACTCATGAGCTTGTATGATCATCTCCAGGTTGTCCAGCTCCTTCACCAGTTTGGCTTCTGGACTGGACTGAGTCTCATACTCCTGAACGAAATGCAGACTTGTTTATAATGTCATTACCAACCAAAAAATAAGTTTAATTAATGTTTATTTATACAGCGCTTTTACAATGTAGATTGTGTCAAAGCAGATTAACATAGCTCTAGTAAATTTCAGAGTTGAAGTTCAATTCAGTGTGGTTTAAATTTCACTGCTGAAAGTCCAAACACTGAAGAGAAAATCCATCAATGCGCAGCTCCACAAGTCCCGATCCGAGCAAGCCAGTGGCAGGGAAAAAAACTTCACCAATTGACAAAGTGAAGGGAAAAAAGCTTGAGAGAAACCAGGTTCTGTTGGGCATGACCATTTTTCTTCTGGCCAAACTTCCTGTGTGGAGCTGCAGTCTTGGTGCTGGACGTCCATCGTGGAGAACTGCAGGTGTATAAATAAAACCTTTTTTCTTTTTCATTTACTCACCTCCCATAAATTGTAAATCTCTTTGCGCAAACCATCGTCTAACAGGCCTGTGATGTGCACCATTGCATCCTGAAGAGAAAGATTTTCAATGTTTAATGTGTGATCAAAAAAAAAATAATAATAATGAAATGTTTACTTCAAACCGTCGTACCTTTTCCCTTCTGTGCTTCTCTGCTTTGCTAACATTGTCTGCCGGAGCAATATCTCCCACAATACACTCAGCCAAGTCATGAACTAAAGCCAGCTTCATACATCTGCGAAGAGAAGAGCCAATCAAACATGTGAGTCAATTTAAGTGAAGTGTTGAAATCACTTATTTAAATTATTTCCACATTTTAGAATGATAGCAATTTCATTCTAAATGACTTAAGTCGATTTTTTTGTACAGTAAAAATGTTTTACATTTTATACAATTAATATTGTTACAGAATATTAATAATTCACAAAGAGTTACCATGTCTAATTACAGGTTATTAAAGAGACGAAATTACACTTTAAATGTGATCAGAGTGGAAAAAGCATTAGAAATGTACAAAATGTGCATTAAAAACTGACTCTCTCTTTGTGTATTATTATGACTGGCATCTGTAAGACTAAAAAGGAAACATGCCAACTCAGTCTCTTGGCATATATTACAGTGGTTTTTACAAAAACTGTTATCAGGGTATACCACGGTTTGGAAAAGTGAAGGTTTTAAAGCTACCAAAATTTTCTGCTGTACTGTACCATTCCTAAAGTATGTGTAAGTGTTTTGTTTAGTTTTTTTTTTTTGTTTGTTTGTTTGTTTTTTAGGACAACAGTATCGCCAGCAGAAAAGATATCCAAAGATGCCAATTGAAATTGTAAAGAAACATTTAAAAATACCATATTTTAGAGCAGTAATCACAATACTGTGATATTTTTCTTCAAGGTTATCTTACTATCAGAATCTTACACCGGCCCATGCCTAGAGATGAGATTCAAAAGTTTTGAGTAAGCAGCTCATTTAAAAGGATAATTCACCCAAAAATGTCTCATTTACTCACCTTTCACTTGTTCCAAACCTGTTTGACTATATTCTGTTGAAAACAAAAAGATATACTTTGAAGAAAGCTGGAAATTTGTAACCATTGACTTCCATAGTTTTTGTTTTTTCCTGCTACACAAGTCAATTGTAAGTTTTCAAATTTCTTCAAAATATTGTATTTAGTGTTGAACAGGAAAAAAAAAGAAAAATCATAAAGGTTTGAAACCACACGAGGGTCAGTAAATGGAGTTCATTTTCATTTTTTGGGTGAACTATCCCTTTAAGAGTGAATTAATCTAAACGAACCACACAAATACGAACGAATCCAAATTAACTTAACAAATGTGAATGAATTGGAATAGTTTGAATAAAATGGAAATTAATGTAAACACCGCATGTAAGAATAAATCTCAATAAATCGCACAAGTACAGAATGAATCTAACTGAACGAAACAAACGAATGCCCAAACAAATTGGATAAGCCCCGCCTTAAATTAGTTATCAACCAATCCTAGCAACTGTTGCTGGCTTCCACAAACGATTTGATTGTTTCAGCTGTTTAATACTTTATTTTATAGCAGTCGTCGACAAGTACGTTACAGTTTTGTTTCTAGGTTTTTACGACAGCAAACACTGAAGCTGATATAAGCGACATTTAGCAACTGTTTATAAACCTTTAAGAAAATTTGGGGAAGCAGCAGCAGCAGTAGCTATGGACACTAATGTCAACAGTCGTTCGCTCGCTCGCTCTTACATGAGGTAATGATAAATGGTAAACATACCAAAATAACCATCCATTTTAAGAGCTATCATACAGACCTTTCTTTGTTGACACTGATATCCTGTATTGTTAAGGCCATCATTGACATTCTGTACATATGATCAGACACACTCTCAGGCTGTTTGATATTTCTGTACACCCATCCTGTTCTCGGCACTCGCTGAAACACAAGCAAGCGTTAACGTACAAGTAATAAAGTCACCCCCCAAAAATTGGATGGTTATAATACATATTTCACTCACTTTTAGCTGTCCAACTAGTTTCATGAATTGTAACATGTTGTCCATTCCGTTACACCAACCAATAAGGACACATCAACGTCAGCGAACCGGATGTAAAACACAGAAAGAGGGAATTGCTGGTTGTTGTAATGACAGACTGCCGCCGCTAGATGGAGATAGAATACAAGAGTCAACAAGGTCTCACAACTCAAGTACAACTCACTGTAAGTACTTAATTTTTTACTAAATAACTGATCACTGAATGTATTAGAGAACTTTTCTATACTTAATTTGAAAATATTGACTTTGTAATTATGAAGATTGTGTTATATATACATGCAATTATGAAATATTAACTAAAACAACATGCTGCACTTGATTGCGTTTTTAAGAGTCATTAACAAGGTACAGTATTAAATGTCGGTGGGGAAATATTGAAGTAAAACTGAAAATGTGTTTAAATAGTGTGCCTTTTAAATCTTTTATTCTCCACAAGTCAGCCAAAGTCTCTAAGAACTGGATAAATAATTGATAAAACAATATGAAAATAGTAGAACCGCAAGACTTTTAATCGAGAATGTTTTACAATTATAAATGATTGCTTTTCATTTTTGATTGATAGATTTTTTTTTTTCATTGCATATGCATCTTGTGAAATCTTAATTTATGGATTATTATATAAAGACTATATTGCACAAGAGAAAATAATAATAATAATTTAGCAGTAAATTAATTTTCTTTATTAAAGTGTAATTTAATAAAAAGAATAATAAATGAAATAATACAGTTTATATATATATATATATATATATATAATTTTTATTTTTTGTGTGTGTCTGTGGAAAAATATCATAACATAATTCATGCAGGATTTGTTAGAAATCATTTAACCCCTTCGGACCATATATCAACCCATGTTTTTTGTGGTTCCTGAGCATTTTATAATTTGAAGCCTGCAGTCCATTAGAGTGGATGATTGTCATCCAGTCAAATGGGGGTAAGGCTGAACATGTTGTAATTTTTAAAAAAAATCAACTACACTGAAAAGCAGCATGACATCACTTCACTCCAGACACAGATGTAAGCCACATTTACAATGTTTTTATTCAGATCAATACATGTCAATATTTCATAGATTGTATGTAAAAAAAAAAGAGGGATTGCACTTACTAAAAAAGTTGAAAATCTTTTGTAGCATTGCAAGCTTTAGATCAAGATTTTTTCAAATGTGTCTGTCCATTAGGATGGACAATGGGTTCAATCTGCTATTGAATTTAAATTTCCAGTAATGTTCCAGTAACTTTTTTAAAGACTATATCGTTGTACTAATTCATTGCTGAAGCAATTTCATAATCAGAATATACAGATCTTGATTGAACTTTTTTAAGAATATATCGTTGTACTAATTCATTGCTGTAACGATTTCATAATCAGAATATACAGATCTTGAAGTTCTCGAGCATATAGCAGATGGAAATATCTCAGATGTGGACATTTATGTGGAGTGATGAGGAAGATGAAGATAAAGTTTGTAACAAACAAGGTGCAATTTATACAACAAAAACCTTAAAAGTAGGAAAAAATGTTACAATCTTAATGGTTGTGATATTGAAAAAAAAATTTCAAGATTATACCAGCAATAATGTATGTTTTTTTGGGGGGGAATTAATAATTAATAATGTTCGGGAAGTACAACTTTTCTGACCTGATATTCATTCAAATGGACAAAAAATATATATAATTATGAATTTTTATTATTATAATTTGATATTATTCATAGGAGCCTCAAGAACTGTGAAAACATACTTTTACATTTTACAGAAACTTGCAACATAATTTGAGTTTAACGGGGTTAAAAAATACTACTTACTACACATGCCAACTACAATCTTGAATATATAGGAATTAAGTGCATGCAAATATTTAAAAAAAGATTTAAATTTAAAATATTGCCATAAACCTTGTTAATTTTTTATATAATTGATTATTTTTTTTCATTCATTCTTTTTTAAATAATTCCAAATGTCTCTCGATTGCTTAAAATTTGTATTAAATGCAAAAAAAAAACAAAAAAAAAAACAGATTGAACAAATTGCATCTTTCAAAAATTTAGGTGTCTGGCTTGTAGTTTTCAAACTCAAACCAACATTAGGTTTTTATTTTCGTTTAAAAAAGGTTTCGCCTTTGCAGCTCGAAAACGTTGAGAGTACATTTCTATCAGTGTTGGATTACGATGATATACTTTATATGCACGCACCTCTGAATGTTTTTTAAAAAAATGGATATGTTGGTCATAGTGCCTTAACATTTGTCACTGGTTCAAGTGTACACGCACATCACACAATTTATATAAAAAGACAGAATGGACTGTATCCAAATGTATGAAATGAGCTTCAACATACAGTTGAAGTCAGAATTATTAGACCCCCTGAATTATTGGCCCCGCTGGTTATTTTTTTACCCATTTTCTGTTTAACAGAGTGAAGATTTTTTCAACACATTTCTAAACATAATAGTTTTAATAACTCATTTCTAATAACTGGTTTATTTTATCTTTGCCATGATGACAGTAAATAATATTTGACTAGATATTTTTCAAGACACTTCTATACAGCTTAAAGTGACATTTAAAGGCTTAATTAGGTTAACTAGGCAGGTTAGGGTAATTAGGCAAGTTATTCGATGGTATGTTCTGTAGACAATCGAAAAAAATATAGCTTAAAGGGGCTAATAATTTTGACCTTAAAATGTTTTTTTTATTGTTATTTAAAACAGCTTTTAATCTAACCGAAATAAAACAAATAAGACTTTCTCCAGAAGAAAAAATATTATCAGACATACTGTGAAAATGTCCTTGCTCTGTTAAACATTATTTGGGAAATATTTAAAAAAGAAAAAAAAATTCAAAGGGGGTTAATAATTCTGACTTCAACCATATACTACATATGAAATCTATACCATCTATCTCTATATTTAAAAATATAAATATTTTAAAGACTGTCAATTTAGAACAAATGTTGTAACAATTGATTATGGTTCATACTATTTTTGTGTGTGTCTATGTGTTGTGACATGTACTCCTATGCTGCCTGTCTTGACCAGTACTCCCTGGTAGAAGAGATATCGTATCTCAGTGGGACATTCCTGGTTAAATAATTAATTAAATAAATAAATAAAAATACATATTCATTTAAGTGCTTTTTACTTTAAAACTGAAATGTAATCAAATATTTTTATTAGTGCTTACGGCAAACACAAGTCTATTACTTTAAAGGTTTCACATTGTAATCTATTTCCTATCTTGTGACATTTAGTAAAGGCTGTTTTGGCCTTGACACACACACACACACACACACATGTTGTCTACAATGTTTCCTTTAAGTAAATGAGTGGGACTGAGAAACGCCCACCTCGCCATGTGCTGCCATCACATTCCTCACAGACTGCAAAACAAACTCATTCAAGGCTGATTTATGAACTGCTTTTCTGGCAAAAAACCATAAATCATTACAGCTTTTCTCCAACCATGGTATCACCTCTATAAACGCAGTGATAAGATGCAAATGAGGGTCTCCAGACAGACATCTGACTCATAATTTACAGGATATGACTCTCTTCCTCATGCAAATGTCTTTCAGGGGACACGTGTTTGTAGTAACAGATTTAGCTTTTATTCTGTGATGGTCATCTTCCTCTACCTATGTCATTGCTTTTCTCCTGACACGGTTTCCTGGAGGTGCTCTCTATTTGTGGACAGCGTGTAGACAATACATCCTGCACGTGGGTGTTCTGGTTATCATTTCTTGAACATCCACCAGGAAGGATGTGCTGGGGATATTTTGCACATTGTGGGATGCCTGCTGTCAGCTGTAATGAAATGGGCCTTTGAGTGGTTTAACTCATTCATTCGTTCATTCATTCATTTTCCTTTGGCTTAGTCCCTTTATTCATCAGGGGTCACCTCAGCAAAATGAACCGCCAACTTATCCAGCATATGTTTTACACAAGAGGATGCCCTTCCAGCTGCAACCCAGTACTGGGAAACATCCATACACATTTACACACATACACCATGGCCAATTTAGTTTATTCAATTCATCTATACTGCATGTCTTTGGACTGTGGGGGAAACCGGAGCACTTTAACTCGTGTTTGAAAATGTACGTCACAGCTGGAATTTCATTTCATTGTAAGTGACGATGCTCTTAAATGAAAGTTAACTTTGTTTGAACAAAACTACAATTAAAAATGCTTAATGTTCTGAAACCGCATCACAATTTGAAATACATTGTTTTATTATTTTCATATATTAAATGAAAATAAAGAGGAGGATTTGTTTAATAAATAGAATTATTGATTTTCAAATGTATTTTTATTTTTTGAGAGAGTACAGTTAGGGGTATAGCCAGAGAGGCAGTTGCAGATTAGGAAAGAAAGTGGAGACTAAATAGTTGAGTTTTTAGTCGTTTCTTAAAGACAGAAAGTGACTGCCGTTCTGATGCAGTTAGGGAGTTCATTCCACCAACTGGGCAGATTGAATGCGAGAGTTCGGGAAAGTGAAAGTTTCTGGAGGGCACATAAATCTGCAGGAGTGAGAGCAGATAAGGAGCAAAGCCAGAGGTCGCTTTGTAAGCAAACATCAGAGCTTTGAATTTGATGCGAGCAGCAACTGGCAGCCAGTGCAAACGGGTGAGTAGCGGAGTGACATGTGCTCTTTTCGGTTCATCAAAGACCACTCGTGCTGCTGCGTTCTGAAGCAGCTGAAGAGGTTTGATAGAGTTAGCTGGAAGCCCGGCTAGTAGAGAGTTGCAATGATCCAGTTTGGAGAGAACAAGAGTTTGAACAATGAGTTGAGCTGCATGTTCAGATAGGAACGGTCGGACCTTTCTGATGTTGTAGAGTGCGAATGTATGAATCTTTGATGAGATCAAAGGTATTGTACTACACAACTTATTTTTGCTGCTTGTTCAAAATTATCATTTAAATTGAGCTGAATCAACACAATTCTTAAGTTTTTTGGTGGAGGTTTATGTTCAATCCACTTGAATTTATAAAATCAATTATGTTAACCTAATTGATATGTGTTGGGACAACGTGAAGGAATTGTGTGGAACCCAAGCATTTTTTTTTACAGTGTAGCATCACAATTTTCATGATCTTCAGATCCTTTCAAAATCATTCTATTATGTTTTTTTTATTTTTTGGAACTAAACTCAAAATGCAAAATAAAAATCAGACTGAATAATTTTAGGGTGACACAGTGGCTCAGTGGTTAGCACTGTCGCCTCACAGCAGGAAGGTTGCTGATTTGCGTCCTGGCTGGGTCAGTTGGCATTTCTGTGTGGAGTTTGCATGTGATCCCTGTGTGGGTTTCCTCCAGGTGCTCCGGTTTCTCCACCAGTCCAAAAACATATAGATGAATTGGATAAACTAAATTGGCAGTAGTGTATGAGTGCGTGTGTGAACGTGATGGGTGTGTATGGGTGTTTCCCAGTACTGGGTTGCAGCTGGAAGGGCATTCGCTGTGTAAAACATGCTGGATAAGTTGGCGGTTCATTCCGCTGTGGCGACCCCTAATGAATAAAGGGACTAAGCCGAAGGACAATGAATGAATGAACAATTTTTAAAAAACGTAACAAACCCCAAAGTCTTCACACTGACTTTTTGTGAATGGTACATTTAAAATGCTAAAAAAATGAATGGTAAATTTTTTAATGATGAATTACAGCATAAATATAAAATCTTACTTTACTGTAAAAAAATGCCACACATTTGATTTGTGTTGGGACAACATGATTTATTGTCCTCCCCCTATTGTCACCTTTGTGTTGGGACAAGGGTAATGTTGAATGTCGCTCCCAAAAAACTGAAAAATTGTGTTGTATCAGCTCATTTTAAGTAAGTAGTTTGAACAAACAGCAAACATTTTTTTGGGAGTGTATATAAAACCATCTGATTTCCCAGTTACATTACATTATTGCAATGAATTAATTAATCTGCATTGCTTTTACTATTCATTAGCATTAACATCATTTGATTTTAGCTCTTTAGCTCTTAGATTTTATCATTTGATTTAAACCTTAACAAGGTGGCACAGTGGCCAGGAGGCATTTCTGTGTGGAGTTTGCATGTTCTCCCATGTTGGCGTGGGTTTCCTCTGGGTGCTCTGGTTTCCCCTACTGTCAAAAGACATGAGGTATTGGTGAATTGGGTAAAAATAAATCTACTGTAGTGAATAAATGTGTTTGTGAATGTACTGAGTGGCAGCTGGAAAGGCGTCTGCTGCATAAAACATATGCCAGAATAGTTGGTGGTTCATTCCGCTGTGGCCACCCCTGATAAATAAAGCAGAAGAAAAATGAATGAATAATCACCTTAACAAACCTGTTAATGCTTAAGATGTTTTGTAAAATGAAATCCAGAAGGGACATCTTTTCTAAATGTTTCTTCACCAATGTACTGCATCCCTTTGAGGCAGCAAACTCCAGCATTGTTTACTGCTTCACCTGATGTGGGGATCTTCATTTCAACTTGTGAATGGCTCTAACTGACCTCAGGGCCAGCAGGGAACGCTTCTTTTCACACGTAGATTAGATGGGTGTCAGAAAAAAAACAACACAGACGTAGCTTCCGTTGTCAAAACAATGATAGCCGCACTCCTCTCTTTATTTACAGGAAACACAATGTTCCTTCCTCTCTTCTTCTGGCAGCAGAAAATAGAGCCGTGGCTGAATGCAGAAAGACACTGTGCTGCCGAACGACCGCGCTCATCTCCCTAATTGTCTCTTCCTCCTATATTTAACCATTCGGTTGTATTACATTTCAAGTGTCCCGCCGACCTTTGATCTCAGTTGACCAGAGAAGGCCTAATTTTAGAAACAGATGCTAAAAATGCTCTGGGAACTCGTTTGGGGGATTTTGCAGCTCTCTGGAAGTTTGTGTGAACGGCCTCGGATGTGGATAGTGGGATTCGAAGGCAGTTTCTCATGAGAATGAAGCGCTGTCCTGTTGGTGGATGTTTACAGAGGGCACGTGGGGTCTTCAGAGGGGTGTGTTGGGGACGACGGCAGGTCTGCTCTCGGCACCATGCTGATACTGACAGGCCGTCCTTCCTCAGCACTGGGTTTGTCTGTGTTTGTGATTTAGATTCTGACAAGCTCTGCAGTTCCTCCTGGATTCTGTGTATATAAAATCAACAGCGTGTTCGCGGGGTCTTAAAGTCTTAAAATGTCTTAAGTTTCAAAAACAAAATTTTAGGCCTTAAAGTTTTAAACTCACAGAAATGTTGTGTTGTAGGTCTTAAATCATTTATGGGTCTTAATTTTAATAGTTGTCAAAGCAATGTTAACAGGGCTTAACTTTTTTGATTACCAGCCACTGCGCCTAGTAGTTTACAAACATCACTAACCACTCGGCATTTTCACTAGCCACAATTTTGTGGTTGGGAAAATATATTTATATGCATAAATTTGATCTTGGCATCCTAAAATTACTTGATTTAAATTATGTGTTGTGTCCACATGCCTTTTTTGTGTGTTGTGACCTTGCTCAATGAGCATGAGCAAATGTGTTGGGGTTTCATAGTGTCACATTGCAATTAGTGTCATTTCACATGATCTTTTAGGGCTCAACACTATATAATTTACCAATTTTCTCTCTAGCCACACCAAACTAATTATTTCCTTGCCACAAATTAAAAATAATGTGTAAACACACACAAAATATAGCTTTTTATTCAACAAAAATGTTCCTAAACCTTTAAATTGACCTTTAAAAAAAATACTTTTATGTATCTAAAACTATAAACAGTTTTCTGTCCTGGCTGAAGGTCCCATGATCACCAGTTAACTATAAATAAATAGAGTTAATCTCATATTAAAGCAATGTTATTGTAAAGGACGATAATTAAACCATAATAATAAAAATAACTGTAAGCAAAAGAAAACATGAGCACACATGGTTAACGTTAGGCCCATTTATTAATCTGTTCAAAGAATGGGTAAAGCGAAAATCGGCAACCGATTGTGGATGCACAAGCACCACTTTTTTTCCAGTCTATTTCAAAAAGAACCGATTGCACCAGTTTGCTGGAGTAAAAGAAAGCAGGTGAATACCTAATGAGAGGATGATCAGGCACACGGTGAGACACAGGCAATCCTCACTCACTGATGAGAGCTTTTGTGTGTCACACGCACAGCTGATGTGATGCGGGCAAGTGCTTAAAAGCTCCCATATCCCGTTTCCTAGTGCGAAGCAACTGTGCCTTAAAACACAACTGGTGAATAATGTATTAATTAACACATTAGTTTGTTCAATTTAACCATTATGAACTCATATGTTAATGTATAATTATATCATGACTTTACTTGAAGGGGCACATCATCATTAAGTCATTCTTAACTACTCATGAACTCCTTATGGACATTCGTCTAGTACGTTTAAACTGAATAACAGTAGAAAAGTGTTCTGTTAATGTCAACATGAACAGTTTAAACACAGGAGTAGTTCATGAGTAGTTAATTGTGATGTGCCCTTTCAAGTAAAGTCACGACATAATTATACATTAATAGCTCATGAGTTCACGTTGGTTACATTTAGCTTAAACTTAAATGTTAATTAATACATTAATTAACTATCGACTCATGTTGTAGTTAAAGTTAGTTCATGATTAGCACATTCATTAATTTATTCTAAAGTTATGTTAAGTTTATATACTTAAGTTTCTATATTAATACATCATTATTCATGCACTGTTATTGTAACATGTTACCCTTTTTTCATGCAAGGTTGACATTTGCATGGAATTGCTCAGCATTTTCTTTTCTAAATTTCTGCAGATTCTCACAGATGTTGGGCAGCCTTAGATGCATCATGTGACATTATCTTAATTTTTATTCAGCCACAGCCCACTATGGGCTATGTGCATCAAATCGATTGCTGAATTCAAATGTGACTTTGTTGAATGCTGTGTTTGCTTAATGTTGAACATATTTCAACTTGCCTGGAAGAACAGAGATTGCTGTGAAACAGACACTCATCACCTCGTCATGTCTTTCTATATTTTATTTTTAATTTTATACCAACATTTATTTATTACAGATAAACCTTTTTTTAAGGTCAGGGGCTGTTGAATAAGCATTTCCCTGCATATTGGACTGTTTATGACTGTGACACAAATAGAATTTCTAAAAAATTCTCATTGAAAACAACTGAAAAAAATATGTTTGCCTCAAGAAAAATCACACGCGCTTTCTCAGTCTTTTACAATAGGAAGCATTCAGTGCTTTTGTTACTGACAGCACTTTTAAGCTTTTATGTGTTCATAGCTGTAAACAACAAGAGAGCCTGATTCATAATTTACATTTAATAGCCCATATCAGGCCTGTAGCCAGCCTGGTGAAAGGGGTGCTTCTTTGATCTCAAAAAGTAGACCTTTTAACACTTATTTGCCTCATTTTCTATTTAATTAAAAGGTTTACATACCGTATTTAGTGTCATTTCAAGCACTATTTTTTTTTTGGATTAGCTTGTTTGATGGTCATCATAACCACATGTTTAAAAACTAAAGGTGTAAAATAAAGAAATATGAAAAAACTACTTATTTTTAAAATATTAATTTATTACATCTTATATCATTAGAAAAAATAGTAATCTGTTAAAGTTTTGAATTAAAAACTGTAGCTTATTTTAATTTATTAGGCAAATCACAAACTGGCCAGAACAGTCAGAATCTGGCCATTTAAATAATAAAAAAATTAAAATAATAATAATAATAATTTTGTTTTCTAGCCTCTCTCGTAAAAAAGTACATTTGAAAATTCATGAATAATATGAACTTTGGGCCGCTTTTGGTGCTTCACACATTTTTATTGGTAATTTTTGGTGAATAAGGTCCAAAATTTTGAATAAAAATTCTCTATTTAATAATACAGTAGGTGAGTAGTGAAAGATGACTATACATTTACGTACATTTAAGTAAAGCTTGGTAATCTATAGACTGACATTGCAAAGTGGACGTGAACTATTTTAAGCCCGTTTACCACATTAAAATAAAGGGCTTGCTAAATAATTGCAAAACCCTGCATTTTCAGTATGCTAATGTTCTTACATGTGTATTGATTGGTGACATAGTTTTACATATTACTTATATAAATATAAATAGACAATGCATATCTAATTTTTAGTTATCAATGAAAAAAGCTAAATTTTAATCATACTGTTTTATTTCATCTTAAGTTTGAATATTTTATACAAATAAATATATATAATATTTGAATTAAATTAAACCAAATATTTTAGTCAACTAAATCTAGAGTAGATTTAGTCGACTAAAACTAAAATAATTTAGAAGACTAAAATATGACTGAAACTAAAATGGATTTTTAGTCAAAAAACTAAGGCCCAATCCCAATTCTATTTTTGTACCCCTACCCCTTCCCCTTGGCCCTTGAAACAGAGTGTGAAGGGGAAGGGCTTCAAAATGTACACTACAACACCTGCACACATCATCATATGTCATCGCAATATCTTGCTTTATATGTGATTGATGATCACGACTACTGTAGTTCTTCCAGTTGCGTTATTTTTTGGTATTTATCTTAAAGAGAATTGGTAAGGGTAAGGGCTAAGGGGTAGAATTGGGATTGGGCCTAAGACGAAAAATCTAAATTTGCGGTCAAAATTAACACTTGTCATATCGTATGTTTTCTTGCACAGCTGAATGTTGACATTTTATTTACAAGGGTGACCTGGCCAAGAGGTTTGCAACACACAAGTTTAGTTGTTCAGATATACTACATTACAATATTTTAAAAACACATACATTGAGAAATGGACTGTTGTTGTTTATTGTAAAGAATAAAGTGAAAACACTTAATTGAGATGACATTTTTAGTTCAGACTGAAGAGTATTCCAGGATGAGGGGGCGGCATGAATAAAGGCTTGCCTCGCCATTTCAGTTCGAACTCGAGGAACAGTCAAATGATAAGATTCACTTAATTGTAGGGCATACTGGCTTTTTGACTTATGAAGAAGGGAATTTGGGTATAAAGTCACCAGACCCAGAAGAACCTTGTAGACCAGTGTCATCCAGTGGGTGTACTGTCTTACATTCAGAGAAGGCCACTCAGCTTTGGTATATAGTTCACAATGGTGAGTTAGTCTCTGACAGCCTGTAACAAATGTCAGAGCACTGTGATAAACAGTTTAAAGGTTGAAGACATTTGGTTGAAGCATATGTAAAACATCACCATAGTCAATCAATGGTAAAAATGTTGCAGACTCCAAATGTTAAGAGCTTTAGGAGAAAAGCTTGGTCTTAAATCCTTCTTCGATTGGTTATTTTTCCGATTTATGATGGAATAGCAGCCTAAATGAGACAAATGAGCTCAGGGGACAAATTCTGTACCCTTTTTTTTAATGGGGGGTGGGTCTTTCGAACCACACAACGCTCCTCTAGCTATAGGCCTGCATATGGTATAGTGAGAATACACACATTCATAGCTGAGAAGTATGTTGCAAAGAAAAGAACTGTAGATGTAAACATGCTTATTGTCCTCCTAGCATCTCTATGGTTGTTACACTGGCCATATTTTGGATACATAAAAGCACAAGTATTGTGAAAATTTCAACGCTATATCATTCAGAATTACATATTTTCGCTTTTAATTTGAAGCAAACCCTGAGGCTTTTCAGCATCGTTTATTTGGATGACAGTTGCATCATCTCAACTGACCATGGATCAGCATCATTGATTCAATTGGCATTTAACCAAAGCAACTTTAAGGTTTATGTGTATATTTATAAAGCATTCCCATGGCGATGGGTACTGCTTCTGGAATCCCCCACTGTCTGTGCTGGGTGTCAGAGGGCCTTTTTCACCACAGTTGCACATTGTGTGAGCGGACAGTGCTGGGGCGATGGTGGCTAACAAACAGCACTGGCACTGATGGCTTGTGGGTGCTTTGTGTGGCAGGGGCAGGCAGACAGAGAAGGGCCTTGTCCCAGAGGGCCGTGTGAATGAGGAGAGGTTAGAGCGGGGGCAGGTGTAACACGAGCCCCGGCAACGGCGCTGTTCAAAAGAACACTACCTTGAAGTGAGCAACCTCAGCCCAGCCATAAACTGAGTTCAGCGGTGGGGAGGGATGGGGGAGGCCACGCTGTTCCCTCTCAGGGAGCACATTGGGGGCTCGCAGGCCTTTCTTCCTTAGAGGGAAGAGCCTAAAGAAAGGGACATTGTCATTCATGGCTCCTGAGCTTTGATTTAGAGCCTGTGAGAGGCTGCGGCAGTGACGCACAGCGAGAGGTCTGTGCCTCTGCTCTGCTCACTTCTTGTTAAAGTCGAGGTGAAGCCTTTGGCGGCCATGGAATCGATTATTGACGCGCTTTAAAGGCAGTAGCGATACGTCCTCTTTGACCACAAACATGTTGAAATGCCATCAATTTGGCTGTGAAATTCAATCTCAGCGTTGACATCTAAAAGAACAACCCTTCAGAAATTACATACTGAGATGATTGTTTTGAACTAAGTATTATCCATCCATCCATCCATCCATCTATCAATTGTTATCGTCCTATCTTCCTATCATTCTATCTATCGTTATATCGTTCTTTTTATCATTCTATGTTTTGTTTGATCTATCTTTGTTCTATTGTTCTATTCTATCATTCTATCTTTCTGTTCTATTGTTCTAGCTATCGTTCTATCATTTTCTATTGTTCTATCTATCTGTTCTATTTTTCTATATCGTTCTGTTCTATTGTTCTATCCTTCTTTGTATCGTTCTTGTTTTTTCTATCGTTCTTTCTATCATTCTGTTGTTGTCTCTATCATTTTTTTTATTGTTTTATCTATCGTTCTGTTCTATTGTTGTTTCTATCGTTCTATCATTCTGTCTATCGTTGTATTGTTGTCATTCTATCTATCATTCTATCTATTGTTCTATGGTTCTATCTATCATTTAATTGTTCTGTTCTATTTATTTATCCCTCTGTCTATTTTTGCATCTATTGCTCAATCTGTCTGTCTGTCATTCTGTCTATCGATTGGTCTATCTATCATTCTGTTCTATCGTTGTTTCTATCGTTCTATTGTTGTTTCTGTCATTCTATCTATTCTATCGTTCTGCTCTATCTATACTTCTATCTGTCCTTGCATCTATTGCTCAATCTGTCTGTCTATCTGTCTGTCTGTTTACTATTCTATCTATCGTTTTATCATTCTATCTATCGTTATATTGTTCTATCATTCTATCTGTCGTTCTATATATTGTTCTATGGTTCTATAGTTCTATCTATCATTCTATTGCTCTGTTCTTTTTATCCTTCTATCTATCCTTGCATCTATTGCTCAATCTGATCTATCTATCTATCTATCTATCTATCTATCTATCTATCTATCTATCTATCTATCTATCTATCTATCTATCTATCTATCTATCTACAGTATCTATCTATCTATCTATCTATCTATCTATCTATCTATCTATCTATCTATCTATCTATCTATCGTTCTATCTATCTATCATTCTCTCTATCGTTCTCTCTATCATTCTCTATTTATTGTTCTATCTGTCTATCTATCCATCTATTGTTCTATCTATTTATCTATCCATCTATCTATCATTCTATCCATTTATCTATCTATTATTACTCTACTATCACACAGGTGTCAGCTTGTGAACCCAGAAATGAGGAAATAAGTGTCCCAGGGCTGCTGTACTACTAATTATCAGTCACTCACAGACCATGCAATCAGATTAGAGCACATGAACACGTGAAATTATCGTACATTTCCACGAACACAAACGAGGCGACAAATAAGCCCATATCAGCTCCTGTTCCCAGATCCCTTTCTGCAGGCTCTACAGATTTCCCTTCAGCTTCTCGTTTCTTCTTTTGTAACACTACTGATAAATTGTGTTTTGAAACGTTGCCCTGTAATCAAGGGAGTAGAGCTCATTCAACAAGAGGCTTTCAAATGTAACCATACCTCGGCCCCAAAAGCTGACCCACTTCTTCCGTGCGAGAGAGATAAAGGGCCGGGGGAGAGAAGCACAGGAGCCCTGTCCTCACCCACGGCTGGCCAAGATCACCCCGTTCCCAGCACAACACCGGCACCATGCCACCCCGCCGTGCCCCACGCTCTCTCACACAGAGTGCCACTGTCTGCCCAGTGACTGCCCCCTCTTCCATTGCATAACATCCTTTTTTTCTCTCTCTCTGTCTGTCCCTCGTTTCCCTTGGGGACAGAATCGGTTAGATGTATTTTTAAAGAATGAGTCTGGGTTCATGTTCACAATCATCTTAGGGCTAAATTAGTGCATAACTTGCCTTTTAAAAATATCTTTCAAATAATGGACAGGTCAGCCATTCATTTTGGACTGCTAAATTCAGAATTCAGTGTTTTTGTGGTTAGTTGTAGGTCATAAATCTGTGAGACACTGGGAGTAGTTGGGAGAACTTCTAGAAGTCACTAAGAACAAATCACAAACTAACCTAAAATGTATGTCGCCAGCAATCTGCCTCACAACATATTTAGTCATATTCAGCAATGATTAAAAAATGGTATCACTTTAATTGTGGTGGTATTATGACTGATTTAAAGAACTTCATCAACCAGTTGGGCAAGAAGTAGAATCTGTTATTGCATCCATTTGTTTTTCAAGTTTTCATGTATTTTTGCCACTAAAAAAAGCTATTAAAGGGTTTGTACACCCAAAAATAAAAAATGTTGTGAATTACCCACCCTCATATCATTCAAATTCCATGAGAACTTTGTTCACGTTTGGAGCACAATTTATGAAATCTGAGAGTTCTCACATCCTACATAGACAGCAACATTCCTGAGACTTTCAAAGTGCAGAAAAAGAAACAAAAATGGTAACGCATTATAATAAGTTTGCATTATGTTAATAAATGCATTAACTAACATTAACTGAGCAAAACAATGAACAATACATTTATCAAAGTATTTGCTCATGTTAGTTAATGATAATAAAGTTATTCATTGTTAGTTTGTGTTAACTCACCGTGCATTAACTAATGCTAACAAGCATGATTTTGGAGGTTAATGATGCATCAGTAAATGTTAAATTATAAATTCTGTACAAGAATTGTTCATAACTAGTTCATGTTAGTAATATACACTCACCGGCCACTTTATTAGGTACACCTTACTAGTACCGGGTTGGACCACTTTTTGCCTTTAGAATTTCCTTAATCATTAGTGGCATAGATTCAATAAGGTACTGGAAATATTCCTCAGAGTTTTTGGTCCATATTGACATGATAGCATCACACAGTTGCTGCAGATTTGTCGGCTGCACAACCCTGATGCGAATCTCCCGTTCCACCACATCCCAAAGGTGCGCTATTGGATTGAGTTCTGGTGACTGTGGAGGCCATTTGAGTACAGTGAACTCATGTTCAAGAAAGCAGTCTGAGATTATTTATGCTTTATGACATGGCACAATATCCTGCTGGAAGTAGCCATCAGAAGATGGGTACACTGTGGTCATAAGTGAATGGACATGGTCAGCAACAATACTCAGATAGCCTGGGGTGTTGACACAATGCTCAATTGGTACTAATAGGTCCAAAGTGTGCCTAGAAAATATTCCCCACACCATTACACCAGCACCAGCAGCCTGAACCGTTGATACAAGGCAGGATGGATTCATGCTTTTATGTTGTTGACGCCAAATTCTGACCCTGCCATCTGAATGTGGCAGCAGAAATCGAGACTCATCAGACCAGGCAACGTTTTTCCAATCTTCTGTTGTTCAATTTTGGTGAGCCTGTGCGAATTGTAGCCTCAGTTTCCTATTCTAAGCTGACAGGAGTGGACTGACCTGGTGTGGTCTTCTGCTGCTGAAGCCCATCTGCCTCAAGGTTGGATGTGTTGTGCGTTTAGAGATGCTCTTCTGCATACCTCGGTTGTAACGAGTGGTTACTGAGTTACTGTCTAGCCATTCTCCTCTGATCTCTGGCATCAACAAGGCATTTGCACCCACAGAACTGCCACTCACTAGACATTTTGTCTTTTACTGGCCATTCTTTATAAACCCTAGAGATGGTTGTGTGTGAAAATCCCAGTAAATCAGCAGTTTCTGAAATACTCAGACCACCCATCTACCACCAACAATCATGCCACGTTCAAAGTCCCTTAAATCACCTTTCTTCCTCATTCTGATGCTCGGTTTGAACTGCAGCAGATCCAGTGGTCCAATTGTAATCATACGAAGCTCCAAGAACACTTTTGTGCACCAAAAATACTTTAAAAATGATACTTCTCCTTGTTGTCAGGGTGCACATGGGTACTAGGGGCAGTATGACATGATGCCATTTGAGTCAGCAGAACAAAACGCAAGCATTGTATGGTAAAACTTACCTGACATAGACAAAGTCATTTCCTTTTTTTTTTGTCACACAAAACTGTTCTTGGAGCTTTCTTTGATTACAGTTGAACCACTAAATATTTTGTCTTTTTTTTTTTTTTGGTTCCTTTTCTGGACTTTGATTGTCTTGGGACCATTGCTGCCTATGGAGGAACTAAAATATAATACCACACTCTAAAATATGTCTGTGAATAAATATCTGACAGATCAACTAGTCACTGTGTGTATAGTTAGTAAACATGCTGACATCATCCATAGCAATGACAACCCCGGGATTACTCCTAGTTTAAGACTTTTCTTAAAAGTTTCTTGTACTTAAAAAGGTTGTCTCAGCAGTTTTGTGAATGGATTTTAAGGCAAAAATGCTTAGCTGAAAACATTTACTTCTATTCAGAACAACTCTGTGGTAAGATCAAATGTTTTGTGAAAATGGTTAGCAAGGGTTTAAAGAGAAAAAGGACAAGGGTGGGTGTTCGTTCTGGCTGGCGGTTTGGCGTGCACAAGGAGAAAAGCCTGAGAAAGAGTGTGGCGGAGTGGTTGAAATCTCAGGTCATGATGATTTAGCCAAAGAGCATGTGATGGGTATAGCACCCATTAAAACAGCGACCCACGGCCATACCTTTGAATCAGTCTTCTGAAGTGCTGGCCTGCTGTCATGTTTGAACGCTCGTACTTGTACAAAAAAAAATACAACCCCCCCCCGCACCTCGTTGGCCGTCTGAAAGGGTATTCTGGAGGGTTTTAGGGGTCTGAGGGCCAACTTTTATCCCTAAGCTGGTCGAGCATTGAGAGCGTACACAGAAATGTGTAGGACTTCTATAAAGGGCCAGAAAGCACAGGAGTAATATTAGCATTTAAGGATCAGTGATCAGGAATTATGGGAGAGGGAGTCACAACATGTCCATGATAAGAGGGATTACTGATCACAAGTCATGTGCTTATTTTGTTCAAACTTACTTCAAATCTGTTGACGAGACCAGGAAAAAGATTGTATTGTTAATCGAATCACAGCTGTAAATTTGTTGTATTTATTATATTGGAATTTAAACAATCAAACAACCAAACAAACACTTTTTATATGTCTCCTAATATCTTAAATAATAGAAAAACAATTCTGGTTATGGTTCAACCAAAATATTTGTTTATATTTGTTTTTATTTTATTTGTTTTTTTATTTTATGTTTTCATTTTGTTATTTTATTTTTTACTTTGTTTTTATTTTATTATTTTAATTGTTTTTGTTTTTCTTTTATTTCTTATTTTGTTTTTTATTTAACTTTTTGTTTTTATTTTATTTGTTTTTTGTTTATTTGTTTATTTTTTTTTTACTTTTTATAAAAAAAATTATTTGTTTGTTACTTTTTTATTTTTTATTTGTCTTTTATTTGTTTTCATTATTTGATTTATTTTTATTTTATTTGTTTTCATGTTTATATTATTTTATCTGTTTTTAATTTATTTGTTTTTATTTTATTGTATTTTATTTGTTTTTATTTGTTTTTAATTTCATGGTTATTAAAATATATTTTATTTTGATTACTTTGTTAAATTCACCATATACTTCCCTACATTTCGTAATGTGTGCATCGTGTCATCTTTTGCTAATTGCTTTATTTTTTTATTTAGTTTTATTTTGGGAAAAAAAAATAAAATAAAATAAATAAATATATATATATATATATATATATATATATATATATATATATATATATATATATATATATATATATATATATATATATATATATATATATATATATATATATATATTAGTACTTTAAATTGTTATAAAAGATAATATAACGCACATCTGTAATTCGGTGCTCACTTTAAAATCAAATATTGTTGGTATTGTATTTAAATCTACAGCCAATAGTTGTGGGTTTGAAACAACATGAAGATCAATGACAGGTTATTTTTTTATTAATTAAATTTAATTTTAAATTAATTATTAATTTAACTTTTTAACCAGCTTTGTCTTTAAATGACTTCACATTCATAACATTATAAATAAATTAATGACAATTAAAAATGCATTTAAAAACCTTCATAGTTGCAGAGTTTAAGCCTAACTTCAAGCCTACTAATCCACAGACGTTTGAGAGGCTGTTTGTACTACATCCTGTTCGCATTGCACTCATTGGATCACAGCCAGAGAAGGTTGAAGTAATTGAAAACACCCCCCCAATCTATCTCTCCTTACCGACGAACCAGAAAACCACTGTCTGTCACAATGCAACTGACTGGCTGAGAAGGAAGGAGAGCTTATATTTAGCCCCATGAACTCGAGGCAAAGAAAAAAAAAACAGGGCTTGATAAATAAGGGCCCGAGAGCCTGAGAACGACGGTAGGGCTCACCAAGCAAAACAATCGCAGAGGGGACACAGAGAGGCCTGTGAAAACAAACAGAGCTGATCAGGAGTGTCGCTGCCTGTGAGCGGCTCATTAGCAACCAGATGCAGGCTTTCTATCCCCCCGCGGTTCTTAGCGCCGTTTCCTCCCCGAGCTGCACACCAGCAAACCCTGCGGCACCGCTCCATTGCTCGCCCTCACCACTTCCGACAGCGCTCCATTTTTCATTTCATTTTCCCCTCAGTCAGACGTCTCCACCCTATATGACACGACAAGAGTAAATCACTGGCTTGAGTAATAAGAATCCGTTTTTCATTAGGATGTTTAATGATTATGTTTCTTTGGCTTTGGATGCTCATCTGATCAACATTTATTATGTTGGTCACTTGGCATAAAGCTTTGTTTGGATTTGAAAGTTTTTCAATTTTGAAATGTTTGTAGTTATGATAGCAGATAAAGTTTGATCAAATATCTAAATTTTTTTTATAATACAATTTGTTTTCTATATCGTTTATGTCTCTTAAATGGTTTAAATAGGTGTCGTTTAATTGAAATGTTCATGAAATGGTGAATGCTAATTATATTATATTAAACTGAATATTTTAGAACATAAAATATTCATATTTTTTACCAAAAATATTCAATTGTTTATTGTATTGTATTGTATTGTGTTATATTAACTGGTTAAAAATAAATTAAGTAGTAAGTAAAATAACTGAATTTAACCAAAATTTGAGGTATATTTGATTTAAATAATATGTTGATTGTGCGCATTACAAACTTTTCATTATATTTATCAAAATCAGATGTAATTTATACACTTTTTTTATACACCTTTTTTCTCTGCTATATCTTTAAACTACTTTTTTTTCTGACATCAACATGAAAAACAGACATAACTACTGAAATACTTCGCCATCTTTTAAAGTTTGATTGAATCTCTAAGTTTTTATAATATAATTTATATATTCTATATCTTTTATGTCTCTTAAATAGCTCAAATAATATAGGTGTAGTTAATGGAAATATTCATTTAATTAAAATGTTTATGAAATGGTGAATGCTAATTATATTAACTATGAATATTTTAGAATGTAATATATTAATATTTTTATGTTAATATTTTTTTATATCATATTAATAATTAACTGATTATATTATATTATATTGTATTATATTGTATTATATTATATTTTATTATATTATATTATATTATATTATATTATATTATATTATATTATATTATATTATAACTGGTTAAAAATAAATTAACTAGTAATTAAAATATTTACATTTAACCAAAATTTGAGGTATTTTTGATTTTACATAATATTGTCAATTGTGCGCATTACGAACTTTCTAACATATTAATAAAAATCAGATGTAATTTATACACTTTATATACACCTTTTCTCTCTGCTACACCTTTAGACTACTTTTTTTTCTGACATCAACATGGAAAAGAGACATAACTACTGAAATACTCAAGCTTTTAACCATCTTTTAAAGTTTGATTAAATCTCTCAAATTTGTTATAATACAATGTATATATGAAGAGTTCAGATGCAAAAACCTCTAAATGCCATCTGAAATTGTCCTCTAAAATGAGCATTTTTATCAGGCTCCTGTGTGTATGTTCAGTAATATCAGTCCTTTTCCTGGTCTTTAAAGTGAAATATCTCAACCTAAACAAAGGAGGCTTAGTAAAATGCTATTTTTCAATGGAAATTTTAGATGGCATTTAGAGGTTTTTGCATCTGAACTCTTCCTATGTTCTATATCTTTTATGTCTTACATAGCTAAAATATTATAGGTGTCGTTAGTAGAAATTGTTCATTTAATTGAAATGTTCAAGAAATGGTGAATGCTAATTATATTATATAAACTATGAATATTTTAGAATATTTTAAAATAATATATTAATATTTTTTTTATATTTTTATTATTTTTAAAATATATACTCCAAGTCACCTCCAGTTGTTACTAATAATAATACAACAACGACGAGCGCATCAAGTATGAAAACCTCCAAAACTAAAGGCTGTGTGTGCTTGTCAAAACTGTTATCTCTTCATGTTCAATTTTAATTATTTTAAAAGTTTTTCCCAAGGGCTGTTTAACGGAGAGAAGATTATTTTCAACACATTTCTGAATATAATAGTTTAAATGACTAAATTCTAATGACTAATTTTGTGTTTTGTACTTTTGTTTGCCATGAGGACAGTACATAATATTTCACTAGTTATTTTGCAAGATAGTAGATTGCACTTCAGCTTAAAGTGACATTTAAAGGCTTAACTAATTAAGCAAGAAAGATTTATTAGGCAAGTTATTGGATAACCATGGTTTGTTCTGTAGACAATCAAAAAATATTTAAGAGGGCTAATAATATTGACCTTAAAAACTGTTTAAATGTTTTAAAAACTGCTTTTATTCTATCCAAACTAAAAAAAATAAAACTTTCTTCAGAAGAAAAATATATACTGTATACAAACTACTGTGAACATTTGCTTGCTCTGTTAAACATCATCTGGAAAATATTCGAAAAAGAGTAAGAAATTCACAGGAGGGTGGTACAGTGGCAAAGTAGTTAGCACAGTTGCCTCACAGCAAGAAAGTTGTTGGTTCGAGTCCTAGATGGACCAGGAGGCCTTCCTGTGTGGAGTTTGTGTGGGTTTCCTCTGGGAGCTCCAGTTTCCCCCACAGTCTAAAGACTTGCGGTATAGGTGAATTTGAGAAACTAAATTTGCCATAGTGTATTAGTGTGTGTGCGAGTAAGAGAGCGTGTACATTATATTAGGTGAATAGAAACATGAAATAACATTCATGTTGTGCAGTATAATTATTTTATCCTACGTTTACAGAGCTTTAATAGTAAGGTTGGAGATTAAGTGCCACTTTCTCAAACAAAAATAAATAAATAATGCAACACTATGAACACAAATAGTTCCAAATAGTGGATTAATTTATACTGCATTTTTATCAGCATCGTAAACTAATGATATTTTATATATTTTATGTCTCTTAAATAGCTTAAATAATACTGTATAGGTGTAGTAAATAGAAATGGTTCATTTAATTGAAATGTTCATGAAATGGTGAATGCTAATTATATTATATTAACTATGAATATTTTAGAATATAATATATTAATATTTTAAAAATATATTTAATTGTTTATATTATATTATGTTATATTAGATTATGTTATATTACGTATATTATAACTGGTTAAAATAAATTAACCGGTAATTAAAATAATTACATTGAACCAAAAATTGAGGTATTTTTTATTTAAATAATATTGTTGATTGTGCGCATTACAAACTTTCAGTCATATTTATAAAAATTAGATGTAATTTATACACTGTAAAACCCTAAAAGTCAAGATAACTCAAACCATTTGAGGAAACCGATTGCAACAAACCATTTAAGTTCAAAAACTAATCCTAATGAGTACTGTGAACTGAATCCATTTGAGTAAACGTAGCAATTTCAGTACAGTAAATCCCGATAAATGACGAGAACTCAAACCAACGGAGTACTCTAAAACCCAATCAGTTAAGGCAACTTAAACTGTTTGAGGAAACCGATTGCTGCAAACCATTTGAGTTTAAAAAAACGAATCTATATGAGTACTGTGAACTTACTCCATTTAAATTGAAGTAATGATGTATTTAATTAACTCATTACCTTCAACACTGAGTTCAAAACTCTTTTTAAATGAGTAGAATTAACTTTCAGTCAATTTTGAGTTAACTACACTCATTTCATTTGATAAAGTTGACTGTTGGGTTTTACAGTGTACACTTTTTTTTATTATTTATACACCTTTTTTCTCTGCTACATCTTTAAACAGTTTTGTTTTCAGACATCAACATGAAAAAGATACATAACTGAAATACTCTCAGGTTTTTAACCATCTCTTTGGTGATTCTGCACTTAAACTGTACCATTCATCCATAGCTCATCCCAAGGGGCTTCATTTTCCACTTTAACGTCCTTCAAGTTACTGTTAATCAAATCTTAATAGTAGTGTGTATTATGAGCAAACAACTTAAAAACAGATCGCAGTCCAACCCATCAATCTTATAAAGCAAGCACATGAACCCAAAAGATGTGATCAAACTCTTGCACAGTGGTATTTTACAATGGCACATTGCTTTAAGCAGGCACGCCTGTCACTTCAACTTCCCTTGGATTTCCTAAGGGTATGTTGAACTGTGGACGGTGGAAGAGGAGTGTGTGAGTGTGTTGCATGCGTTCGCATCTGGCCGATGTGGGAACAGTCCTGAAGTGGCAGTGCTTCCAGATCTTGATAGAGATGTGTAAGGGTGGAGAGGGCACTGTTTATCAGTGAGGGGATCGCCCAGCACAACACTGGGAAGTGCTTTGAGCACACTGCCGCTCTGACTCATTGTGCTGGCCTCAAACACCAGCCTGCCTGCTGCAAGAAACACTTTTTACAAGCATACCCTCAATCTGAACCCAGTGACTTCCCTTACAGGTTTACCGACACGACATTTTACTTAGAATTGAAAGTTTTGCACAGTACACTGTCAAAATTTTTTGCTGCCTTAGATTTTTTTAAATGAATTAAATTAACTTTTATAGTCATCTCAACTTCAATTAAACTGGCTAAAAATATTAGGTAAAACTTCGTATAACTCTGTACAAATTAATAAAATAAGCTGGAGTAACTTAAAAGTATTTGTTGTCTTGACATTTTGTCATTATATTTTTACAGCATAGTTTTTTAACCACTATTGTATTTGTGTGTATAACAGTTCAGGATAGTCTGTTGTTCTGAGTGGTGTGTCAGGGGTGTGTTTATGGAAATGTTGCTTTGTGGTGGTTAGTGTTTTTAGCGTTTTGCTGTACACTGTAAAAATCCTGGTTGCCTTAATTTTAAGCTGAATCAAATTAACTTTATGAGTGCATTGAACTTATATTAGGTTAAACTGACTTAAAACAGCTTGTGTAACTTATAAAATTAAGTTAGAACATGATTAACTTAGTTTAATAAGTTACAATGACTTAAAAACCTGCTGTGAGGACTAATTGATTATATATTTTTTTTTACAGTGGACAGTTTCTAAAGGCCAATTCACACTGCACAGAAGCCAAAGTGAACACTGCACAGGTGTTCACAAAACTGGCATGCACAATAATTCAATAATCAATGAAAGCATTGTTCTCAGGGATAAAAATACATTTAAGTGAAGCCTGTCTGGTCCCTGGTCAGATTAACTCTGAGTTTGTGGCCATTTGTTTGAAAAATCATATCACACGATTCACATTCATTTACAATTCAACAAATGCAGATTGAACAATCCAACAAACTCTGACAGACTTGTTTGTTGCATTCGTCTATGAGGGGTTTATTAGCCTTTAGATATTCTTAGTGTTTTTAGCATGTTGCTAAGATGTTCAAACAGTTTTTCAGAATGTGGCTGTGTAGTTGCTAAGGTGTTCTGAGTGTTTTTAGCATGTTGTTGTATGTTTTGCTAAGGTGGTTTGAGTTATTTTAGCATGTTGCTATGGTGTTGCTAAGTCGTTTTAGTATGATTCTACTATGGCTTCTTCCTTTAGAGGCACTAGTCAAGAAGGCATCAAGAAATCTAAATTCTGCTTCTCTTCCTGTTTCGGTATCCTTCTGATCAAATTTTGTAGCAGGATAGATGCTTCTTTTACTGCCTTCGATATTCCACAATCCTATGTGTTTATTTCTTAAAGTCTTTGCATACTGAAGTACAGAGTTTTTGTAAGCTTTTTTTTGTTTTTTTTTTGTTTGTTTTTTTGTTTTCAAATCAGAAAATAATTGTCATAATTTGCCTTTCGCTTGTACAGTGCCCCTGAATTGTTAAAACGCCTCTCAAAATGCCTTTTTAAATATGTTTATGACAGACAAAAGTTTCAGAGGCAGTGTGTCAATAGGATTGACACAACGTGAGGTAGAATAAAATTTTTTACATGCGAAAATTACGGACGAACGATACGCATTCGGTGTGCAATAAGCTTTAGAGTTAAGATAAAAACATAAACATGGCATCTTGAAGTGCTTCTCTGGTCTCAATTTGTGTGTACATGTATGTTTTTGTCTAACATTTTCCACTATTTGATGGCATTTGTATTGGAGTTGATTGTATTGTACTATGCAAATATTTCCTTAGTTATCATCAAAGCTCTCTCTTTTGTTGTACATTAATACAAATTGTTATGTTGTCCCTAAAGTCTGAAATCAGTTTTAAGAGGTGCTTTTATGCACAAACGCTACCTCCAGAGTCACTGTCTGATAAGGCAGCAACACAACAAGTCAGCAGCGTAAAATTGTAGAAGCAGCCTATATGAGGATTCTAGTTTTTGTTGTTGTTGTTGTTGTAGCATGTTGCGGTGTCTGTAGATGGGTTAAAGTGTTTGACCGAAATGTTAAAATTAATTAGTTGCATAATCAAGTAGGGATTCAAATTACAAAATGCTTCTACATGCCACACCACAGTTACGTCTCTCATTAAAATTGTGTGCTTTTTGTGGCTTCGGTCAACTTAGCAGCAGATCAGGAGCACACTGAGAAACACTCAATTTTTTACATTTTCTGTGGGTTTATATGGTGAAACGGGTTAAAATCAGCTGCTCTTGTTTCTTTACACCCTATTTCAATTAAAATTTTATTATTTTATTTATTTCAATTTAAATTGTATTAATATTACAAGCAGAATCAGCAATTAACATGAAAAAAATGGCACCAATGTTGATTTACGATATGAAGTTCAAGGATGAATTTTATTTTCAGATAGTTCATTGCTCTTTTGCTGCAATGTATTTAATGGCATGATTATACAATAAATCGACTATTTCTTAATTTCTTAAAGTGTTCATAATTATACAAATACAAATCAAACTCAGGTACTGAAATTCTCTTATTCAGAACCAATAGTATTTATCACTTCCAGAAATGTGGCCATTCTCATTTATGTCATGAGATATCAAGCAACATCACCATGCTCTCTGGCACTAACTTAATAAAGGACTATATCATCACTAGTCTATAATTACCTCATACTGTAATCTGAAAGTTCTCTGGCCCGAGTGGACCCTCCTTTGCCCCCAGTGCCCCACCTAGACACAGTACCTCCATGTAACTTATTCAAACTGGACATGGGAGAGTTTCAAAGAATAGAAGTCGAGAACAAAGTTGAATAGGAGGAAGTCAATTCAGATAGTGAGAATCCCAGATGGTCAAATCAGCCAAATTGAAGTTAATTCCGACGCACATAATGGCTCCTCATAAGATGCCTGGAGATAGGTGTGCACAGCTGGGAACTGGCTTCAAACTTATTTTTTGAAATGGGGAATATTTTGTTTTAATAAACCATAAAAATAGCCCTGATGTACCAAACCTATATGTGGTGTTGGAAACATATGATGGGATAATTTTTTTAAATGTATTTTAAGACATTGATTAAGCTTTTAAATTGCCATAAAAATGTGCACATTCTCATAATTATATTATTCCCATAATAAATGTAATGTTCTCTTGCAAAACATTTGCATTTTTTGCAAGACTTTTGTATTCCGTCGCAAAATGTGCATTCTTTCTTTTAAAATGTTTACATTTCCCCAAGAACTATTGCTTTCCACCAAGAACAGTTGGGTTCCCTCACAACACCATTTGTGCTCTCTCATAAAAATAATGAGTCCCCCCAAACTACATTTACGCATGAAATATTTGCATTTGCACAAAACTATTGCTTCCCCAATAAGCTTTCCATATATTGCAAAATATCGCAAAAACTTTGCATTAAGAAAATGTAGGGTTGCTCACAAAAAATTTGAATTCTCTCAAAAGAGCATTGCATTCTGCAAAGAAAATTAGCATTAGATAGCAGAACAGTTCCATTTAGTCTCCAAACTATTTCGAGTTCTTTTGCAACACATTTCCACTTTCTCTTTTAAAAAGTTCACAACCATGTGTGTACACTTGCAAAGTTGTGCTAATATGTTTACTTGCAAGGTATCCAACAAACTTCTTTAATATATATTGCATAGCTCTTTTTTTCAACCTCATGCTATTTTTTATCACTAGTGAATTCATAATTTTCAGGTAAAAGAATGCAGAAACATTTAAATAGAAACATTCTGTCAAACAAACTGTCCCTATATTACTCTGTTCAGAACAACAAAGGCAAATCTGTAAATGTACTATTTGAACATAAGCCAATTTTGTAACACTTTACAATACAGGACAAAAATGTATTGTTATTTAATGTATTTACTAACATAAACAATGCTTGTACAGCATTTATTTATCAGACCAACATTTACTAATGCATTATTAAAACCCATTGTTTGTGCTTGGTAACATTTAGTTGATGCACAATGAGTAAACATGAACTAACAAAGAACAACTGTATTTTCGTTTACTAATGTTAACAAAGACGAATAAATACTAGTGTATTAATATGTATATGTATGTATGTGTATATATATGTATGTGTGTATATGTATGTATATGTATGCGTATGTATACATCTATCTATCTATCTATCTATCTATCTATCTATCTATCTATCTATCTATCTATCTATCTATCTATCTATCTATCTATCTATCTATCTATCTATCTATCTATCTATCTATCTATCTATCTATCTATCTATCTATCTATCTTTCTATCTATATATCTATCTATCTATCTATCTATAACTATTATTATTTATTTTTTTTTTTTTACTTAAAAGTAATCATGTTAGTAAATGCATTAACTAACCTTTTAACGACATGTCCTGTTTTGTAAAGTGTTACCACTGATTTCTTAGCCCAGAATGGAATGTACTTGATATTTGTAGCTTTCTGTATTAACTGCATCAATAAGGCTTGGGAAATGAACAGTGTGATTCCATGGGAAAGAGGAGTGTATGTGTGCAAGCGTGTGTGTGTGCTTTAAATGTATCAGTGAACGTGGCTGAAATCCACAAAGGGAAGTGTGTGTGTGTGTTTGTGTTCAGTACATGTGTACCCGTCTCTAGAGATGTGCTGTTGTTCCTGCTGCTGAAAGAGTCGTGAGCGCAGTGGGAAGGTCACCTGATCAGGACCCCAGGGCTGACCCTGGTAGGCCGCCACTGCAGTGTGTCCAGCAGAATCGAATGCAAGTGACAGGCGTGGGCTCCCATCACAAAAGCTCTCTGTGGTTGTAACGCAGGGGCCGAGAAAGTCAGCAATGCTCCTTTCCCTCTTTGGCCAAAAAGCCATGAGAACAACCCTGAGAGAGGATGGAGGAGAGAGTTCTGGAGGAAAGCCATTACTGCCTTTCTTCTACACTGCAGAGATGATCCGTTCATTCAAGTGAATTGACTCTTTTGAGCAATCTGTTTTAAACATACCATTTGAAAAGTTCACACTTAGTTGATGATTGATTATAAAGCTTGCATGCTGTCCCAGGAGAAAGCCCTGAGCTCATAAGATCCTCGAGCTCGGGGCTCCCTCCCGTTTGCAAGGCGAGAGGGGAGTTTGAGCTCAGGTAGATCTCAATGAACTCCCCTGCTGTAGTTGCTAATGAACAGATAGTGATTGCTCTTAAGAGATAACTACTTACTAGGTGCATGTCTATGGTGCCGATTTGGATTAGTCAATTAACTTAAGTTGCATGTTTTTGGACAGTGGGAGGAAACCAGGGAACCCGGGGGAAACCCACGCAAGCATGTGGACAACGTGCAAACTCCGCACAGAAACGCCAGCTGGCTTGGTAAGGACAAGAACCTGTGAAGTTCTTGCTGTGAGGCTCCAGTATCAACCACTGGGCCACCATGTCACCCATAGGAAAGGAGGAGGAGTAGGGGTGGAATGGGGGATTCTTCAAAACGAAGATGGCTGTGATATGGAACTTAGGGTATTTATAGTGGCTTAGGAATCATCTGATTGGTGAATCATAAATTGGATAATGCGAGACCAGCCGCAAGCAATCACAAGCATGTGATCCTCTCGAAATTAGTTTATAAATAAACTTCACTTAAATAATGGCTTCAGTGGTTCTTTACTACTTTTGAATGTGCTTTTATGTACCAGCGTAAAAGTAGTGATTTAAAATAAACATTTAAGGTGTCAGAAACGGTAGTATTTTTACTATTTGATGTATGGTGTTATTCTTTGTCTTATGCCATTTTAGTTTAGGAGCGCAGAGGGTTTGTAATTGTTGCATTTTTTTGCTCTATTTTACTGAATGTTTTGATTCTATGGCTCGATTTGATGATGTGCACCGTATAGCATTATTGTACACTACAAAGTTTTTCTTCCGTGAATATTAAATTCCTCGTAGATTATTTAAAATTGAACTAGATCAATTACAACAACAACAACAAAAGAATTTATTTTCATTAAGTGATGGCAAATAGACTTGACGAAAAGCTTGACAATGTGGATGTGAGGCTATCCCTGTGACACTGTAGTGTATTAAACTCAAACGTAATTCTGTTATGATTACCACAACTTGAGGTTACCTGCACAGTTTCCGTACAGAGACCCCTAGTGGTCAGGAGCAATGGAAAATTAACTTGAATTAAAGTTTTGGGGTAGCTCCATGCCATCTTGTGGTTAAAATGTATTTGAAATTTGGAAAAATGTCAATAGCATAACTTTTGTCTTTTCTTATGAGACTGGTCTTGATAAATGTCAAGAAATTTGATACCAGTTATACATTATGAGCCGAATTCTTGTCTGCAATTTTTATCTATTTTAACCCCTTTTTTAACTCGTCCTAGACTGTTTGTCTAATTGTCCAAAAGAATGAAATACAGTCCAAAAGGTTTTCCCTTTGTGTCCGGTAATTTAGTGGCATCATATCAAACAGTGTCAGACTACATGAACATCTTTGACATCTCAACACTAATTTTTAAATATGCCATTTGTTGCCTCACACGGACATTAAATCACACAACTCAACATATGATTATCGATTCATTTTTGACTGAAATCGTCTTAACATATATTGATTCACATTGTTGATGCATCATACCATGCTTGCTTTTCATTGTGCCTCTGAGGCAGAATGATTAAAAATTGCTGCCTGTTCAAACTACTTATTTAAGATAAGCCAAAATTAAGCAATACTTGAGATTTCTTTGGGACAACTTATTTGTTTTGTGTTTAAATTACCTAAATTTGTGAAAGGAAAGAGTTAACTTAATTGATTTGTATTCAGACAACATACAGAAATTGTTTTGGTGCAACAGTGAACCCAGTTTTTTTTTTCAGTGTTTGCTTGGCCCCTTCTAGTCATATTTTCGTCACTTTTTTTTAACGTTGTTTCAATGTATTCCTATTTATTTATTTAAGTTTAATAATTTTAGCAGGGCAACATCCCTAAGTTTAATACTACTTTAAGTTAGAGTTATTCATATACAAATCAAGTTTGAGAGACATCTCATTCATCACTATCGAAACCGCTGCAGTTGATTGATTCATTGCAAAGATTCAACTCAACTGAACAAATCTTTCACAAACTGTACATTACATCTCTCTCTCCCCCTTCCCATCGCCAGACACACTTAACCTGCAGTCGGCCTTCCTCCTTTCTCTCCTGCTCTCTCAGACCATTCACAGCTCAAGTCCCACTCATCTCACGTCTCTCCATCTGCCCTTCACCTTTCCCATCTCTCCCACTTACTCAGCCCGAGTCTTGTTTTGCTGAATTTGTGATGGAGGTCTGCGAGTGTGTGTGTGTGTACGTGCTGAGGAGTGTGTTTGGGGGAGGAGGCTGCACACTTTAAAGAAAGAGACACAGAAAGAGAGCCGTTTTGTCTGCGTACACAGAACGCTGTATGTGTGTGTGCCCGCATGTGTGTGAGGAGGACTTCACAGAGAACTTCACAGAGAGTGAGACATTAGAGTGTTTGACCTGTTGTGTGCGGAAAAATTGCAAGTGTTAAAGCGCTGAGGGAAGTATCAAAGCAAGAATGAGTGAAAAAACACTTTTTATGTCCCTCCTCCGTTGGACTGAGATTAGTGAGCTGCCTTGATGTCTGCTGTGAATAGACAGATGTGTAAGGCTTGTGCCACACACTGTACATGCAGACAGGGCTTATGTACTGTAGGATATTTTTGAATCTATACTTTTTGTTTTCTAGCATTCCACTATGTTGATTTTGCTTCGATACTGAATATTATTCATGATTTAAGGTTTATTGATGAGAAGCTTTCCTTAAAAGCTTTGTGTGAATAATGCATGATCCTTTGAAAGTTCAAATGAGTGAAAATGATTTGAAAAGTAATTGAACCACTATAAATATCACTGCTGAATAAGAAAACAGATTACATTCTTTCATTGTTTTTTTTATCGGAGTGGATTGTTATTTTTTTTTAAAGTTTCAAGGTAAAAATATTTAGCAGTAAAAACGTTGATCATAATAAGAAATTTATTTCTTTTCTTTCCAAATCAGCATATTTCTGAAGGATAATTTGAATCTTAATTTTTTGTTTACTTATTTAAAGATAAGTCATTCAATACAGGAGTTCTGTTATCGAGAATGGTGTGTGTGTTAGGGCTCCACAATATTGGAAAAAAATCTGACATTGTGATATTCTGTTCTGCTGCGATACATATTGCGATTATCAATATAACTTCACCAGATGATTTAAATAATTTAGCATAAAATCTAATAAATTACTAGCATATTTAAATACAACAGAGCAAACTAAAAAGGTTTCCTGGAGAGTGTATTCAAGTACAAAAATTGAACAATGAAACATGAAATAACAGTCTTCATTATTGTATAAATAATTTTTAAAAATAGCTTTTAGTTTTAGTCTTTAATAAATAGCTGATTCCTCCAATGTGACTTGTGGATACACGTATTGTGATATCACTGCTCAAGCGAAATAAAGTTCAGCCCTATAGTGTGTGTGCATATAAATATAAATATATATATATATATATATGTGTATATATATGTGTATGTATATATATATGTGTATATATATATATATATATATATATATATATATATATATATATATATATATATATATATATATATATATATATATATATATATTATTTTATTTTATTTATTTGTTTTTTTCCAGCTGTGGCGGCAGGCCTTTTTTTATTATAATTCACTTACCTTTTAATACGTTTTGGTGCGATTATTACCCGCTATTAAAAAAATTAAATGTTTTGAATAAGAAGCTGTAATGTTGCCGTGGCGAGATGAATTTTGGCGTGGCGTCCCGCCATGGAAAAATGATTGTAGCGGAAACAATGTGTGTATATGTATGTATATATGCGTGTGTGTGTGTGTGTGTATATATATATATATATATATATATATATATATATATATATATATATATATATATATATATATATATATATATATATATATATATATATATATATATATATATATATATATATATATATATATATATATATATATATATATATATATATTTATATATATATATATATATATATATATATATATATATATTTATTATTTATTTATTATTTATTTATTTATTTATTTATTTTATTAAGTTTTATTAAGTACAGCGATATTTGAAATAAATGTCAGTTACATTTTATTATATACATATATAAGTCTAAAAGAAATATGAATTTTCAAAGTCACAAATAATCTCATTGTGAGTTATGGAGTCATATAGAAAAGAATGTGTATACCAGTTATTTGTTTAGGTCAATAACTCAAGTTGAATTTGAGGGGTGTTTCTATCCAAAGATACCATTTTAAATTGTAAAGAAATCTGTGTTTTTGAAAGACAGCAGGATGATTGATTTGAATGATTTAGCCTGACATGTTTACTGCTCCAAAATATTATAAATGCTTCTTAAAATAAAATAAATAGTGTTCAATGGGACAAAAAGTTTTGTTTTTTTACCCAGACATTTAAAAAGAATGTATTTTAGAGCAGTAATCCAAACAATACCGTGAAACCATGCTATTTTTATCCAAGGTTATCATACCTTCAGAATCTTATACCGACCCATGCCTAGACAGTGGTCTGTTATATTTTCAGGGTCTTTCCTGATCATGCCTGATTTCATGTTTTTAAGCCACAGAGCAAAAAACACAAGTGAAGCCTAAAAAAGGAACCAGAGTATCAGATGTTATCAGAAGCTTTCGACCAATTAAGTTAATCTTCAAGTTAAACAAAGGCTTGTGAGCTAAATGACATATCCACCGTGATATTTCTGGTTTTTGCTGCATGTTATCTTGCATTTGGCTTTCCAAACCTCCTCTGCTGTGATGATTTTCATTAGGCAAAGAAAGAGTTTGACTAACCTCCCACTGCTTTTCCTCTTGGTTTGTGAAATGAATAACTCCCTTTCATAAGATCACATACAATTATTCCTGACTCTCCAGAAGAGTTGACATAATGAGCCACAAAGCTGTCTCAGTGTTTGCATTGTGTGTAATTAAATCAGTGCCTTAAATAATACACAGATGAGTAAATCCATGTCATCTGAACCTGAAGGACATCATCATGAAATATGGGTTAAATATTAAAGTAAATCTGGGGAGAATAAAAATAAAAGTCTTTAATACTACATTACAAGTTACATTGGAAGTCTGGACTGTATTTATGGACTAATGCAAAAAGAGCAGTTAAAGGAAGTTTTTTTATTAGTTATGCAGTAACTAATAAACACAAAGCTCTCACAGCTTTGGATAGTTAATGATGGCTTCTTTGTTTAACCATTTTTTTAAGAGCACAAAATGCAGTGCACATCAACATACGAACACAATCATATTTTTTCTTAATTTTATTTATATTTTTAATAGTTCATAATCTTCACTTCTAATTCTAGAATTTCAGAACAACATTTTATGTAAATATAAAACAATATAATATATATGACCTTGGAGCACAAGACCAGTCTTATGTTGCACACTATATACTGGTCAAAATTATTGATTTTTATTTTATGCCAAAATCATTAGAATATTAACTAAAGATCATGTTTATAAATACATTTTTCAATTTCTTATTGTAAACAAGCATTGCTAAGAGCTTAATTTGGACAACTTTAAACCATTTTCTCAGTATTTAGATGTTTTTGAACACTCAGATTCCTAATATTCTAATGGTTGTATTTTGGTCAAATATTATCCCATCTCATCAAATTATACATAAACAGAAGTCTTATTTATTAAGCTTTCAGATAATGCATAAATCTCAATTTCCAAAAATCGGCACTTATGACTGAATTTGTGGTCCTGGGTCACAAACACTCACCGGCCACTTCATTAGGTACATCTTACTAGTACCTGGTTGGACCCCTTTTGCCTTTAGAGCTGCCTTAATCCTTAGTGGCATAGATTCAACAAGGTACTTGAAATATTCCTCAGAGATTTTGGTCCATCTTGACATGAGAGCATCACGTAGTTGCTGCAGATTTGTTGGCTGCACGTCAATGATGCAAATCTCCCGTTCCACCACATCCCAAAGGTGCTCTATTGGATGGATTTCTGGTGACTGTGGAGGCCATTTGTGTACAGTGACCTCATTGTCATGTTCAAACACCAGTCTGAAATGATTAGCATTTTATGACATGGTGCGTTATCTTGCTGGAAGTAGCCATCAGAAGATGGGTACACTGTTATCATAAAGGGATGGTAATGGTCCGCAACAATACTCATAACAATACTTGATGCCAAATTGCATTCGAATGTTGCAGCAGAAATTGAGACTTATTAGACCAGACAACGTTTCCAATGCTGGTGAGCTTGTGTGAATTGTAGCCTCAGTTTCCTGTTCTTCGCTGACAGGAGTGGCAACGGTGTTGTCTTCTGCTGCTGTAGCCCATCAGCCTCAAGGTTCGATGTGTTGGCAATTCAGAGATGGTCTTCTGCATAGCTCTGTTGTAACGAGTGGTTCTTTGAGTTACTGTTGTCTTTCTGTCAGCTTGAACCAGTCTGGCCATTCTCCTGGTCAGCTTGAACCTCTGGCATCAACAAGGCATTTGGATATCAATGGATATTCTCTCTTTTTTGGATCATTCTCTGTAAACCCTAGAGATGGTTGTGCGTAAAAATCCCAGTAGATCAGCAGTCTGAAAAACTCAGACCAGCCTGGTCTGGCACCAACAACCAAGTCACTTAAGTCACACCAAGTCAAGTCACTTAAATCCTCTTTCTTCCCCATTCTGATGCTCTGTTTGAACTGCAGCAGATCGTCTTGACCATGTCTACATGCCTAAAGTTGCAGTCTTATGACTGTCTGATTAGAAATTTGCGTTAACGAGCAGCGTGACAGGCGTACCTAATAAAGTGGCCGGTGTGTGTATATACAGTGCAATAATTTAAAGTATCCTTAAATTTATATATATTTTTTTTATATTCTGTGATTTTTTTTTTTTTTTTTTTTTTTTTTTTTTTTTTAATTCTTTATTTATTTATTTATTTATTTATTTGTTTGTTTGTTTGTTTGTTTGTTTGTTTGTTTTTTTGTTCATTCCAATTGCATTATGGGGCCTTGATATTTTTTAAGTTACTTTTATTGACTTTTGTAATAGTTTGAAGTGATATATTGTCTGGATTGGTGTTGAAAATTACAGTACAAAAACCCTAATAAACTGTCGTACTTTTTGTGTTATTTCATCAACTTAACTCTTTATAAATTATTTCCTATACAATATATTGTTTCAAACTACTAAAATGTCATTAAAAGTTATTCACTTTATTAAACTGCAGAGTTTATTTTTTAACATCAAAAGTCGACAGCAGGGATGATGCCAAAATGCAATTCGTAAGTGTAAAAAAATAAAACTGCAAATCACAAAATATGACAAAAACCTTTTAATTCATAGATTTATTTATTATTTTTTTTATGTGTATTTTTTATTTAAGATTTATAGTTACGCATTTTTAATTAAGTGTATGATATTTTTAAATGCATTTTATTGCTATTATTATTATTATTATTATTATTATTATTATTATTATTATTATTATTTTAAATTGGCAAATTGTCTTTGTTGAGGGTGGGTTGAGTGTGTCAATGGGATTAGGACCTGCCATAGTAATTTGCCTGTTTGACAGCTCCCAGTCAGGCACACCTTTTTTTTCTTAAGTGCTTCTAAACATCTGCCACATTGTTGTAAGAACACGTTTCATAAAGTTCAAGCATTCGAACCCTCCAAATGCATTGAATAACTAAGATACATCATATCAGCATCAAATGTGCTGAGATTCCAGCAGGCGAGTGTGTGAGGCTGTGTTTTATAATCGGAGTCATTTGTTGCTTGTCTTTCACTCCACCCTAAATCTGCAGCACTCCAGTATTATTTCATCTGGTGAACCTGCAGGGGAAAAGACCCAGCCCTTCTCTGTCAAGCGATTAAAGTGTCACGCAGAAATGTGTCGATGGTAGATTAATCTGTTTTTTCAAAATACCCACCAACCAGACATGCTGGCCTGGAAGAATTAGAGCTGTTAAGAGTGTTTAGAAAATGACTGCTGTAGTTGTTATGCTTTCTACTTGTCAAGGGCCTATATTATCTCAGCATGAACTTTTTGGTATGCAATATGCATGTGTAGTATTTTCTGGCAATATGTTTGAATTTTCACTGCCAAACGTTTAGTATCAGTAAGATACTTGTTGTGTGTTTTATTAAAGACGCATGTTCTACTCACCAAGGCTGCATTTATTTGAACCAAAAATAATAAAAAGAATTGTGAAGTGTTATTACATTTTAAAGCAACTTTTTATCATATTCCTGCTATTCAAAGCAAAAATTTGAGGATTATTATTTCACTCTTCATTGTCACATGGTCCTTCAGAGACCTGCTCAATAAACATTTATATATATATATATATATATATATATATATTTATTATTATTATTATTATTATTATTATTATTATTATCAGTGGCTACGTTTACATGGACATCAGTAATGGAATTATTTGCATTAATCTGAATAAGATTATAATATGATTAAGGTGTTTACATGAGTTGCTTTTTGAACATTTCTTTCATGATCTAGTTTTACATGTTATAGCACATAATTCGATTAACGTCATTGCGTCTCCACTCTATCCACGTTTTCTCCGGAGTTTCGTGTAATTTCGGGTGTTTCATTCTTAATTTGCTTTAACTGCAGTTTGGCACTTTCACTTTCATTCAGGAAATGGCCCCCATGACAAACAAGATATTGGAAACAAGTATGAACTTCTGGATAAGTGTTGTTTTTTAAATTATTATTATTATTATTATTATTATTATTATTATTATTATTGTTGTTGTTGTTGTTGTTGTTTTTTATTGTAAGAAGAAGGTGAAATATAACATACAAAGTTGTTGTTGTTTTTTTTTTTTTTGTTGTTGTTTTTTCATTTTCCCCCCTCTGACACAACCTTTTTGGTCTTTTAAAATCAAATTTTCTATTACTTTTATTTAATCATAAAGCAAGGATTTTTGCCAGACTTGCCGAATATCGGAGTTTTGAAGAGAAAGTGTCTTGTAAAAATTACATTTTACAGGATCTTTATCAGGTTTTAACAAAAGAACAATGTTTGTGGCAAGTGAAGTGTTGTTTTAATAGAATTTGATACCGCACAGGGAGAAAAAAAGCTGAATCAAATTATCCTTATGAGTCAATTGAACTTAAGTTAAACTGACTTAAAACAGCTTGTGTCACTTATTAAACTTATTTTAAACTTTTTAAAATGCTGAGGTTTTTTCTCCCATACCGCACGAATGGGAGAAAAAAACCTCTGCATTTCACGATGTATGTGTCTGTGGACTTTTACTCACTCAGTAGGTGCAGAGAATAGTGTCAAACAGCCGTGTGTGTATAGACTATCCAGTCGCAAAATGCAGTGAAAAGTCCTACACTACATTATGGTAGTAATTTGGATTAAGGTGTTTACATGTCTGTACTGCACTTCAGTTATGTGTCAAATCAACATACTCCTCATGGCTGCACGATTCTGGCAAAAATGTGAATCACGATTTTTTTTGCTTAAAATCAAGATCACTATTTTCTCACGATTCTGTAAATGTACAATAAAGGTTAATTTGATTAGCCTATTTTCATTGTTAATTCTCAAACATATGGTAAAATAATAATAATAATAATAATAATAATAATAATAATAATAATAATAATAATAATAATAATAATAATAATAATAATAATAATAATAATAGGCCTATGTGTAGGACTACTGTTGCTTAAAATGCTAACTTTTCTATAGTCATTATGGTGGACTTGAACAGACTTCAATATGTCCTGTTTGTTAATTCACAGTAAAATGATGACATCAGAATATAACTACTCGTAATTATAAAGTTGATTTATTATGTTTAAGACATGTGCGATATAATCATTTAGTCCTGACAGCATATGTTTTTGGTTTATTGTAACCTATAAAATTAAGTTAGAACATGATTAATATAGTTTAAAAAGTGACATAAGCTGTTTTAAGTCAGTTTAACATAATATAAGTTCAATTGACTCATAAGGAAAATTTGATTCAGCTTCATTTAAGGCAATAAAGTTTTTTTTTATTTTTACAGTGTAGTTATAAGAATAATTTTCAATGGTTTAATCACTGAGTACCATTGATGATTGATCTTAATAGATCAGCAAATAAAAATATTAGAAATAATTCATGAAGGTGATACTGAAGACTAGATTAATGAATTGAAAATTCAGGTTTAAATCACAGGGGAAAAAAACATCATTCATTTTCTTTTGGCTTAGTCCTTTCTTTATCAGGTATCGCCACAGCGGAATGAACCGCCAACTACTCTGTTATATATTTTATGCAGCGGATGCCCTTCCAGCCACAGCCCAGTACTGGGAAACACAGGGAAGCATGAAATTGTAAACTACAGATTTTAAATTGAAATAATGTTTCGCAATTTTTCAGCTTTTACTGGATCAAATAAATGCAGCCTTTGTGAACAAAATAGACTTCTTTTGTATTAAAAGCATTATAAAATCTTACTGATCCCAAAATGTGTCCAGTAGTCTACATGTTCAGAAAATGAACCCCCCCCCCCCCCCCCCCCACACACACACAAAAAAAATAAAAATCTGATTACTAAGGGGGAAAGGGGGAAAACATCGAGGACCTGTGCCAATTGACTTGCGCTGAGACATGGGAAAACAGTCGGAGAAGTTGCCCACTGTCTGGATCATCATAGTATGGCACATTCAGTATCCCACAGACCAATGGCAGGATGGTAATTCAATTAAGCCATGAAGGCTGTCTCCCATACAGAGATTCAGTATTGTTCGTAAAAGATGAAAGTCGCCAATATCTGCCACTTCTCATGCTTCTTATTTAGACGTGATGAGAATCAGAGAGATGAAGGTCTCCTTTCATAGAAGATACTTTCCCAGACCCTGGAACTGTGACTGGCAGATGTTCTGCATATCTATCCATTAACCTTATCGTTCATCTGTACACTGCTAATTCAACTCAACAATACTTATTTTATTTTATTTTTATCTTCTTGTTGTTCATTCATCAAAGTCAATGAGAATATAAGCCATTTATCTGAGACTGCTGGTTGCTAAGTCACTGTAAAACCCAACACTCAACTTTATCAAGTGAAATGAGTGTAGTTCACTAAAAACTTACTGAAAGTTAATTCTACTTATTTGAAAAGAGTTTTGAGCTTAGTGTTGAAAGTAATGAGTTAATTAAATACCTCATTACTTCAACTTAAACGGAGTAAGTTCACAGTACTCATATAGATTAGTTTTTTTTAACTCAAATGGTTTGTAGCAATCGGTCTCCTCAAACGGTTTGAGCTGGCTTAACTTATTGGGTTTTACAGTACTCAGTTGGTTTGAGTTCTCATCATTTATTGGATTTTGACTTTGCTCAAATTGCTTCGTTTACTCAAATGGATTAAGTTCATTAGGATTAGTTTTTGAACCTTTATATTGTTCTAGAAGCAGAAGAGGAATTAATCTCTTTTGTATTCTTTTTTTGTACGTTTACTGTATCATGTATAACTACATCCTTTTACTTTTGTTATTTATTTATTTATTTTTAATGATTTAAATGATCATTTGTACTTGGTTGTGTTGTATGGCTGGAGGATGGGGTGATAGATTTGCGGAATTGGGGTGGGATAAAAAAAGAGCAATGTTTTTCCTTTTTTTTTTTTACTGATCTGCACAAAATGTTAACAAATATAATTAGGTGAAAAAAATGCACCCTATACTGACATTGAGGAGAAGAATATGTTGAATGTAGTCATTAGTTATGTTTCCATGCAAAAATGCAATTGAACTTTTGTGTAAAACTTTATTATTGCATAAGACGTGCAAATAAAGCAAGGTTTCCATCCAACGAGTCTGCCGCCAAATATCAACGTTGGCGTTTGAAAGCGTGAGACACGGAGCACAGACGCGGGGCACAGACGCTCTTGATTCTGGAAGTCATTAAAAATATAATAACACTAGTATTGAAATAGTTAAGGCGTTTTAGAATGACCAAAATAACATTTCAGATGTTTTACAATGTGCTCAGCCTGCTGGTTTGTCCATTCGTACACATTTTTATCATGACATGATCTCATAACAAAATCACATGACTTTTTTTTTTAACACGCATACTGGAATTTGTTCGGAAAAAGTGTTTCTATCGTAGTTTATGCGCGTCTTTTCTTATCGAAAAAAAGTTTATCCTACTCCGTTATATTCATATGTTTTTTTTATGCACATTTTCTAAATGTATGCGCATCTTGGCATTTTCATTAACCGTTTTTTATGCGCATATCCAAAATCCGCATAAAAATAGGTTTATGGAATCGTAGCTACTGTTTTTGTATTAAATATGCACAAAACTGTTGTTTGGGCTTCTTAATATTTCAAATATTAAACTACTATTAAAGGCATTTGGTATGTTTTGAGGATGTTTTTTGGCATTTTTCTGGACTTGAACCATTGTTGTCTGTGAAGGGTCAGAGAGCTCTTGGATTTCATCTAAAAATCTTTATTTTTATTCCAAAGATGATTGGTAAGCTAACCTTGTAATTCAAGAAAAACTGAACTGAGTTGGTGCTGACAGTGATTTTGGGAAAAAAAACATCTCTGATTTGTCGAATTTCAGTGCTGTAAAGACACTTTTGGTGATTCTTTGGCATTGTGTTTTATTCAGTCATTAATTATTTAAAATTGTATTACAATTGTGCACTTGTGTGCATTTTTAAAGCCAGGATGAACTGAAGTTCTAATAGAGATTCATGATTGAGTAGTCAACCCATCTTAGGATTTTCATCAATAGTCAGTGTTGGCACATTCCTTTAAAAAAGTAATTAGTTGTAGCTAGTTACTTCTCACAAATTGTAACTGAGTTACATAATTATAAAAGTGACTAATTATCAGGCAAAGTAACTATTGCGTTACTTATATATTTAACTTGTCAAATGACTATAAAGTAGATCTAAATACTGTCCACTAATCTACAGTATTTTATTGTTGCTGTGGGACATTTTGAGAGATAACGGCACCGTGTCCTCAACTATATATCTAGATATTATTTTGTTTACTTTTGTCTGATTAATACTGTAAGTGTGGTGGAGAAATTCAGTTTTATTTACTTTGACATCATGGCTTCGTCTCCTCCTTTGGTAGCAGAGCTCATGTTATCACTTGCGTAGCCATTAATTTTTTGACTGCATGTGACGATGTGAGGTGCTTCATTAGATTAGAATTACTTAACACAGATGCAGACGTTTTTTTTCTGTGTTTTTTCTTGGGCATGGATACGAAAACTTTCCTGCCTTTTACCTCAACGAAGGAAAAGTAGTGCTTATATTTCCAGTTTGCAAAAGCTACCTTTGAACTTGTTGAATTTGTCATCGTTCTGACTCCTGGTCATTGATGTGTGCGACTGACTGTGCGTGAGCTTGTGTGAACACCTGCACTTCTCTGCCTCTGACTGGCAAACGATGGAAATGTACTCTAAGCCAATTATCAAGTTCTTAGTTACACTTAGTTACACCATGTTTACAATCACACCAATCATCATTCCCTCTCCGCTGTCGCCACTGGCTTGCATGGTTCGGGATCTGTAGAGCTGCGCATCGTTGGATTTGCTCTTCAATATTTGGACTCTCAGTAGTGATTATTAAACCACACTGAACTGAGCTAAACTGAACTGAACTTAAACACTACAAACTGAACTACACTGTTCCTATTTACTATGACCTTTTATGTGAAGCTGCTTTGACACAATCTACATTGTATAAGCGCTATACAAATAAAGGTGAATTGAATTGAATCATCACTGGTTGGTTATGTGTCTTGCCCCAGCCCTGAACACACACACACACACACACACACACACACACACACATCCCAGAGAAAGAGAGATTGTATGGCTGAGAGAGATGCTGCTCGCATGAAAACTGCTTCTCAATTACAGTAACGCACATACTTTATTCTCAGTAACGGTAACGGCCTTGTAATGGGGGAAACAGTAATTCATTTGATTACTCGTTACTGAAAAAGGAACCCCATTACTAACACCGTCTATTTATAGGGCTCTTATTCCCATCACTTTTAATAATACATTTAAATTCAGCCTGTTGTCTAACAAAGTATATTCTGTATCACCAGAACAGAATATACAGCATGTGCCACATGCAACCTTTTTAAAGCATGATACTGTTTGCTATTTATTGCCATTTTATTGACAAATACAAATAAGATATATATTATTTTTAAATCTCCATTTTAGTCAATAAAACTTAAAAACAGCATAGAGCATTAAAACAAAACAAGGCCGAAAAATGAATAACTAGAATATATTTTTTGAGTGAACTAACCCTTCTCAAATGCACTCTTCTTGAAACATTTTGTGATCTAAATCTGTCAAGACGACAAAGACCTCATCATAATTTCTCCACTTGAGTGCACATCTGCAGCCAGCTCTTTGAAAGCGTGCAGCACTGGCAGTGACAGTGGACTGCTCTGACAGCAGCACATGGCTGAGTAGAGGCCTGGAGCTGCAGGTGGCAAAATGCACTGCCAGAATCACTTTCACTGTCAGTGTGAGCATTGGAGGATGCCAAATTGGCAGAGGCTGAGCTCTCCGTGAAGGAAGCTCTAGTGTGGGTTGAGCCCAGTTCAAAGCAGTGCTGCCCTGAAGACCTCACAGTGGGTATGTTTACATGGACATCAGCAATTAAATGATTTTCCTAATAAGACAGTTTTATGATTAAGGTGTTTACATGAATTGATTTTAGAATATTCCTTTCATGTTCCTGTTTTAGGTGTTATAGTGAAGAGATTGATTAATGGCACTCCTTCATTATGTCTCTATGCAATGCCATTCGACATTCCCTCCACAATTTCACATATCAACTTACTGTTATTCTTCTTTATGGTGCCATACATCATTTTGTTTCTTTTTTCCCCAAAATTGTGCTTAATCATTGGGTAACACTTTATTTTGATGGTCCATTTGAGTTTGTCTGTTTAAGATCTGTTGATATGCTCCTTCAACAGACATTTCTCTGACTATAAGAAACTTTGCAAGTACATGTCAACTTGCACTAACCCTAACCCCAACCAGACTACTTATAATCTAATGAGAATTAGTTGTCATGTAGATGTAATGTAACTTAAATTCAACAAATAGACCATCAAATAAAGTGTGACCATCAATTGTCATGCGATATAATGTATGTGCACATCTATCCATCATTATCCCCATAATGGGATATGTGTGAATTATGGTAGTAACGTCTAATAAAGGTGTTATGGAATGAAAATCTGTATATACAGTATCTAGTTATAGCTGAATACTATATGTTCAATAAATGTTCACCATTGTTTCCTTGTGTAGAATGCCAGTGAACAACAGGCCAATCGGACAAAACACAGACTTTTATATTGCACATTGAATTATTAATATGCCTATGATTGGCCACAAAATGTACTAGTGATATTACAACAATAGTAATTGTTTACTTGTTTATCTAAAGCAGACATGCCCAAACTAGGGGCAAGTTAAAAGCCATTGGCAAGTTAAAAGCTAACTGAAATAAAATGTTTAAATTATGGTGTAAATTAATTAGATTTTGTTTAAATGTACATACTTTCACCCGACAATGCAGAGACTTTGGTGAGCAAATCAAGTCAAAGGCAGATTCTGCTTGACTAGTGTATTCCACATCGGTTTCCACTGTGTTATAAATGTGATTGTTTATGTTTTTATTGCAATAAGATATCATTTAAAAATTTATAATACAATTTAAAGTAATGTTTCTGTTTATTTTGAAATATTATGAATAATTAGGAAATTAATCATGACAACTTTAATGTAATATAGTTTGGTATATTTACCTTCGGTTCTCAATGGTATTTGGTTTTTGGCCCTTCATACAAAAAAGTTTGGGCACCCCTGATCTAAAGCTTGTATTAACATACTATGTAGGACTGTTATTTTAAAAAATTTGAGTGAAGCCATCTATTTACAGCTTGTCAAAATGCAAAATGCAGGATATACGGATTAAAAATGTTGTAAGCGCTACCCCTAAGAGGCACAAGGTCTGTTTAGATGTATCTTTTATTAGTTATTAACATAGAGTTTGCCAAATATGTTTGTAATAAGACTACAGATATTTGCATATTGTATTGTCATCATACATATTGTGCCTTTTTAATCTTTAGACTTAAAGGGCTGGTTGAATCAAAAATGAAAATTCATAATTTTTTTTTTTTACTAAGAGGAAATTTTTTTTAAAATAGTGGAAACCTGTAATCATTGACATACATGGAAGTAAATGGCAACAGGTTTTCAAAATATCTTCTTTTGTGGTAATGTCAAAAATGAGAAAATTATGGCAGAATTTTAATTTTGGCTGAACTATCCCTAGGGTGACATGGTGGCTCAGTGGGTAGCACTGTCGCCTCACAGCAAGAAGGTTGCTGGTTTGATTCCCGGCTGGGCCAGTTGGCATTTCTATGTGGAGTTTGCATGTTCTTCCCGTATTTGTGTGGGTTTCCTCCAGGTGCTCCGGTTTCCCATGCAGTCCAAAGCAATTTGCATTGGGTAAACTAAATTGGCCATAGTGTACGAGTGTGTGTGAATGAGAGTGTGTATGGGTGTTTCCCAGTACTGGGTTGCAGCTGGAAGGGCATATGCTGCATAAAACACATGCTGGAATAGTTGGTGGTTCATTCTGCTGTGGCTACCTCTAAATTAGAGACTAAGCCAAAGGAGAATGAATGAATGAACTATGCCTTTAATTGTGTTCCTATCAGGATATTGTCATTCATGTAAATACACTGACTAGTTCTCTCCGGCCTCAGTCACTTGCTTCCACGGATACTTACAACTATTTGCAGAAAGACTTGTAACCTGCCAGGAGGTGATGTTTTGTCTCTGGCTGGATGTTGGTGCGCAATTGCAGGGAAAGCACGTCATGAAAGCCTGTGACGCTCAACTGTCTTGATGGCTTTTAGGGTGAGGTGTAGGCAGAAGAACCAGAACTTGTGTTAAAGTTGCGCACTCATTTCATCTGTGGTCTGGAAAAATAAACAAACTCCAGCAGCTGGACAGTGTGCCAGGCTTGTTTTGCTTGAGCAAAGTACAGAGAATCTGAGAAGCTGGAAAGTTGCTGATGATTACAGCTGTAAGGCAATGGACTGGAGAAATCTGTTTTTGCTTCCATATGATCATAATTTATTAAGTAAGTTGAAAAGATAGATATTTATTTACATTTAGTGTAAATATTTATGCATATATTTATTTATATACACTGCTATATAAAGTTATGGAACCATTAGATATATACAGTTGAAGTCAGAATTATTAAACCCCCTGAATTATTAGCCCCCGTTTATTTTTTTCCCCAAATTTCTGTTTACACAGAACACATTTCTAAACATATTAGTTTTAATAACTCATTTCTAATAACTGATTTATTTTATCTTTTCCATGATGACAGTAAATAATATTTGACTAAATATTTTTCAAGACACTTCTATACAGCTTAAAGTGACATTTAAAGACTTAATTAGGTTAAGGCAGGATAGGGTAATAGGGCAAGTTGTTGTATAACGATGGTTTGTTCTGTAGACTATAGAAAAAATATATAGCTTTAAAGGGGCTAATCATTTTGACCTTAAAATGGTTTTAAAAAAAAAATTTAAACTGCTTTTATTCTAGCCAAAATGAAACAAATAAGACTGTCTCCAGAAGAAAAAATATTATCAGACATACTGATATTTTACAGACATAAAAAAAAATTCAAAGGGGTTTAATAATTCTGATTTCAACTATAAATATATTTTTAAAAGTCCCTTACCAAGGCTGCATTTATTTGACTTGCAAAACTAGTAACATTTTAAATAGTCTATTTTAATTATTATTTGTTGAGTGGAATTTATTTGCCTGCACTGAAAAAAGTGTTGCATGCAAAACTGTTGCAAACAATTTATTTGTGTTGAATTTAAACAAACAAATTAAATTGAGCAATGTTCAACTTAATTTGTTTGTTTAAATTCAGCCCAAATAAATTGTTTACAACCACTTAACGTAAAAAAAAATTGAGTAAATCCAAGGAATCATCTTTGAATAATTTTTTTCAGTGTGGTTGGCAATGCTAAAATTAATTATTTTTATGAATGTTGGAAACTATTTTTTGTCTTGAATGAATAATTGAGCAGCATTTAACTGAAATCAAAACTTTTTAGTCTTTATAGTCACTTTTGAGCTGTTTAATGCATCTTTGCTCAAGTCTAAATTTTTTTATAAAAAAAAAAATAATAATAATAAATCTTACAGATCCTAAAATGCTGACTATACCATATGCTATCTGTTTTTATCCTATTTAAATGAGAATGTGTTGTATTTTATATACACCGGTTAAAAGTTTGGGGTCTGTACGATTTTTAAATGTTTTAAAACTAAGCTTATCCTGCTTACCAAAGCTGCATTTATTTAATCAAAAAAACAGTACAAATTGTAAAATTGTGAAAAGTTATTGCACTATAGCTGTTCAAAAATAGCTTATAATTTAATTATTTTATAATAATTATAATTTAGTTATTTTAAAAATGAATTTTCAGCTTCATTACTCCAGTATTCAGAGTCACGTGACCATTCAGAAATCACTAATATTAATTATTATTATTATTATTATTATTATTATTATTATTATTATTATTAATGGTAATAATAATAATAATAATAATAATAATAATAATAATAATAAAAGCAATAATGACTGAAGTAATCATTTCATTTGAAACTACATACAATAAGAAAGCAGTCATTTAACATTTTTAATAAATATTTAACAATTTTTTTTTATTTAATAAATGTCGCCTTCATGAACAGAATAAATTTCTTTACAAAAAAAACATGAAAAAAACTGACTCCAAACTTGTTATAATGTGTTAATTTTATATATATTTCTTTCTGCAAGATATGCCAGCAACATTTGTGCTAGTCCTTTTATGATTATTCACTGTAAATTATATGCTTATTTATGTTTTACATCCTCAAGCCAAACGATATTTTTATATTTTTACATCAAATATAAAACATTATTATTCATATATTTATTTATTTAAAAAACAATATTTTTTTTGTTTTAAAAATAAAGTTTTATTAGTTATTATATATTAATGTCCTTTTTTCTGTAAAAACTTTAACAAACACACTATCTATACACAGTTAAAGTCAGAATTAATAGCCCCCCTTTGATTTTTCTTTTTTTTTTTCTTTTTAAAATATTTCCCAAATGATGTTTAACAGAGCAAGGACATTTTCACAGTATGTCTGATAATATTTTTTCTTCTGGAGACAGTCTTATTTGTTTTATTTCGGCTAGATTAAAAGCAGCTTTTAATTTTTTAAAAAACATTTTAAGGTCAAAATGATTAGCCCATTTAAGCTATATTTTATAGCTTAAACCATCGTTATAAAACATCGTTAATAACTTGCCTAATTACCCTAACCTGCCTAGTTAACCTAATTAACCTAGTTAAGTCTTAAAATGTCACTTTAAACTGTATAGAAGTGTCTTGAAAAATATCTAGTAAAATATTATTTACTGTCATCATGGCAAAGATAAAATAAATCAGTTATTAGAAATGAGTTATTAAAACTATTATGTTTAGAAATGTGTTGAATAAATCTTCTCTCTGTTAAACAGAAATTGGGGGAAAAAAATAAACAGGGGGGCTAATAATTCAGGGGGGCTAATAATTCTGACTTCAACTGTATTTATTTAATTCTTCTAATGAATCCGCATCAGTGAGAAATAATTGTGATTCAGGTGAGGTGGTCTGCCAGCAGGCACTGATCCTACAAATTAAGCACTATGACAACTATCTTTGTGTTCAACAGAAGCAAAAAGCGCCCAGTGTAACATCATCACCGCAGTCTCGTTCGGGAACTGTGTGTGAATACAATTCTAACGGATATCTGTTTTTAAACGAGCCTGTTGACTGAGGAGGAGGCGATGAGATCAACACGTAATTATAATCAGCATTAGCTCGCTCCTCTGCTGCCGGCGAGCCTAATTGTGTTGTGTTGAACGTGCCGCCTCTGCTTCACCAACAATCCCGTTACCACAGCAGATGCCATGGGGCTTCCTCACTCGCCTGGTTCCCACTGTGAAATATTAAACAGGTGGCGGTAGCATATGCTCACCTGCTCCCACTCGTCTGATCATTAGTTATGTGAGATAACCTGACCACCAGAGTGACTGGGGGGCTTTGTGGTTAGTGTGGTTTACATTGATGGTTGACACTCAGTTGTCCAAGTGGTTTAAATGTCTAGATAATAGAATTTACAAATTTTTTAGGGTTGTTTTTTGGAGAATGGGGGTTGGGATTGTTGCATGTGCTTAGTTATGTCCATTGCTATCAATGCTATTGGGTTTTACTGCTTTTTCACACACTCAAACACACATGCAGCTATCTTTATGGAAACATAGATGTAATGACGCAATGATTTGATTAGTCAAGTCATCTTTATTTCTGTAGAGTTTTTTTTTACAGTGTAGATTTTTTCAAAGCAGTTTAACATCGATGAAGTAATAGGGATAAGTCAAAGGATTTTAGATTGTTGTAGAACATTCCAGCATATTCAGGAGAGTTAATTTATTCATTTTCCTTAAGCTTAGTCCCATATTTATCAGGGGTTGCCACAGCGGAATGAACCACCAACTATTCTGCCATATGTTTTACACAGTGGATGCCTTTCCAGCTGCAACCCAGTACTGGGAAAAACCCACACACTCTTGCTTTCGCACGCAATTTTGCAAATCACAAAGCTGGCTGGATCAGTTGGCATATCTGTGTCGAGTATGCATGTTCTACCTGCGTTTGCGTGGGTTTCCTCCGGGTGCTCCGGTTTTCCCCACAGTCCAAAGACATGCGGTACAGGTAAACTGGGTAGGCTAGATTGTCCGTAGTGTATGGGTGTGAGTGAGTATGTATGTTTCCCAGAAATGGGGAATGGCATCCACTGCTTTAAACGTGTTGGATAAGTTGGCGGTTCACTCTGCTGTGGCGACCCCGGATTAATAAAAGGACTAAGCTGAAAAGAAAATGAATGAACTTAGAAGCTGTAATTTTATTAAAAATAAACTGAAATAGACAGCTGAATGAAAATAAATTGTAAAAAAATACAGTACTGTGAAAAATTCACTGTAACTACTACTGTTGCTGATCATGCTAAGTATATAAATCTAACATTATAATTTGTACAGCCCATATTTATTTTAGTCGCATTTTCAATAAATTATTCAGTTATTTACTCATTGAAACTTCATGTTTTATTGCTAGATGGATCATTTTTAAAGAATTATTCAGTTTTGATGGCTGGTTGTTGCAACCTATTGATTAAATAATGTAATCGCTGCCTACAACTTTCATTTTTGAGCATCAAGTTAAAAGCGTATGATGGTGATTTTAATCTTTACCATAAATATCAGTGGTTTTATCTAAACTATGAACTGTTATCCCAGTACTTCTGTGTTATTGGACTGTTTGTAACTTCGTGACTAACTCAGAAGACTAAAGACTGAATCTCTTTCTTGATTTTTGCGTGTACAAATTTGAATGCAGCGATTTCGAAAGATTAATAAACATACTAATCACCATCATTTATAATTTATGTTGCGTGGGTGTTGAGATCCCGATCTTCTAATGGTTAGTTGTGCAGCTTACACTGAATGCATTAATGCAGGCTAAACGAGTAGTGACAGAAAACACTTTAATAACCTAAGAAACACACCACATCCCGAATAACCTACCACAACTTCATCCGTCATCATTATATTTTACAAGAAATTCTAAATGCTTTCATACATGTGATTTTGAATGACGTGCGAGGAGATCTCTCTGTGATTGTTACAAATTTAGGATTAATCTACCAGTAAAAAAAATAATTAATCCGCGGGACACGTGATCTGTTACACCCCTACAATTCACCTATAGCGCATGTCTTTGGACTGGTGGAAACCAGAGCACCCAGAGGAAACCCACGTGAACACGTGGAGAACATGCAAACTCCACACAGAAATGCCAACTGGCCCAGCCGAGAGTTGAAAGATCAAAGTCCCATAATGCAATTCAAAAGCACAAATAAACAGGGAAAAATAAAAACATGGCTAATTTACGGATATTTTTATAGTGTACAGCTATCTTTATGGAAACTTTCAGAGATATTTCTTCTATGGCATTGGTGTGAATGCAGACTCTTGAACCCTTCATTGTTAGTTCCACGTTGTCTATCATTTTTATTTAAATTTTTTTTTGTAATATCTGGCAACCACTGCTGTGGCTGTGTGTGTGTGTGTCTGTACATTTAGCAAGTTTCTGCTTTCAAGACCTTTTCTTGCTGTGAAACCAGTTATTGTTAAATGACTAGTAAGCCATCACTGACCCACCGCAAGGATTCTCTTTCATGGAAGGCATAATTACATTCTTAGCCTCTGCACAATTCTCACAGTCATTTGAGCGTTGAACTCCCTCAGCTTATTCTCTACTGTCACCCTCGCGCTCACTAATTAAGGCATAATTTAAGGAGCCCAATTTAAAAAGCTTCAACACAAAACACTGAAACTTAATAAACATTTAACCAAAATACATTTGCACACAAATTGATTTATTGAGCTTTTTCTATGTCATGGCTTGTTTAAGCGGAGGAAATAAAAGACCATTTGATCGGTTAAGCTCTCTCATTGACTTGTTTGGGCTTTTCTCTGATTGGCTTTGATTAGTGTGTCGGTGGTCCCTCTATATCTTTAGACGAGTCTTTGAAACTTGTGTTCAACATACAAAGGCTGTTTTATTTTGAATGCTATACATGCATTGGCACGAGCACAATCAAAGCAATTTAGAAGTCACGCCAGCCACTGTCTTTATTCTGATGGAGCTGAACTCCAGCACAAATGGAAACTGTACCAAGAATTAAACATGAGGATGAATCAGCTGATCCGAGCTCAAGGTCTTTCCCACACCCCCTGCGTTCCTCACAGGAATGTGCATGAGCAAAGACTCCGCATCTCTGGAACGTGTGGGGTTGCGAAGCCACAATGCATGCTCTGACACACAGAGGTCGCGCAAATAAAGAGCCGAGTCGTGTAAGTAGCTGGTTGCCTTTGCATAATTGTGCACTGCGCTGACGGGTTCGGCCTATTTTGCCCGAAAATGAACCACCCTCTCTCATTCTACAAGTGGGCCCGGGTTTTGTACGTGCCTGAAAGACTGCAATGTAGTCCATGAACTCAGGATAATCGCGCTTTTCTTCATCAAACGTGACCGAATTACACACTTGTGTCATGCGCCGTCAATAAGATTTAGGTTTATGTGGCCGATTTAAATATGGAAATGGCCGAAGCTCCATTGCGATGGTAATTTGTAATGAATAATTCTGATTTCATTACAATAACAAATCCCAATCGCTCCTGCGCCGGGGCCTCTGTCTGCATCGCTTCTATTCTTTACTGTATAACCAATTCTGACAGATCAAATTTAACATTTTCAACTCTACACAGACTAAAATGTATTCCCATAGCAATATGCGCATAATGATCTGTCTGCTGGTTGTAAAAATAAAACAGCAACAACAACAAAAAGAATGTAATATTCCAACAGTTTCCCAAGCATGTACCGCAAAATAATGGAGAACTTGTGATGACTAGTCAAAACAAATACAGTATTCCATTATTCCCAATTACCAAAGCCTAATTAGAGGTTTATGGCACACTAACGTATTTGGAAACGCTGGTTGCAGCAATACCTATGGGACCTGGGAGCTTGTTTGTCTCTCACCGCTCTCTCGCTTTATAAATAGATCCAAACAATGGCTGAAAAAAACCATTGTCTATTCTGTAGACCGCAAAAAGTGTCACAAGCCAAAGAGCCAAAATGACAATGGAGAGTGCCAAAGGAAGAGAGGTCTGGCTCTGAAAAGCTTGCACTCAGCATAAAACAGACATTGTGTTGACGGACACTGATACTGACATTGATACACTGATCTCTTTGGAAAGCTGACCACAATTAATGAGCGAAGGATGGTTCTTGTTAAAACACAATTATGTCTGGGCCTTTTTTCCCAGCAGCGAATGTTGACCAGACGCCTTACCATGACATTTCTGTGATGGATAATGTTTACAATTCAACATGAAATAAAAGTAAAACGAGGACTAAAAAGACCAAGTGTGAATTGAAAATGATTAAATTTAAGATATACAAATGTTGTAATTTTACTGGCAAAAACAATTGAATATGCAATCCAGTTAGCAATTCTGTCACAGATATCTTTGTTGTATTATTTAAAATTAAAATTTAGTTAAAATTCTTTTAAAATATTTTAAGAATTATTGATTTCGGTAATATAAATTACTTAATTTTAACATCCAAATATACAACCCTGTATTTTGTCCTATTTAAATCATTAAAATATTTTGTATAATTATTTTTTTAAAACCGTAATTTCTAATATTCGTTTATTAATTCATTTGTTTATTATTTAAAAAAAATTTATATGCAGTCGGCACTAATAGCCTAGTGGTTAAGTGCACCGACATATAGCACCATGGTGCTCATGGCGACCTGAGTTTGATTCCCTGCTCGAGGTCCTTTGCCGACCTTTCCCCTCTCTCTGCTTCCAATACTTTCCTGTCTGCAATCTCTACTGTCCTTAATTAAAGGTGGAAGACCCCTAAAAAACAATGTGCTATTAGTCAGTCAGGGGTGCGTTTCCCAAACAACAACTACCTTAGTACGATGCATCGTTTGGGAAAAGAACGATGTAGCGACGAGTGTTTCCTAAAATCGTAGTTGCTCTGTCGCAGATCCATCATTTGAACCACGTTAGTTATAATGTAAAATGGCCATAATGACGCTCTAAACGGAGTGGAGTAACTTTATTTGAGAAAACCCCATACTTTTTTGTGCAAATTTTATTGTTTTACATGCACATGCATTTAAAACCCAATTTTTTTTATTTATTTATAAGCACTTAAAAAATCCAATATTAGACCAGTTTCGGTAAAAGCATGCATTCGTTTTCCATATTAATTAAAATGTAAATGGCACATATAAGGCTTATTTTACCTTTTGAAATATTCCATATTCTATTCTGAAACATAAAACCACTTACAAAAAGCTAACATGAATTCTAATTGCGTATATAAACCATTTAAACCATTGATGGCTGTAATTTACAGTAGGTTATTTATTAAGATTTTTTTTAAATCCTACTTGATAATGATAATAATAATAATAATAATAATAATAATAATAATAATTATTATTATTATTATTATTATTATTATTATTATTATTATTATTAAAGTAATATTGTGTTTAATTAATTAATTTGTTTAAATTAATTCATTCATTTTCTATTAAGCTTAGTACCTTCATTAATCTGGGTCGCCACAGCGGAATGAACTGCCAACTTATCCAGCATATGTTTTATGCAGCAGATGCCCTTCCAGATGCAACCCATCACTGGGAAACACTCATACACTCTCATTCACACACATACACTGTGGACAATTTAGCTTACCCTATTCACCTGTACCGCATGTCTTTGGACTGTGGGGGAAACCGGAGCACCCGGAGGAACCCATGCGAACGCGAGGAGAAAACACAAACTCCACACAGAAATGTCAACTGTCCCAGCCGAGGCTCGACAGCACTACCTACTGCTCCACCGAGTTGCCTAAGATATTGTTTATTTACTTTTTTTTTTTTGAAATGTCTACTTTTACACCTCTAAGAGATTACTTTAATTTTATTTATCTTTTTAATCATTCCAAGATTAAATGTTGCAGTGTTCGAAACGAATCGGGCATAGGTGGATAACTGGGAATAGAACAGAGCCAAAAGCTATGCTTCAACCCAAAGCTCTACAGGTGTAGTTGCAAGGGTGCAATTTTGCGCCGCTGTTTGCAAATGTTTGTGGAATGATGGATTTGAGAAACGCCAAATCAACAAACAATGTTTGTAAAGACAAAACTTGTGACCTTAGTTTACTAATAATGGTGTTTAGCACCCCTGAAAGATTAAATTATTAAAATTTTAAATTTCTCTTAATATTTTTATTATCGTTGTTGTTGTTGTTATTATTATTTTTATTATTATTATTATTATTATTATTATTATTATTGTGGTTATTTAAATTATTACTTAAATAAGGGCTATTTCATAAGCAACTCATTTTAAATTAATGTTATAAATTACACATGTAGTTTATGCTGTATATATGGTATGTAATGTATATTAAATGTAAATGTAAACAAATATTTGACACATTCATTTGAAAAATGAAGCAGTTTTTTAAAAATTTTATAAAAAATTTAAATAAAATTAGATTATTAATTGTCATGTTCTAAAGATTTTGACTTGCAATGATTCTTAAGTTAGAATAATAAAGACCGTCAAGTCCAAGTTTGTGCGCGATTTCCTCAAAGTGCCACTAAAATAAACTTGAAAAGTACTTGAAAAACAGACTTGTTCCTAATTGCTTCTTTAGAACCCCAAGGGTCTATTCAGTAGCCTGTGGTCTAACTGACCATTGATGACCAACGAGGGATGAAGCCAAACAGCTGGCAACCCTGCATCTCAGTCTAACATGCAGCATGCAGAACTGTAGGCCTGCTCGTGTGCTTATTTCCATGTGATCATGCGGTGCTGTGCTAGCACTAAACCGTCACTTGTGTTCTGTCAGCCCGACTGCGAGCGTTGATTTAAGGCCACACACACTCTGCCCTCTGTTGATGCTTCATGAGTCAACAGGGCCCATGAGAAAGAGTGTCTCACAGACTTTATTTAGACCCTTGAAGAATGTCCGCCTCCCTCCCAGTCAATGCCACAAGTCTCTCTCCACATCCAGTATTCCCAAGGTGAATGTCATGCTTTATGGAGTGTTGGAGAGGACGAGAGGGATGCTTTCCAACACTGCCTGCAGCACAGAAAAGTCTTGAAAATATTGAAGTGAAAGGACATTACCCAATCCCATACACATGCAGTTCATATTAAATGGACCAACTTTCTAAAAGTCTGAGGAATGATTTGTAACACAGTTGTGCTGACTAGTAATCTGTCATTTATTCATTTCATTCATTCATTTTCCTTCAGCTTAGTCCCTCATTTTATCAGGGGTCTCCACAGCGGAATGAACCGCCAACTATTCCAGTCTGTGTTTTGCGCAGCGGATGCCCTTCCAGTCCAACTCAGTACTGGGAAACACCCAATACACTCTCGTACTCATGTATTTGGACTGTGGGGAGACACGGGGAGAACATGCAAACTCCACACAAAAATGCCAATTGTTCCAGCTGGGACTCAAAGCGACATTTTTTCTGTGATGCAGCAGTGCTAACCACTGAGCCACTGTGCTGCCACGTGTAATCTTTATGAAATTTGTTTACATAATTACGTAATTTATTGATGTATTTATTATTATCTACATGTAATTACATTGTTTCACAATAATCAAGTTTAATTTGTGTTTTTATGGATTAGGTTTATAGATTATTCAAGAGTTATATTGAATTATTCATAATTAGTTATTTATTAAGTTATTGTTTAGCTTTGAATATTCACTATATAAAATCGCCATACAAATTGCTTTGTACACTATTTTCCAGATTTTGCGACAAAAAACAAAACTAAATAAGTAAATAAATAATAAGCATTATAGGTCAAAAGTTATCTAAAAGTTATCAAGAAATAGAATAGCTACATTCTCAAAAATAAATCATGTCATCCATAATTAATAACAAACTAACAAAACAAACTAACAAAGTTTTAAGTAGGCTCATGGTAATGAACAGTTTCTGTATTTTGTGATTCACAAGTGTTTTCCGTTCATTTATGATTGTAACTCTACAGTTAACAGAGTCACTTTATTGACATTAGTCTGAAATAATATAATGTGTAAGAAATAGTATGTAGAGAAATAAGTCTGTAGGATAACAGAAAATGTACTGGCAGTTTATTACAAGGATGAGCAATATCACACGAGTAGCAGTGCAATATGGCTATATATCAGCACTGGTGGTATATATCAGTCACAATATACAGCCATATCGCACTGCTGCGAATGTGAGATTGCGTTTTACGGCATAATCGTGTGTATAAAAAAGAAAATCAAACACGGAAAGTGTAAAAATCCTTTTGAATTAGGAACTACTTTCTTCTGCCATTCCTTTACATCTGCAGCTGACGTCAGAATAGCAGAAGCTGTTACTAATTCACCAACGTCACTTTAGAGCTAGCATTTGAATGATTCTTTAGCGTAATGTCTAAAGTGTTGACAAAACAGGTGATTTTGCTTACATTTTAAGATTATAAGGCTGAATGTTACATGAAATGCCATCTGTCTACTGAGATATGTCCTTACAGTATTACAGTCTACAGTATTTCTCTGTTGCAATTGAGATATCACAATAATTAACCCTGAAATAAGCAGCCCAATCACTACCAGATGGCTGTTGTGTTTGTGATGAGGAAAAACCCTAAACATTTCTTCTTCCTTTCTGTCAACACAACACACATTCCTGATATGAGTCCATCTCACACTTGATACAATACAATTATAAGGTATAAAAGCCGCACTACAACATACAAAAAAGAGAGATCAACTTACAATGTCACTTACCAGTATAATAATGATTTCATGAGCTGTAGTTAGAAATTATGCTGTTTTAATCGTCTAAGGGCTTATTATGCAGTCATGTCGCCATCTTGTGGACAGACAACGTCAACCATCTTTGGTCTGCTCAGTATGTCAGGCTAATGGCCGCCGACGTGCTGTCTCTCAAAAATGATGAATATTTAAAATAGGCACTATCCTTATAAATAAACTGCATAGTAGCAATCTAAACAATTACATTCTCGACTAAAAAAGCCTGAAAAGTACCAACAGCAGGAATACTTGTCAAACTGTAGAGTGACTTCTGCTTGTCACTGTATGTGGGCGGAGTAATACACAAAGTTGAAGGATGAAGAGGCAGTTGGAGTGCTGTTACTGCCAGAATATAGCACAGCTATCAGCCAATCAGATTCAAAAACCATACAGAACTTTTGTATAAACCGTAATATACATCACCAACCCAGACAATAAATCATTTTAAATTATTAAAAAGGTAAAAAAAAAAAAAGTTGCTGGAAAAATGAGCAAGGTCCCATAATGCAATTCAAAAGCATAAATAAAAGGAGGGAAATAAACAATAAAAATATGTAACAAAACGATTTTCTTTGACCCCTTAACATTTGCTATCCAGCCTATAACAGCACATTCAGCATATATCAGTTGATTTCATCACTGTCCTGCGGTTAGGTCTGAATTTTAGTTTTTAAGTGCAGAAAGTAAATTATTAGTACTGTACTGTACTTTTTTTTCCTAATTACAATGTTTCTCTTTTCATGTGTCACAGTAATGATCAATCTACATGTAATTCAGTACAATAACACATCCTTAAGTTTACAATGTCTTAAGTGTACAATGAGTTTTTCAGTATAAAAGTAAATCTGGTTTAAATGGCAAGAATTTCTGTGGGGACCAAAGTAACACTGATATTTATGTCCCACTGCTATTACAGCCATAGTTTATTTTCAAATCCACATTCGAGTTTGCAGTGTTTCGGTTAAGATGTTTGATTAAAAATGAATGAATATTGCCGATAATAATAATAACAATATTCTAGATAATTACATTTTATATTGTTGAGTGACTTTTAAACCATTCGATCTGAACTGAACTGAAATTTGAGATAAAATTCTATTTAATATTTAAATAGAAGTCCTTTTTGCAAAGATTAGGGACATTATGTTTCCATATGTTAACATATTAATAAGGTCATAGTCAGATACATTTAAAATAAACAAGATTAAGCCAGTAATATTAGCACATTGTTGTTACTTTTGACCTACCCGTGTGTTACTTTTATACCTGTCAGTGGGGACAAATGTGCTAGGGATAAAAGTAACAATGTGCAATTTTATGTTTAAAGTGAAATTATTTTAAAGTTGTTCTACATTTGACACCTGATATTAATAGACCACACTTATGAGTCAGTAACCACAGCAAAATGTATATTTCTGTCTAAAACATTATCTTTTAAAAATATATTTTTTAATAAAAATGGTACTTTCGTCCCTGCTCTCTCCTATCTAACCAAACGTGTAGGCATAGTAAAATGCTTGATCTAGAAAATAAAATAAAAAGGTTTCATTTTATACTTTGGGAATTTCTTACATTTATTTATTTATTTATTTATTTATTTATTTATTTGGTCACACATTATTTTGATGGTCCGTTTGATGAATTTACGTTACATCGCATCTACATGCCAATTAATTCTCATTAGATTAAGTATAAGTTAGGTTGGGGTTAGGGTTAGTGTAAATTGACATGTACTTGCAAAGTTTCTTATAGTCAGTTAAATGTCTGTTGAAGGAGCATATCAAAAAATATTAAACAGTCTACTAACACTGAAATGAACCATCAAAATTACCATTTATTTTTTTAAATATAGCACGACACAGACCCAAAATGTGAGCGCCAACATTGTTGATAGATTACATTGAGATCACTTCATCAGAGAAGTGATGTTGTTGTAAACGTGTTTCTTCTGCATATAATTATTGCTTGCGTATCCTTTCTTAGCTACTACATACATGAACCCAATGAGCAGGCTACGATTTTAGGTTGTGAAGAAGACACTGATGACATCACTCGTCAATTAGCCAAAGGTCGTCGGTTTACGCACGTGCTTCCCGCGGGTCTGTCGGCGGCTGCTGACTTTCTCACAGGCTTCATGTCATTACGGAGTTATGCGTAACACAAACAATTCCGCGCTCCCAGAGTGTTTATCTCGTGGCACAGAGCGCGCTGTGCCCACACATCAAAGTCTGAGGGAACAGACGCTGCTCGGCGGCAGCAGCTGCGCTTGGATCCTGTCCACACCCTTCCTGTTTGCCGCGGTCTACCTTGGGGCTGTTATTTTCCCAACAGAGCCACGATAAACCCCGTCTGCCGTGCTCCCTCCACCGGCTTCAGCAGCACCGCAGCCCGCTGCAGCCGCTCCTCCAGAATTCTTTCTGTAGTTTTGGAAGTTAACAGTTCACGGAAGCTGTAGTCTAAATGATGCACTTATTTGCACGCGTTTTAAAGAAGTTATGAGTGTTAAAACATGAATAATTTTTTAGAAGCCCTATGGCTGTAAAAATATATTGATATGGCAATAACTATATTTAAATGAAATTAGAATAAGGTCTATCTTCAAATCCTTTGGAGCACCACAAAGCATATAACAAATCATTTATTGCTTTGGTTTGCAAAAAAATGATAATACTCTGTTTAACAATTGTAAATTTCACTGTATTTAACTGTAAAATGAACTGTGTTTTACTGTAGGACAGTTATGCAGCATGTTACTGTATTTAAAACTGCATTGTGAAATTGACTATTTTACAGTAAAGATATACAATACTGTAAACACAGAGCAAGGTAAATGTGGACGTACATGTAAATACAGTATTTTTACTGTAATTGATTTACAGTAAGTTACTGGCTAACTGGACTGTAATATGAACTGTATTTTATTGTAGGACAGTTATGCAGTATGTTACTGTATTTTACAGTCAGTAATGTTAAAAGTTTAAAGTCTTTTTTTAAGTATTTAAATAAGAAGAAAAATCAAAAGAGGCCAAATTTTTTTTTTTAATTTTGTAGGTTGTCAATTTTTTCGGGATTTTGGTTGTATTTAACTGTATTATCTTTCAATTTCTAAATATGTTTTGTGACTAAAATATTATTTTGATAAATATATGTGTTTAATAAGTCTGTTTTGCTTAAATGCACCAAAATACATTGCCTATATGTGTTTATATATATAGTATTTATTTATTTAGATTTTTAACATTTATATTCAGACTTACAATAATATTTTCAGTTTTAAATGAATAGTTTAATTTAAAGAACATTTCATATTTTTTAGTTTTTAAGTTTACTCAATAACTTCCATAAAAAAAGCTTAAATATTTGACAGTTGAATGTTTGTACCAAATGTATACAATTCTATGTCCTATAGAAAGAAAGCTGTTTAGTGATGACTGTGATGAAGATCTGTGCTCATTTTACTGGCACCATCTCTGTGTTCTCCAGCTCTGGGTCGAGACCCTCGTAATGCTGTTTCCTCAGTCAAAATGGGTTGTGCAGATTTCTCTGGGAGATAGAGAGAGAGAGCGATTGACTGTCCAGCTGCCATCACACAAAACCATCTTCAGAGGCGCGCAGCAGCAGTAGCCATGGTGAGGACATCAAACAGACACCCCATAGACTTTCAACTTCAGAGCCACATCCAGACTTTTCTTTTTGACCCCTTCTGTCTCACAGACCACCACACAGGGTCAGAGAGCACTGTTCCTCTCCGCGGTGGACTATTTGTGTGCAAGTTCCTCTGTGGTGTTTTGAAATTGCAAACAATATTTCAGTGTTCATAAAATGTGCAAAGTTTTAGATTTTCAAATGGAGCATCTAAGAATGAAAATTAGCTGTTCATGTACTCACTCTCAGGCTGTTCTAGATAATTAGGTAACTTTTTCTTCTGTTGAGCATTTAAAGAGCATTTTGGTCCCAGTTTATACACTCAAAAAATGATGCTTGCTGTTTGTTCAGACTACTTATTTAAAATCAGCTAAAACAACACAATTCTTGCGTTTACTTAATTGTTTTATGTTCAATCCACTTAAGTTTGTAAAAAACAGTAAGTTAACTTAAATCCTCCTCATTGTTCCAACACAAATCAGTTGTGTGGAACCCATCATTTTTTACAGTTACAGTGTATTCCCTTACACCTTATTCCACCCTTAAACCCATACCACCTCAAAAGCACAGATGACCACAGTAATTACATTTTATTTAAATTTTTGATGCAAGTAGTGGTTAAGGCCACCTAATATAAAGTGGGACCAACATTTTTGTTTGAAGCTAATGCTTGGGGATTGATAAAATGGCTGTGGTCTGTTGTACAAAACAAGTTAATCAAACTCTGTGTTGTAGAGTAGGTTTCAGATTTGTCAAATCCATACAAATCTTGGCTGGTTGAGATGAGATTAACAACACTTCATATAAATGTTTTCCATTAACACAGGGTTTAATTCAGAGTTTGTGATATATTCTGGACCACATGCCACTGAAAGTGTGACACGTGCCATAAACAGCCAAACACACAACACATGATTCATGACGTATCAGCAATTTACTTAACCGTTGAAGATCACAAATAGAATTAATTCAAATACATTGTGAACATTTTCTTGCTGCCTTACATTTTTCAGTTGAATCAAATGAACTTTTCTAGTCATCTCAACTTGCATCAATCAAACTGACAAAAAATATTAAGTTAAACTTTGTAAAACTTAATAAAAAAAATTGTTGAACCCTGATTAACTAATTAAAATAAGTTAAAGCAAAATAAGTATATTTGTTGTCTTAGCTTTTGTGTCATAAATGTTTTGTACAATGTACATTTATAAAGCAAAAACTGCTGATGCAACTGCTGACTTTGTGTAACAGGCATCAGCATTTTGAGAGTCAACAAAAAACAAACTCAAAACAAAACTTATATCATTGGTTTCTGACAATGCACAGAACTCTTATTAAGCCAAAGCAATTAGTCAGTGCAAGAAACTGAACATTACATATACTGTAAAACCCGATAATAGGGCCAGGCAGAACCTGCGGACATTTTTTGCTATTTCTGCACAGAATATTGTTAAAAATTATTACTTTACACACTGTATTGTAAGTAAATCATATAAATATTTTTATGTTAGTCAATAATATTACTGAAATTAATTTAAAAACTGAATAAATATAAGTTCACAAAAATTTACAGAAGTAAATAAACAGAATCGATGGGCTAAAAATCTGCAGAATTCTGCGCATACAGATTCCGTGTGGGCCTACCGTTAAGTTAACTCAACTCAAACTTTTTGAGGAAACCGATTGCGGCAAACCATTTAAGTTTTAAAAGAAAATGGTTTGAGTTCTGTAAACTTATATATTGTGTCATACACACGTTGACATCATCAAACTTTTTGTGTTTAAAATGAAAAAAACTTATTTTACATTATTTTATATTATGAAAACAAATCCAACAAAATTCTTGAATATTGTTAATCCCTTTATTTTATTGGCAAAATTTTACATCCACAAGCAGAAATTTGCTAAGTCATCTCCCACATTAACAGTTTTTTGTATTGAGTTTGACTTCTTTATTTCTACTGTGAAATTGTTGAAAAGCAAAAAATCTGAGATACATATCAATTATTTTAACACTTTCCACCATTATTTCTTAAAATCTTTGGATGTAGAAATGCGGTACACTATGCTTTGTGTATTTAAAAATATAGATTTTTATTTTATATAAATTAATTTTATGTTTTACTTTTATATTGTGTTGTATGCTTGTTCCTTATGGTTTATGCAATAAAAATAAATACATTTTAAAAAATCAAACTTTGAGTTTTAGTAACTTAAACATTTTAAGTTCAGTTATCAAATCACTATTAGTTAAATTAACTTAAGTCCAAACAACTATAAAGCTACTCAAATGGTTTGGTATTCCTTCTAGCATTATTTAATACAAATAAAAATAATTGATTCATTCATAACTCATTTGATTAGAGTTCTGCTTAATATAATCAGTTTATGAGTTACCATAACTCTTTTTCGTTGAGTTAAAGTAACTTTTAAAAAAATTATAAGTTAAATTAACTTATTTCATTTAGTGTTTTTCACTCTTAGGTTTTGCAGTGTATTAGCTTAAATCCATGGTCTCTGCAATCAGTCCTAAATATGTGTAAATAATGTTCAGTTTCTACACAGGTTGTTTCCCAGATTGTTTTGTGGTGGTGGTGGTGGGGGGGGGGGGTGTAAATCTCTGATCTCTTTATAGAGCTTCATATAAATCTGAAATACACTTGAAAAATTCTGAAAATTCTATATCATATATCTTCCATCTACGAATCAATAATGATCTACAATTCAATAATTAATGCATTAGACTGCTTTTGTGCACTGAAAAAAAAGTGTTGCATGCAAAACTGTTGCAAACAATTTATTTGGGTTGAATTTAAACAAACAAATTAAATTTAATAATGTTCAACCTAATTTGTTTGTTTAAATTCAGCCCAAATAAATTGTTTACAACCACTTAATGTAAAAATTGAGTAAATCCAAGGAATCATCTTTGAATAAATGCATGACTGCAATATTTATGCAGTGTTAATAAATACATGCATTCCCATCATAATCAGTACAGTAGAATACATTTTACTGCAGCAATCCATTATTTTGGATGAATGCAGATAGTTGCCATTATTGCTGTTTTTAGAGAGTGTCATTCCTTTCTCAAGATGTTTATCTTTTAACTTGGCTCACAGGATGGCAAACCAGTCAGCATAATGTATTTCTTGGGCAGCAGAGAGAAGCAATGGAACAGGAATGGAGTGTTTTTATTGGCTTAAAGTTGAGATATTTATTCGCTACATTTGCTGTCAGAGTAGTTTTTTTTTTGTTGTTGTTGTTGTTGTTATATCAAATCATTTAAATACACTAAAAATGATTCATTGGATTTACTGAAAAATTTTAGAAGTGATTGCAAACCATTTCTATGGGCTGAATTTCACCAAATTAAATGTAGTAATGTTCAACTTAGTGTGTTTGTTTAAATTCAGGCCATATGAATTGTTTAAACCACAAAAAATGTTGTAAATCCAATGAATCAGTGCACTTCAAATCAGATGTGCACTGTACCAGTATCCATGACATCACACAAACGCTCCCGTCTTGTTTTACAGTCTATAATTCAGACATGAAAGACATGACCAGCACCTGTCACGCAAAACACTGCAAGCTTTAATTATCCCGGTAGTTTCCTTAAAGATTTGCATAGCCACATGTTTTACAAGCTTGATATCCAGCTAGTTTAGTTTGACTGTGTTATTTAGGAGTTTTGAGAGCAACAGGACGTATCAGCTTGTCCGTCAGGATGTGATTCCTCAGAGGTCTGGAAGCATCTACTATAATCCAAAGTAAACACTCAGGCTGAAGGAGAGAGAGAGAGAGACTCTTGTGATAAAAGCAGCTCAGACAGTGGGAGAGTGTCAAGGGTTTGCTTCCCCTTCTTGTCTTTAGTCATTTATCTTATCAGATTCAAATAGGTGCAGGGATTCCTTAAGCATCCTTTACGACTTTTAAGGAAAATGTTGACACTGACATGAAAATTGACTCAGCTTTGTCGAATTATCATAGAACATTATTATAGATTTAATGACTGAAATGATTTTATGGCAGCATAGTGTATGATTAACTGCTGTACTTTACTAAACTGTCACGGTTTATGGTCTGTGTGTTCTTTCTGTATGGTATGTGTCATGTCTTGTGTGTTGTCGTGTGCGAGGGTGTGTGCTTGTTTACCTTTTTGTACTTTATCAGCTGACTTAATCATCCTCCAGCTGATCCCTGTTTCACTGGCTATATATTTCAGCCTGTGGTTACTGCTGGTTATCAGTCCGTTGTTTGTTCTTGTCAATGTCTGCTCGTCTCTCAGGATTCTCTGTTTTCTGTTCGTCGGATGACGACTTCGTTTGGCCAGTTGGCACTCTTTTATTTTGAACTTTGCTTTTCCCATGTTCTCCGGCTACAAGCCATTTGATATCCTTTGATACACATTTTCTGTGCTTATTAAATATTAGTTGCAATTGGATCCTCTCTGTCTGGTGTTGTGACAGTTAACCGTTAAATAAATGGCATAGTTTTGATCTATTTAATATCATGCCCATTATGAAACATTGTTACTTTTTTTTCAATTTGAATATATCTTAAAATGTCATTTATTACAGTTTTTTATGTGACTGTGTTATTTGATATATCATAAATTATTTTAGTATGCTGATTCATTTTATTTATTTATTTATTTTGGTCAAGAATTAATGATAAATGTTGTAAACCATAATACATTTTCTCTCTGTTCTGAAGATCTCTGATAAATACAAGGTCACCTGTTCGAGTCCCGGCTGGGCCATGTACTCACCGTGTTTGCGTGGGTTTTCCTCCGGGTGCTTCGGTTTCCACCACAATCCAGAGGCATGCAGTACTAATGAACATCATTGGCTGTGTATGAGTGTGTGTGTGTGTGTATGGGTGTTTCCTAGTAATGGGTTGCGGCTGCAAGGGCTTCTGCTGCATAAAATATACGCTGGAGTAGTTGGCAGTTCTTCTGTGTGGAGTTTGCATGTTCTCCCTGTGTTTGCGTGGGTTTCCTCCGGGTGCTCCGGTTTCCCCCACAAGTTCAAAGACATGTGGTATAGGTGAATTAGGTAAGCTAAATTGTCCATAGCGTATGTGTGTGAATGAGAGTCTATGGATGTTTCCCAGTGATGGGTTGCAGCTGGAAGGCCATACGCTGTGTAAAACATATGCTGATACGTTGGCAGTTCATTCCGCTGTGGTGACCCCTGATTAATAAGGGACTACGCCAAAAAAAAAATGAACGAATGAATGAATATTGTGAATCCATGTAAATGAAGCTGATATTTTAGGGTAACACTTTATTATAATATAATAATAATATAATAATATTTTACAATTATTGGTTTAATTTTATTTTACATTAAAAACTTAATAATAATAAAAATAAAGTGTTGTTAAATCTGTTCAACTTGTTTGTTTTTTTGTTTTTTTAATTAAAAAAAACGCTACAAAAACTACCTATAAGAGTACCGTTACAGTACCGAACCGAGACCCGTATTGATAAAAGTAGTAATACCGTTAAACCCTTAACGATACCCATCCCTAATTGATCATTCCAGCATAGCAATATTTCCTCAGAATGGTTTTTCGCCTGCTTCCCTTACTGACCCTCTGTGAAAACTAGTTTTTTGGTCTCTGACCTGTCGCTAGCCTCAGCTGCAGTAAGGTCAGAGAGGTCAGATAACCTCAGTTTCACCTGTACTGTAGGCTGACCACTATATATAACAGGAAGGATGAGCACATGGAGTCAGACAATGAAAGCCACAGTTTCCACTATATTTACAATATCACTGCACATCCAAGACAGCATCAGTTTAATATACAAAGCTCGTGTCTTTTGACAAAAATGAAATGGCAACTTTTTTTTTTTTTTGGATCTGTTTATTAAACTTTTACAGTTATAACAAAGTCATTTTACAGAGAAATTTAAACAAATATTATTCCCACCCCTACCCTCTAAACAAGATGAAATTACATTTATCCAGGTGAGAAAAGAAGAAAAAAAGAAAAGAAATGAATAAAAATAAATAAATAAACAAATAAAAAAATAAAGAATAAATTAATAAAAAAATATATTAATTAAACAAATTAGTCAATTAAAAAAATAAAAATAGCAACTTTTTGAAAGAAAGATCGTACAGTATTTTGCAGGTTAGTTCGCTGAATTGATCCTGTTGCATAGTCAAACATGACCTGCCATTTTCTGTAAATATTCCATATATTCTAACACTCGTCCTCATCTACGGTGTGTACACATACACATATCGATTTCTGTTCACCAGCAACTGAAGAGCATGTACAAACTAGATAGTGATAATAAAGTACTCTCAAAGAAGTGTGTGTATTCAATAACAGTATGCAGTGGATATATAAGCAAGCAATCAGCCATCACAACCCACACAGTATTTACATCATAACCCAGTGGCGTGTGGCAGACTGCTGAAATGAACAGTCTCACAGTTTAGTGATATTTTAGTTCTCTAGATCGTTTCTTTTGAGTCTGCATTCTTAAAATGTTTTAATCATGTTGTTGTTGAAGTGGACTCTATGTATTCAATTTGAATATGAATTTCAATGTAAAACAATGCAGTGTTCCACAATTCAATACAAATTGATTAAGTTAACTTAGTTTAAGTATATTGAACATAAAACAATTGAGTTTTCACAAAAAAAGTCTCAAGAATTGTGTTGTTTCAGCTCATTTTAATTAAGGAGTTCGAACAAGCAGCAAAAATCCTTTTTCCAGTGTTATCCATAAATTCTCGACATAGGTTGTTTTTATTTAAAAGACCATTTCACAAAATATTGGGCTCATTTGATGCCACATATCTACATCTATTTGATATACATTAGCATTCTCATTTTTTCAAAAAAAAAAAATGGCATTCAGAATATAATGTTAATTCAGAATATAATATTAATTTCAAATAAAAATATTAAATTATTACAGTTGAAATAGTGTTTTATGTTTTAATTTATTTTAAAATATAATGTATTGCTTTGATTGTAAAAGTTGAATTTTTCAGCGTTAAACAATGTCAAATGATCACCAAGAAATCATTCTAATGTGCTCATTTGGTCTTTAAGAAAGAATTATTACTAAGATCAATGTGTTGCCTTAAATGTTAAAGTGAAATTCTATTAAATATATAAAATTTGAACTAAGGTGATTCTTATTTTACTTGAGTTAATCTTGTTTTAACAATGTTTTTAAGTAAAATAACAAATGTTTTCATGATTTTCCAGCTCTGCAATGTTTTTCCCCATGATTTTTGTTTATGGTTGACCACTGTGTCAGCTGTTATTTTATGTAGAGCTTATATTCAGTTTCACACTGTGTCACATGCATTTACAAAATAGTGTGCACACAAACCAAACATGCCCACACAATATTTACACCAGAACCAGCTTAGGTCCTTAAATAGGATGCTTTCTCTCAGTCACTACCTATAATGTATGTGGTAGTTTTACACAAGCATTGCATCTAAATATATCAGTCCCTCCAGGATTTCACAGGGATGATTTCTGAAGTTTGCGGCTTACACTGTAAGAAAATATGCGTTCCATACAATCAATTTGTGTTGGGACAACATTTAGAAATAAAGTTAACTTGTTAGTTTTTATAAATTGAAGTGGATTGAGCATAAAACATTGAAGTTGTTGCAACAAAAAAAACTTCAAGAATTGTGTTGTTTCAGCTCAGTTTAAATAAACTCAATTTAAAAAACAATTTTTTGAGGGTAAATTACAAATTTTTTTAAATCCCTGCAAATATCCTGGAGATATTGAAATATGTCTACTTTTATATTTACATTTACATTTAGTCATTTAGCAGACGCTTTTATCCAAAGCGACTTACAAATGAGGACAAGGAAGCAATTCACACAACTATAAGAGCAGCAGTGAACAAGTGCTATAGACAATTTTCAGGTGTGTAAAGTCTAAGAAGCAAAGCATTAGTAAAAATTTTTTTTTTTTTTTTTTGAAGAGAGAGAGAGAGAGGCCACAGTTAGTGATATAGCCAGAGAGGCAGTTGCAGATTAGGAAGGAAAGTGGAGACTAAACAGTTGCGTTTTTTAGTCGTTTATTGAAGACAGCAAGTGACTCTGCTGTTCTGATGTAGTTAGGGAGTTCATTCCACCAACTGGGCAGATTGAATGTGAGAGTTCGGGAAAGTGATTTCTTCCCTCTTTGGGATGGAACAACAAGGCGACGTTCATTCACAGAACGCAAGTTTCTGGAGGGCACATATATCTGCAGAAGTGAGAGCAGATATGAAGGAGCCAAGCTATAGGTCACTTTGTAAGCAAACATCAGAGCTTTGAATTTGATGCGGGCAGCAACTGGCAGCCAGTGCAAACGGGAGAGTAGCGGAGTGACATGTGCTCTTTTGGGTTCATCAAAGACCACTCGTGCTGCTGCGTTCTGAAGCAGCTGAAGAGGTTTGATAGAACTAGCTGGTAGCCCGGCTAGCAGAGAGTTGCAATAGTCCAGTTTGGAGAGAACAAGAGCTTGAACAATGAGTTGAGCTGTATGTTCAGATAGGAAGGGTCGGACCTTTCTGATGTTGTAGAGTGCGAATCTGCAAGATCGAGCAGTTCTAGAAATGTGGTCAGAGAAGTTCAGTTGGTCATCAATCGTAACTCCAAGGCTTTTTACCATTTTGGATGCAGTGATGGTTGCTCCGTCCATCTGGATTGAAAAGTTATGGTGAAGAGTCGGGTTGGCAGAAACTTCAAGCATTTCCGTTTTCGTGAGGTTAAGCTGGAGATGATGATCTTTCATCCAGTGTGAAATGTCTGACAGGCAGGCTGAAATGCGAGCTGGAAACGAGGGATCGTCAGGGTGAAAAGAGAGGTATAGCTGGGTGTCATCAGCATAGCAGTGGTAGGAAAAACCATGTTTCTGGATGACTGTTCCTAAAGATGCCGTGTAGATAGAGAAGAGAAGTGGCCCAAGAACAGAGCCCTGAGGTACCCCAGTGTTTAGATGCTGTAGGTTGGACACCTCTCCCCTCCACGACACCCTGAATGACCTGTCCGAGAGGTAGGAACTAAACCATTGAATAACAGTGCCTGTGACGCTCAGTGACTCAAGCGTAGATAGCAGGATCTGGTAGTTTACAGTGTCAAAAGCAGCTGATAAATCCAGCAAGATGAGGACAGATGATTTAGAGTCTGCTTTAGCCAGTCTGAGATCCTCCACGACCGAGAGCAGGGCAGTCTCAGTTGAGTGGCCTTTCTTAAAGCCAGATTGCTTGTTGTCCATGAGGTTGTTTTGAGTAAGAAAGTCTAGGACTTGATTGAACACTACTTTCTCTAAAATCTTGGCCATGAATGGAAGCAGGGATACCGGTCGGTAGTTTTCAAGTAGCGTTTGATCCAGGTTGGGTTTCTTTAGCAGTGGGGTTACCCTAGCCTGCTTAAATGAAGTAGGGAATAAACCAGAGTTAAGAGATGTGTTAATTATGGGAGTCAGTGTTGGTATGACTGCAGGAGAAATAGCTTGCAAGATATGAGAGGGAATGGGATCAAGCGGACAGGTGGTTGCACCTATTTATTATAGATATACAAAAAAAACTGTTTGTGAACTAGATGTCAGAATTTTTCTCGTTTTTTATGAAACAGTTGGCCAAATTACCTAGAATCCTTACTACTGCATTTCAAGTGGGCCTCTGCATATGATGGCGATAGCCCCTTTCACACATACAGACTTTTCTGGAAAATTACCAGCAATTTTCCAGGATCATGCGTGAACAGGCTCTTTTTGAAAATAACGATTAATTCGTTCTGGCAATTTTCCAGAAAAAGAAGCTGTAATATTACCAGCAATTTGCTCGAATGCCTTTCTGGAAAATTTGTGAATGCAGAAGGAAACCTTTAGATACTTTTCCAGACACATTTAGCTTCTAGATGTTGGTCAGATAACGTTTCTATGTTCCTTCTTAATGCCAACTGTGTAAATAATTATTGATAAAATGCTTGATAATCCGCTGTTTGTTTCAAGCTCTGCTTCAGTTGCTTGACGTGTGTGCACATGAAGCAACCGGTGAGCACCAGCACACACATATTATGTACATCTCGACATGCAAAAGTGTTCCTCCATATGTTTTCATCGAAGTTGCTCTCAATACTAATCCATCCACAGAATTTGTAATGTCGTTAAATGTGTAAACATTAAGCTGCGGTTCGCTCTTCTGCCTAATAATAATAATGGATGTCTCTGGGACAAAAACGGCTGCATGAATGCTAAAGCTTTAAATAAAAGTGAAACCATCAACAAAAGACCGACCCCTTCAATGTTTACAAATACAAGCGCAGTCGTTTAGAGTTTATTTCTGTTTAATGATGTCAGAATTTACCAATATTTTGGAATGCATGTGTGAATGGTCTTTTCCGCAAAAATTCCGGAACGTTCTTGCCTGTGTGAACAGCGCTTTTTTAAATTTACCGGTAAAGTCGTTCCGGTAATTATTCATATATTTACCGCTGTGTGAAACGGGTTAATAACAACATCGTTGATAAAGTACATCCAAATTTCATTCATACTATACACATTCATACAACGTAAAGAACAAAATCCATAAAATATATACGGTAAAAAAAAAGACAGCTGTGGTTGCAGGAATTTAGTCATTAAAAATACGGTAGGAACATAAAGGAAATTTCTAAATTTGACAGTAAATGACCTTATTGTAGTGATCTCTGAAATGCAGCAATATTCTGGTTCTTAAAATGTTTGAAACTATGTAGGATAATAAGAGATTTGTTTAATTTTTTGGTAAACCATTCTCGTTATGCTACAAATAATATTGTAACTTCTAGTTACAACATGACAACAAAGTACATTCAAATTTCATTTGCACTACATGTTCATACTGTATGGAACCAAAGACTATAGAATACACAAGACATGCCATTTGCCATTCATGTTTGAATGGGGAAAAATGTAATGGTCAATATGGTGAATGAAGACCATTCTTCATTCACCATTCTAGTACAGAAGCCCATCATCGATCGCTATAGCCTGAGATGTGAGGTTCTGCAGATTTTGTGTGATATGAACATTTAGAAATGAAACTAAAGAGATAGTTGTTGGTTAATTTTATTGATGATTTGATTCCTAATATGAAATTTAATCATATTCATGGCAAGCAATTTTAAAGAATTTGATGTTTCCCCAGACAGAATGCCCGAGAGGCATTTCAAAGACACCACAGAGTGAAATTACTTGCCTTACAGGGACTTTGATATAGCAAACATTTTAGCAGTTATGGATTAAGTTTAGAACCAAACTATATTGTGATTACTACACGGGGTGCAATTACAGGCTTAGCGAGTGTGTGTGTTTGTTTGTTTGTTTGTTTTAGGAACAGATAAAACAAATTTTGTCTTTTATTGTACAATCAATGTACTTTATCATAGGCCATTGTCTTTTTCAGCTCTGACACACAGTGACATGTCCTGCTGTGTTTTCTGCCAGTGGGAAAGGCATCAGCGGAGTCTCTGGGAGCTGTCCTGAACACCTCTCACTGCGTTTCTCCTGGTGTGAATGTAAGATTCCTGCAGCTGATCGCAGCCCTTCTGATGACAGGTATTTTCCAGACTCAGACCCTCAGTCCAGGTTTTCCCCTGCCGGGTGTGTGAAGGCTCAGCAGACATGTTGCTGATCTGGGGTCTGCATATGGTCTGCTGGTGGCCCTGATAAGGCCAGCTGAGCCTGCTGTTGTCACATTCTCCCCCAGTTTCAACAGCTCTGTCTCGGGTGATAGCAGTGAGACCAGAGGGCCCGGGGTCAAGCATGTGCGCTAGTGCTTTTCAACTGCTCGCGCTGATAAGTCAAAGTGTCTGGACTTCCAAACAATGATGAAGGGCTGGCCAGTCATACTTAAAATAAACCACACACAGATTTAGGTGGCTCAAAATGAGTTTGAAGTTCTGCAGTGTTGTATTTGATATCGTAGACAGGTTGTCTTTCAACCTAACTCCAAAAAAAATCAGCAATTAAGCACATAACCAGCTTAAAAAGGACATGTGATGTGTTTTTTTCTGAAAGCAGAGGTCAGGGGGTTTAAAGATTTGGTTGTTTTTTCAGATCTTTTTTCTATTCATCTAGGAATCTTGGATATAAATATTGCTATTTTTAAATGGTTATTCTGAATTTGACTCAGCATTTAGGTTCACCCAAGAATGAAAATTCTGCCAACTGATCCAATCAGCCTGGGGTGCATTTCCCAAACAACGAAATAACCCGTGGCTGAACTATCATAGTATGATGCATCGTTTGAGAAAAGAAATTATGTAGAGAGGAGTGTTTGCCCAAACTGTAGTTTCTCTGTTGCAGATCCATTGTTTGAACCAGGTATAAAACATCCATAATGCCGCTCTAAATGGGGTGGAGTTACAACTTCTTTAAAGGGCACATAGTTTACCTATTTTTTATGATTTAATATTAATATTATGGTTCTTCTGAGTGTGCCAGTTCAGGTTCAGTTTAAAACACAATTCAGATTTTTTTATTATAATGTGTTAAAAAGTGTCATGTTGGGGGCGTGTCCACAGTTCGCTGATTTATGGGTGTGTTGCTTCACATGTAGACTAGTTTCGGCTTCCCGCCAACGTAACAAGGGGCGGGGCCATGAGCTCACCCGCTCTGTGTTTGCAACAGAGTCTGACAGGCAGACCGAGAAGGAGCAGAAGTGAGAGGTTCAGCAATCAGTCGTACATGTACGACTCGGACACAGACCAAGCAGAGAGTACAAAATCATATGTGTCTTTGTACAGTTTTACAGCCAACTGTGTTCTAGGTTCAAGTGCCGAGCTTGTACACAGAAACTAATAACCACGCACACTGAATTAACTTTGACTGAGGCACCGGATGCGCCGCTCGAAAACGCGACACGGCACACCAGACACTCTCTGTGGCGCGGCAGAAACATGAAATGTCCCGAGTCGTCGCACTACGCATTTTTGAATTCTAAACATAGGTTTCTGCAGTGGTCTGCGGCGCCCAGCCGTCGACTTGAGTGTACCCTGATAGAAACCTATGTTTAGAATTCTAAAACGCATGCTAGTTAAGATCACAGGAAGCTTCTGTGACCGCGAGAAATGCAAACGGCTGAAGTATAAGGTAGACTCAATGAGAAGTACACATGTTTGCAAACCTACCTAAAGATACAACCAATAATTCCGATTAGAGCGATAATGTGGAGAATATTGATCTTCTGTTGAGCCCAATGAGCCTTGCATCTAAAAATAGAGCAAGGGTGTTCCTTTAGTGATATCGCTTCGACTCACGCTAAAAATGGCGGACATGAATCTACAAACTGAGGATATGATGACGCGCCTGTCAATCAATATTGGTGGGCGGGGGGACCGCTCTCCTACGTAAAGTTGTGGTCGGTTTGAAAACCGCTTCAATTGGTCCACCGTTTTTTATGTTGTTAAATTGGAAAAAAAAGCACTGGGTGTGCTTATATCACCCCAATATGATGGTCAATACACCATACATGCACATATGTCTGTCCAAACAACTTGAAAAGTAGATTTTTTTACCATAGGTGCCCTTTAAAGAAAAACCACATCTTTTTGTGCAAATTATATTGTTTTACACGCACACACATTTAAATCAAATCCAATATTAATTTTCATTAAAAACATGTACTCGCTTTCCATAATAATTGAAATATATGTGAATGCCACATATAGGGCCTATGTTTCCTCCACAAATATTATTGAGAATATTCCATATTCTAAAACATAAAAACCACTTAGCTAACACTCTAATCTCATATATTAACCATATAAATTGTTAACTGTTATAATTTACAGTAGGATATTAACAAATGAAGAAAAACCCTATTTAATAATAATAATAAATATAATTTTTTTATCATTATTATTATAATTAAGTAGAATCTTGTTTATTATTTTATTTTCTTTTATTTATTGTAAAAGTCTACTTTTACAATTTGACACATTCAAACCACTGCAGAAATGTTCTAATCAGCAGGCCCATGTCATATACAGTACAGATACATTTCTTAATAAATAGCCTACTATAAATGAAAAGCATTAACGTATGCTGTACATTTTGTTTTCACAAGCTTTGGTGATGTAATGTAAATTCCGCTTTTAAATAATAGGTCACCTATAGCTTTCGTCATGAGCCACAGCTGCGTTCAAAATGGCATCAATGTTTTCAAAGTGCAGTACGAAGGGAGCGCAATTGTAAACATGAAAATTGCTAAAACTGAACTGTAAAAATACTTTGAAAGCAAATTACACCTAAGAGAGAAGACTTTTTAAATATTTTGTTTAAATCAATGGAAGGCTCAGAAGAAATAGGGCATAGGAGGGAAAACTGGGAATAGAACACAACCAGGAACTATGCTTCTAACTAAAGCTTGAGAGGTGTAGTTGCAAGTGTATAAGTTTGCGACGAATGTTCGTTGAAACGATGGATTTGGGAAACGCCAAATAAACGAACTATGTCTGTAGAGACGTAATTTGCGACCTTAGTTGGCTAACAATGGTTTTCAGAAATGCACCCCTAGTTGAGTTTCTTTATAGTACTTATATAGTACACAATGGAGGTTAAACTGTTGAATGTTGGAGGGAAAAAACATTCATTGACTTCTCTAGTAATTTTTGTTCCTAAGTCAATAGCTGTTTATTCCCAACATTCCTCTGAATATCTTGTTTTGTGTTCAACAGAAATTCATGTAAGCTTGGAACAACTTAAATTATGGTAAATCTGATTAATATGAATCATTTTGAGGTGAGCTATCTCTTTCATTTCATTGTTCAATTTAACTGCAAAAGCATTAAAAATCCTAATGACCTCAAACTTTTGAACAGTAGTGTAAATATGATTAAAAATAATACAAAATCTCAGCTTCTTTTACATAAGAATGTCACAAATGTCTTTAAAACCATTGTACAGTGCTCAGCATATATGAGTACACCCCTCACAAATCTCATTTTAGAAGAATATCTTTCATATATTTGTACACATACATTAGATTTAGTACTGAAGCCAAATCTGGAGCTTATCTTACAAATTAACTTACGATAATGGTCCACAAACTAGTACAACCAAATTTATATGTTATAGAAAAAAATTAAATACAAATTAAAAAAAAAAGAGGAAAAATCAAGAGAAATAAAAAAAAAAGTGAAAAATGTAGTTGAGATTTTGTAGGTTGTAATTTCTTTTGCAATATTTTTCTTGAATTTACTGATATAAATAAAATATTTGATAACTAAAATATTTTTAAATAAATATATCTGTTTTATAATTCTATTTTGTTTAAATGCACCAAAATACATTGCTTATATTCACTGAGAGATGGATAAAAATATTCATTTTTATTTTTAAAGTCATGTTTGTGAATTACTTTCGGATGGACATTTTTTCCGAGTCTCACAAATTTCAGATAAACCCACTCTAAACTCACATTAAAAACACACAAAAAAAAAAATTATTTGATTTTTTTGTTATTTTTTAAGCAGATATTGTTTGATTACAGATTAGAAATGCACTGTAGAGTAACTTAAACTTTATTCACTTAGTCTAAAGTATGCTTAGTGTAAAGTATGCTCAGCTTTCTCTCCTTAATTTAATAATCAGTTTATTTCCCTAACACATCTTAAACTTGTATAAGCCCATCACTCTGTAGCACACCCACTGCCATCTCACAATCACGGGGCGTGGAAGGATGCTTGCTGATAAAGAAGCAGTGGGTGCAGCCCAAAACAACAATATGCAGCATTGTTTATCACCAGGCAGTGACACACCATATCAATGTTGTGACTCTGTGGGGTCTTACTCTGGTATAGATTAGCCCATAGCTTTATCCTGGATCTCTGTCTAACCTTGTGCTTTCTCCCAAATCAAGCATGATGAGAAAAGGCCCATCTTAAAACCACTTGGAAGGTTGGCTAATGGCTGCGGCCTAAAGAGTTCATAGTGTTACTAATTCTTTAGATGTTTTCCACAGCACAAGATAATCTGTGCACAAGCTCATGTTTTGAAAAACAAATATTGCCTTCATAGATAAATGTTTGCAGTGGCATTGTGGTCTTGCATATCATCATTAACAGAAATCACTGATTATGGCGGGGTTTATTATTTAATGTTCTTGCAGGCACAACTTGTGAATGAAAAGTGTTTTTTCATTTATTTATTTTTATCAATAAGCCAACCATTCGTCCTCTTTTTACCGGAAATGTCCTCTTTTTGGGCCGAAAAAAAATGGCTTGGATTTTGAAATCTCCTAAAATATCTGGGATTTGCTTTCTACGGTTGTCATTAATTGTATTCATTACACTGACTTTTCTATTTAGGCATGTACTTACGCAAACATTATGAACCCTATCATACACCCGGCACAATAAGCCGCAAGATATGTTTGGCGTGATTTGTTGCTATTTTCAGACCAGCGCAACCCTAATTTTCACATTTTGCACCATATTGTGCAACTTTGTGGACTCATGGGTGTGCCAGTCTATAACGGAGGTGTGTTAAGCGCATTGTTGAAACATTGCTATTTTGAGGAATAGAAATAGACCATGCAGTTGGCCAAGTAATAGCTGGTCTAAAGTCCAGCGCAGAGCGCATTAGTTATGCACCTATTCAGGTTCAAACACTTAATACACACAGGATGTACAGCAATATACAAATATCTTTACAAATGAAAAAAAAGGATTAAAATATTACAAAAATGATTATTTACTACATAATAACCACTGCCTCCATGCCCTCATGTCGGGGGGCTTTTTTTCAGTTTATTCATGACAATTTGCTTTGTATAATGTTATTATTATTATAAATATTATTTATTATATGAATATTCATTCATTCATTCATTCACTTATTTTCTTTTCGGCTTAGTCCCTTTATTAATCTGGTCGCCACAGCGGAATGAACCACCAACTTATCCAGCATATGCTTTACGCAGCAGATGCTCTTCCAGCTGCAACCCATCACTGGGAAACATCCATACACACTCAATCACATACATACACAACAGCATGTATGTTTAGTTTACCCAATTCACCTGTAGCGCATGTCTTTGCACTTGTGGGGTCCGGAGGAAACCCACACGAACACGAAGATGCAAACTCCACACAGAAATGCCAACTGACCCAGTTGAGGCTCGAACCAGCAACCCTCTTGCTGTGAGGCGATTGTGCTACCCACTGTGCCACCTGGTCACCCATGAATATTCATATTAGTTTTAATAAAAACACGTTTAGATTTGTCCATCTGTCGGGTTTTGGAGAAGTCTGCATCACCATATGGGGCATAAGAATAAGACGTGTGTTTAGATATAACTTTGTAATATAATTTTTTGATCACACTTCGTTATTCGTAATTATTGTTCATTTATTCATTTGCTGGAAATCAGAACTGAATTTAGAAATAGTTTTGAAACAAATCTTTGCGTTTGACAAATGAAATTAAATATGTAGGCTAATGGATGTCGTTAGTGGAGTGTACAACACAATTTCATTATCCATGAAAGTAAAGGAGTAAAGTAAAGAGTAAAAGTAAAGAGGCCGAATGGAGGAGGATGATACTTTATCCTCACGCAGATGGTCTGTTTAACTGATTTCTCACTACTGAAGTGTTCAGTTTTTCCATTTAGTTTTTCCACTTATAAAGTCCGCCATGTAAATAGCAAATGCGCCATCGTGCCACGCAACTGACTCTTGAAGGGAATGAGAGATGAGACTCTGATTGGTTTAATGCACATTACACCTATAACTCATTAAGCACCCTGTCAGACCATGCACTGTGGCGCAAAACATATTTTTCCATCCTTAAAATAGCAAAAGTGGATTCAGATATGCCCTTGATGCTTTTGCGCCCTGCAAATTTAGACAAATTTTGTATTATTCTTTCATTCATTTTCTTTTCTGCTCAGTCCCTTTATTAATCTAGGGTTGCCACAGCAGAATGAACCGCCAACTTATCCAGCATATCTTTTTATGCAGCAGTTGCCCATCCAGTTGCAACCCATCACTGGGAATCATCCATTTATACTCATTCAAACATATACTGTACACTACGGACAATTTAGCCTACCCAATTCACCTGTACCTTATGTCTTTTGACTGTGGGAGAAACCGGAGCACCCGGAGGAAACCCACGCAAACCCGGGGAGAACATGCAAACTACACACAGAAATGCCATCTGACCCAGCCAAGGCTCGAACCAGAGACCTTCTTGCTGTGAGGCGACGGCACAACCTACTGCGCCACCGTGTTGCCAATTTTGTATTATTTGTTTGTTATTATTCTATTGTTAACGACAAAAAAATTGAACGGAAAGGATGTTATTACTGGTTTGAAGTTCAGTAAAGTAGCTTCATGCACTTTAATAAATGCAGGCTTCCACACAATGCATTCATGTTGTCACAACACAAATCTATTAAGTTAACTTAACAAATTTAAATGAATTGGACATAAAATAGGTGGCATGGTGGCTCAGTGGTTAGCACTGTCGCCTCACAGCAAGAAGGTTGCTGATTCAAGTCCCAGCTGGGCTTTGGCATTTCTGTTGGGAGTTTGCATGTTCTCCCTGTTTTGACGTGGGTTTCCTCTGGGTGCTCCTGTTTCCTCCACAGTCCAATGACATGCACTATAGGTGAATTGGGTTGCGGCTGGAAGAGAATCCACTGCGTAAGACATATGCTGGAAAAGTTGGTGGTTCATTCCACTCTGACAACCCCTATATGAAGGAATGAATTAATGTAAAAAATTAAGTTGTTCCAAAAAAATCTCAAGAATTGTGTTGTTTCAGCTCATTTTAAATACAGTAAGTAGTTTGAACATGCAGCAAAAATCTTTTGAGTGCATTTGTTAACACCCCAAGACCAATTTTTTTCAAACTTATGTCAACCTCATTTTTTACTGTCCTACACCACCACCCCTGACTGTGACCTCTCTCTCTTTTTCCATTTTGTACAACAACTGTTAAGATTGAGATCTTGACCCGCTGAAAATGTAAGAGCTCAATAATAAACAGGAGTGGGGGACAAAATTACAAACAAATTAAAGTACAGATATCATTCACATCCTCTGAAGTATAACAGAACTGAAGAGTCAGTTCAGGGATTCAATTGATCATTAAATTAAAGATTGATTCAAATGAAGGAAACAGTATTTTTACCCAACCTTAATATACAGTTGATGTCAGAATTATTAGCCCTCCTGAATTATTTAGCCTCCTGTATACTTATTCCCCAATTTCTGTTTAAAGGAAATAAGATTTTATTCAACACATTTCTAAATATAATATTTTTAATAATAACAAATTTTTAATAGCTGATTTATTTTATCTTTGCCATGATGACAGCACATATTGTTATATTAGATATTTCTCAAGATACTAGTATTTAGCCTAAAGTGAAATTTAAAGGCTTAACTAGGTTAGCTAGGCAATTTATGGTAATTAAATAAACTGCTTTTTTTTCTAGCCGAAATAAAACAAATAAGACTTTCTCCAGAAGAAAAAAGTATTATCAGAATTATTGTGGAAAAATTCCTCAATTTATTTGGGAAATATTTGAAAAAGAAAAAGAAAAAGCACAGGAGGACTGTATATATTTTCTGACAATCACATGTGTCTGTAGAGGACACCCTCCTTTCTTCTGTTTGTTTTTGGAGCAGCAGAGAACATTATCTTGTCGGCCTTCACCGACTGGTGCCACGTGTGAAAGCATATCTCCTTCTCAGACCGCGGTGATATCCTGCCGTCTAGAGTAGTGATTTCACAGTGGTCGGGTCACTTAATGTGTAGCCGATGACTTCCTCTTTCTTGTCTCTTAATTACTTTAGCACATTCAGCTTTGGAGTCTGCCCAGTCTGCGGGGCGTCCAGGGCAGCTGCTTCCCTCAAGCAGAGTGAGCCAGAAGACACTGACATGGAGCAGAGCCAGACTGCTTATGCAACTGGATTAAAGAGTTACGACTATGAGTGTCAATGCATTTGTCAAGTTTCATCTTGATTTAAACAGTTTCGGAAATAGTTTCAAATATTTGTACACTGTAAAAAAATATCCGAATATTAGTGAAGTTGCGAATCATGTTTTTGTTTTAATTTTTTCCTGTTTGTTTAAGCTTTTGAATTTGATAATGGGATCTTGATCTTTCTTCCCACAACTTTTGACCTTAAAAAGTTCAAAAAGGTGACTTTATGAACATTTTTTATAGTTTAAAGTGATTCATTGTCTGGGTTGGTGTTGTATATTATGATGCAAAAACCTTTTAATAAGCTATCCAGGCCCATAGCCAGGGGGGTTTAGGTGGTTCGAAAGGCCCACCTACCCCACTGTCAAAAGCCAGAATATGACCCCTACACAGAAAAATGGTACATTACAATGTTGTACCAAAGAAGGTACAAAAACCCTTGTCGCTGGAGCAGTACCTTTTGATGGAACAGAATTGTACCTTAAGACAAAGAAACTAAATTGTACCATTGCAGTTTGTATCTTTAAGGACATGATTTATACTATGGGAAACCAAAATGTACCTTTTGGTTTTTAAAATCTGCAGATACAATATTGTACCTTCATCAAAGGTACAAATCTGATCCATGAAGGTACCACTACAGTGGCAAGACACTTTGTACCTTAACAGTGTCAAATGTGTTCCTTCAAGAACTATTTAAAGGCATATTGTTTTATCCAAAATGAGTTAAGTAAATATATAACATCAAATAGATTTTTAAACCTTTTCCATTTACAATAAAGAATACAATTATTTTAATATAAATTAAAAGATCTATGTGAACGCTTCACAAAAATGTTACAGCAATACCTTTTTTGGTAACACTTTATAATAACTACACACTGTGAACCATTTATTAAGCATCAGCATATATTTATGTCATTATTTGTTAATAATTAACTCTACATTAATAGACGTTAGTAACCAGTTTATAACTTCTACAAATAACAGCTACAAATGCTCTATTCTTTACTTATAAGCCCATGTATAATGTGCTTAATATACGTTCATAATTTGTGAATAACTGAAGTATTGCATTATTTAAAAATCATTTGTATTTAAGAGTAGTTGGGGCGTTTTATGATCATTCAGAATGAGCTAGTAAATGATTAATTAACAATTGAAACCAACCTTTTGTCCATCTTATTATTCAAGCAAATATTAATAGTTAATTTGAATGTTAATTAACGCTTTATTAACTCAACTTCATCCAGTTTTGTGGCCTAATCTAAAGTGAGGACTATTTGTGCTTTATAAATCCCTTATAAATGATAAATAAATTAGTATCAAATGATCAATACATCTTTGCAATCTTATCTAAAAAATAAAATTACTGTAAAGTTTAAACGTCGTTTAAATTATGTTTAAATGTGTAAAAGTTAAGATTGCAAAGATTTATTTTTCATTTGAAGTACAGTTTCATTTGTATATCTTCAAATAAATAAAGTGATTTATTTTCTTTTTTCCTGTTTAGAATATAACTGAGCCTTTAATTGTCATTTATAATGGATTTATAAAGCATAAATAGTCCTCACTTTAGATTAGGTCACAAAACTGGATGAATTTGACTTAATAAAGCATTTTTTAACATACAAATTAACTTTTAGTATATGCCTGAATAATATGATATATAAATGGTAATTTAAACAGTTTTTTAATCAGTTACTTACGCATTCTGAATGATCTTAATAAACCACCAACTCTGCTTAAATAACTGCTTTGTAAATAATGTGATACTTAATTTAATAATAAAAAATATATCATTAACGAAGTATGAAAATACAAATATTATGCACTTTTTATAAATATGTTTCTAAGTCAAGAATACAGCATTTGTAGCTGCAGTTATAAACTGCTTACTAACATCTATTAATGTAGAGTTAATGGTTAATAGATAATAAATTCACTATTTGCTAATGCTTAATAAATGGTTCATAGTGTGTAGTTATTATAAAGTGTTACCCACTTTGCACATGCAGGACTTTTGCCAGCTTACGTGTGTAGTGGAAAGCAAACGCCAAAAGGTGCAGATATCACTAATGAAAATGTATTTATCAGAAAATGCTTACCAAATGTTTACTAAAAGTGCCTTAAATGTTTAGTTTACAATACTTATAGTTTTGTTTTACCAGTTGTTTTGTTTTATAGAACTTAATTAATGTTTGAGTTTTTTAATATGGAAATTATTCATAAAGTCACTTTGCCTTTCCAGTAATATTTATTTTCATAGGCAATGTAATAAAGGAGTTGTCTAACACTTATGTACCTTTTTTGAGAACAATTGTGTACCTGCATTTTAATTGTACCATAAAAAGTACAAAACAGTATCATAAGAGGTCTCTTGTACCATATAAGATTCAACTTTTACAAAGGAACAAAACTGTTCCTTAAGGAACGTTATTTGTACCACCGTGTACCTTTTTTTTCTGAGAGTGTATATGAGCTCATTTATTCCATTGTGTACTGTTATGCCATGATGTGAACATTATAAATAGAAGAAGGCTTTAAGACAAATTTATTTATTAATTATTTAAGTGGCCAAATTCTGACTGAGGAAAGATGAATGAGCTGGCAAGTTATCTGCCCATAGGCTACGGTTTTTATTTTAAAACAAGTTTTAACAGATTCCTATTTTTTATGATAAATGATAATAAATTTGTATTTAAAAATAGGTATTTTTTCATATTTCTTTATTCATTTTTTATTTAAAATGCTAATCTCATAATAACATTTATAAAAACTGGATTAACTTACAGTTTTAAACCAAATTTGTAAGTAGTAAATACCTCATAGTAAAATGTTATGGTGAGCACTTTGTGGTCATGATTACCATCTGACAAGCTGATCCAGCAAAGATTGAGTCCTAAAATGACACTAAAATGCATAATTGTATATAAAAATGAGGTGAATAACTGCAAAAAAAGGTCCACTTTTTCAGAAAAAAAAAAAAAAAAAACACCTCTTTCACTAGGCTGGCTACGGACCTGCTGTCAGTACATTTATTTGTTATTTTACAAATGTATTTCTCTGTATATTATTTATTATACATGATAGTATTTAAAAGTACTAAAATGTCAATAAAAGTCCCTTTGTTAAACTGTAGAGTTGAATTTTCAACATCAAAAGCAGAGATCAAGGTTCCATAATGTAATTCATAACCGTAAATAAATGGAAAACACTTGTGAATCGCAAAATACGAAAACCATTAATAACAGATTTTTTTTACAGTGTAGGTATTGAGGGAAATGATAATATCTAATTAACTCATGTAGTTATTAGTGTGTATGAACATTGAAATCTAGACTGTGCGAGACATTAAATATTGGATTTAGAATGACATTTAAATGTCAGTTTAGGTGAGGAATTGATTTGAAATTCAGTTCCAAGCAGGTTAAAGAATTCAATTATTGTTTTCAATTCTAGAATTCAATTATAATTCAAATTCAATTACTTGTGGTCTGTAAACACTGTAATAATCTTTCGTTATAAGTTTTCAAATCTCTCCTTAAAACTTGTTTGTTTTGTATCTTTTAACAGGGTTAATTAGCTGATTTTCGAATTAGTTTTAAACAGTCTGCCCACATTATATTGAGCATTTTTATTATTTATTCTTATTTTCTCCTCTATGTACAGCACTTTTTTTTTAAAGTGCTTTAAAAATTATTCATTCGTTCGTTTTCCTTCGGCTTAGTACCTTATTTATCAGGGGTCACCACAGCAAAATTAACTGCCCAATTTACGCAATTTACCAATGCATGTCTTTGGACTATGGGGGAAACTGGAGCACCCCGAGGAAACCCAAACAAACACTGGGAGAACTTGCAAACTAATAAATTAATTCAAATTTCAAGTCAAGAATATGAAACCCAGTTTGTTTTTCACTTCTCAATAGGCTATTCCAATTCAAATTCTGAATTGATATTTAATTTTTTTTATTGCATTTGATCAAAAATCTCATCAATACAACCAAACGTCTACAGTATTTATCCATAATGAATGTTTCCTGGACTAACCTGAAAACTGTTGTATTTCTGTAGGTGGAACTCTAAATCAATATCTCATCCCAGACTTTCTACAATAATCTACAAGACTTCTGCTGCATTTAGTATTCAGAATGTTCCAAATGTTCATCATAAGGTAAGGAAACTAAAAAAGCCACAAATGCTCAGTCATATCAGTATTAGGCTCTACAACTATGTCTGAACATCTGACAAAGCATCAAAACCCACAGGTTCCGACCTCCAACAGTGGAAGCGAAGCTATTGTGTAAATACCGTAGGTGCCACAGTGAATATAAGGTATGTATAACAATTGAGTAACAATGTGTGAACAATGAGAGCTGAATGCGTTCGGGGAAGCCCACGGTTTCCTCAAGCTCATGTATCCTGGCAGGAAGATCGGGTCATAAGACAGGAAGTGGAGAAGGGGCACCTGTCAATGTGTGTGTTCTAACCTCATAAATGCCACTTTTGTGTAACTATAGCAGAGTTGCAATTGACAAACATGTTTATGCGAGATTATATTTTCCCATGAAAGCCATGCAAAATGATCACATTATGTTGTTGTGATGCTGACATAATTCTGACAGACACTTTCTGTTGAGCCAAATGTCACTCGCAGTGTGGATCGCTGTGTTTCTGGGCATTGATGGGTGCCGGAGCTAAACGCCGGACACAGTGCGATGGAAAGCCGTGACAGAAATACTGCCCCGAATCTGAGAATGGCAGGAAGGCCCCTATTATTCTGGGCCATTCTCTTCAGCGTTGGCCCATACGACGCCTGGAGCCTGTCTGCCATGAACTCACTTCCCAGGATTTCCGACTCACGGCCGGCGCTCCGACTAAAAGCCAAATATTTCACTCCAGAGACGCACACAGCTTCCTGATATAGGATGCACTTGCTTGTCTCTCTGTGACCTTAAACACTAATAAAGCGCCTATAATATGACTTCGAAGTCAAAAGTCCACAATCCTAGGATATCGTCGGTTTGTGGCTGTTCGCTCTTCCACTGACAGGAAAAATAAACAGATTGCCCGTTTGTTTCGGACAGATTGGATAACAATGAGAACAGAGTAGATTATTTACTCAGGGGTTAATTGTTTCAGTTTGGAGGCTGAAATGAAAAGCTCAAATCCAGAAAGTCATCAAAGGAACTAATCGGGTTAGTCAAAATCTCGGAATCTTTCTTGGTGTCTGATCAGCGAGGAAAGGAAAGTTATCAGTAGATGGTTTGAGTTTGATTAGCAAACACTCTTCATTCATGCCAGCTTCATTCACTAATCATAAGAACATCCCTTGAGTAACTGGAGAAACACCAAATGATGATGGAGCTAGATTATGATCTCAGATTATGACTTTGTAGTTTCTTTGTACGTCTTTTGATGCAGGCCTGTTTAAACCACACTACGGCTGGTCTATTTTGAGAGATTTAGAAAGGTTTTGAGCACTTGTCTGCTATTTTTTGCTGGGTTTCATTATGTAGTCATCCCAGAGTTATTTCGGTGGCAAGTTATAGTAAAGTCACAGTGAGTACGTTTACATGGACACCAATAATTCGTTTTTAATACGATTAAGACAATACTCTGATTAAGAGTTTACCATGTAAACAGCGATTTTTGGATTCATTAATCTGATTAACGTCATAATCAAACTGAACAGAAATAGAATTAAGACAAATAGAAATAGAATTAAGTTGAAGTGCAGTACAGACATGTGAACACCTTAATCAAACAATTACCATCATGTAGGACTTTTCAACACATTTTGCAACAGGATATTCCATACACACATGGCTGTTTGACACTATTCTCTGCACCTACTGAGTCAGTAAAGAACTACAGATACAATGCGAAATGCGGAGTTTTATTTTTATCTTTCCATTCGTATCAAATTCTATTAAAACAACACTCTGCCATGAGTGCATCCAATGCCTCAGTTTGAACGAATGATTTATGTATCATGATTCGTTCATTTTTATTTTTTAATTTTTTATTAGTTAAGCTTTAATGAAATGGTTAGTCTTAGATGAACGAACAACTCAAATTTGAAGACATGCCAGAAGAGGTGAGCAGAGCTAATCATAGATAAAACACCAGGTAAACAATGAAGAATTATTTTCTCTTTCTTAGTAGCATTGCATTGTACAGTAGTGTTCTAGTTTTGACTTGTATGTAGTAGTGTGATCAAGTTTTGGGCTAGTTAGATGTGTTTGAAAGCATCTCGTAACATTTTAATGGTATTTTGGCAAATTGAACGAAATGACTCGAATAAAGATTCATTCATCTCGATGAACGAGACTTAAAGATCCAAGTCAGTAAAATGATTCAAACATCCCATCACTACACGGAGGAATGAATGAAATGTTCCTGAATGAAAGTGAAACTGTGAAACTGCAGTTAAAGTCAAAAAAAAAAAAAAAAATGAAATGCCCAAAATTACATGAAACTCAGGAAGTAACGTGAATATCAATGACGTTAACCGAATTATGTGCTCTAACATGCAAAACGGGATCATGGAAGGAACGTTCAAAAAGTAACTCATATAAACACCTTAATCAAATTATTTTCTTTATCAGATTAATGCAAAAATTTGATTACTGATGTCCATGTAAACATAGTCATTGAAATCAAAACTGATCACTCATATTATCTTATTAAATCTTATGAAAACCGGACAAAGGGGTCTGCTAAACAAATAAATGTAAATTTGACTTTTTATGAAATATTTCAATAATTATTTTAAATTAATTACCAATGCACATATATACATAATTTTAGCAATAAAAACTGTATATGTGCGAGGATGGCCAGTGAGACAACCTGTCATTCACATGAGATCAGCTAATAGCAAAAACAACATTCCAATTAATCTTAGGACAAAATCAAATCCTGAGAGTCTTTTTTTTTTACTGTTCTATGTCAAAGTAGAACAGAAAATATTGTTGGAAATTAAGTTTTATTGCTAGTAAAGACAAACTAGGAACTAGTATGACCAGCTAGCCATTAAGCAAGGGCTCATAAATCTTACTTTTCAGTGAACATTTGATGACCAACTAGTGTTCTCCAAATATCCACAATGCTTTTAATTATATTCTACTCAAATTAGCTCCTGAAATACTAATATTTAAACTAGTTATTTTTAAAAAGTTTTTTTTTTTTATTCAAACACTATGTAACACATGAGACATTAATAAGTCAAAAATAATGAATACAGTGGGTGTTTTTGTTTTGTTTTTTGGAAATTGAATTTTTCTTCATCTTGCCATAGTTAATCACATTCGTGTCAGACTTTACCTCCTCCACAATTTATAATATTCACTTACTGCAAGCCAATCCACATGGAAATGGGATTGGATGGTGGCTTTGTTGATTAAAATATACTATGACATGATTGGCAATCATTCAATGGGCTGTTTTTACCAGATGAAAAAATGGTGATGACATTGTGCAGCTTGCACAATCAATAAAAATGAAATAGACATTGGAAATATGAGACTGTCCTGGGTAAAATATGATCTGATCTTGACTAACTTAACCAGCCACTGGTTGTCAGGTAAGTTTACCGAAGAGTAATAAATGGCCATGTTTTCCTAACCATTTCGCTTTGAATTTAACTAGACAAATGTTTGTTTGGCCTGAATGTAAAGCAGGTCAGTGTAGTCTCCAGGCCGAGGAAGCTGGTGCCCAGGCAACACTGTTCGTTGCCATGAAGCAGTTAACTTGGGTTTTAAAAAGGCAGTTTGCGAGTGACTAAGGGCAGCCTTGTGTTCAGCGAAGGGCTTGAGATTGTGGCTGTTGCTGTTGTTTTCATTGTGTGCTTGGGACTCGGGGAGGGTAAGAACAATAATGCATGTAATGCTGATTTTGGAACGGGTCCACCCAGCTTTTCCCAGGCTGGCCAGCCTTGGGAACCACTGATAGCATGGCACATCAGGGCTGGGCCCCTCTCGCCGGACCCAGGGGCAGGGCCGCCCGCCTTCTCCAAGCAAGCATGTTTGGGATGAAAGGAATCCTTCCTCCTGCCTGGGAATAGAAGAAACGCACACAAACATGCACAAACGCTTGCGGTATAGGTTGTGTCCTAGGGTTGGACTCACTTCGATGCTTCGATTAAGAGGTGACACCAAAGAGTTCGTAGCTCCACACTGACCGTCTGGAGACTTGCTGGAGGCCGTATTCTGTTATTTGTTTGGCAGTTTTATCCTGGACTGATAGCACTAGAACATGTTTTCTATTAGCCAAGGATGAAATGCAAAAACAAGCACAATAGGAGTGAAAGCTTCTGTATTCTGTAAAGCTCTGGTAGCATTTCATCTGAATTTTAAATAAAATATTCAAACTGTTCTGTAATTCTGTAGCCTAAAGTGAACACACTCATGTTTGAAAACATGGCACCTTTGTTGTTGGATAAAATAACAACAACCAATAGTGTTAAAAATGACAACAGTTATACATTCATTCATTTTCCTTCGGCTTAGGTTTACACTGCTAGTTAAATGTGATCCAATTACGATTATTTTGCTCATATGTGACATAGATCGGATCTGTTCTATGACCGTGTAAACACGAAAAAAAATGCATTCGGATATTCAGAGATCGGATTCAGGCCTCCTTCAAATGTGGAAATAAATCAGATATAAATCGGATATGTGTCAATGCGACTATCCTGTAAACAGGCAGATCAGATTTATTGAGGCTTTCCGTTTTGTACGTCATTAAACTTGCGACATTGTGGTACTTCTCTGTGGTTTAATGACGTAGAAGGATGAGCATGTGTGGAGACGCCAACACGGTAAACAACAACAACAGAGGAAACATGGAGAAGGAAAGTGGTCAGTCGCCACAATTTGCTCCCACCAGACCTGAGATCTCTCTCGTCCCACAAATTCCTCTGAATGGTGGAGGACACCATATATAAACCATAGGCACAAGCTGCGATCACGGCCCTTTCCCTTCTCCTCCTCCGCCTCAAAATCATTTTAAAGTTGGGCGAACTTAGCGTATTTCGCAGAGCTAAAAGCAAGACAATTTCTTCCATCGTGGCCAGTGTAGTGCAGATGCTAGAACCCACCTAAACACATGAATCAGATAGGTCACAATTAAAAGAACATGTACACGGACAGGCAAAAAAATCAGATATGGGCAACAAATCGGAATTGGGCATCAAGACCTGACAGTGTAAATGGAGCTTTAGTCACTATTACAGAGGTCGCCACAGCGGAATGAACCGCCAACTATTCCGGTATATGTTTTACACAGCTGATGCCCTTCCAGCTGCAACCCAGTACTGGGAAACACCCATACAAACTCATTCACATACACGCGTACAATACCGGCAACTTAGTTTACTCAGTTCACCTATAGCGCATGTCTTTGGACTGTGGGGGAAACCGGAGCACCCAGAGGAAACCCACGTGAACACGAGGAGAACATGCAAACTCCACACAGAAATGTCAACTGACCCAGCCGAGACTCAAACCAGCAACCTTCTTGCGCTGGTCAGCTCTTTTTGAGCAAAGATGGTTAACGATGTTCATCCATCATTCATGGATGAATCAAATCTGATCAAATCATTATTAAACAGGTAAAGGACATTCTAAGTTGATCTCTCTCTCTCTTATATGCTGTAGTGCTGTATTTATACCATCGTAATATTGTGATCTCCTGATTGCAAGAGAGAAATACTGTGAAATCTCTGTAGACTGATCGCATTTCATGCCGTTCAGCCTTATAATCTTAAAATGTGAGCAAAATCACCTGTTTTGTCATCACTTTAGACATTACGCTAGAGAATCATTCAAATACTAGCTATAAAGTGACGTTGTGAATGAGCAACGGTTTCTGCTGTTCTGACGTCAGCTGCAGATGTGAAGAAATGGTGGAAGAAAGCAGTTCCTCTTACAAAAGGGTTTTGATTTTCTTTTTTATACACACGATTTTGCCATCAAACTGTTGTATGAACGCAATATCAAACTCGTAGAAGTGCGATGTGGCTGTATATTGTCACTAGTGGGACACTAAGGCACGCCTCCCACCAATGCCGTTATACAGCCACATTGCACTGCTACCTGTATATTATTGCTCATATGACTTACGTTTTCCAACTGTAATTGTACAAAGTTCCCGAAACGTTTTTGTGCACCAAAAAGTTCAAATGACTTTGTTAGCCTTAGACTTCTTTCACATCAGGTAAGGCTGCACATTCACTATGTTTAATGCAATGTATTTGCCATTATAGTCAGCAGTGCAACACTAAAGCATCGTATTACTGTTTTCGGTGCACAAAAGTGTTCTTTGAGCTTCACATAATAACAGTTGAACCACTAAAGCCACATGGAATCTTTAGGCAGTATTTTTGGTTCCTTTGGTCTTTGAACTTCTCTGGACTGTTGCAGTCTACGGAGGGTCAGAAAAATTCAGAAGATGAATGTAGGTCTCAGGGGATGATGTGGCGGATGGATTTTGATTGTCAATGTTTTTATTGTCCTTTGGCTGAAAAGAAAGGTTCTGAAAGTGATTCCAATGAGAGTGTTTTATTATTCATTTGTTGTACTGGACTTCCCATTCAATTAGAACGATTGTTAAATCTTTATAATTATCACCCCTGGTCTGAACGACCCTTGAAACTGGTACAATAATGTAAATAATGTCGCTGCTAATAGCTATATAAAACACACATGAGCAGTTAACATTTTTTAATTTTCACCCTATTTTGTATCTCCACCTCTTGAAATTCAATGTAATTTTCACATGCAAAAGTGAAGCAAGCATTTAGGGCTTCATTATGTATATGTGTTCTCCTGTCAATATAATACCAAGCTACTTTATTTATCTTAAAAAGAACTTTTGAAAATTCTTGAGTGAGCAAATCCGTCATCAGGGAAAAACGAGGGAAAGTCCGGGTCTGACTGCTTTAATTAGCTCTTATAATATGTTTCAGGTCACACCTGGGAGAGCTGCAGCCTGCTATGAGAGACTGTTGACAGCTTGATTGGAGCTACTGTATCTGTGCTGACCACTGAATCTGGAGCAGCTAGCTCTACACAAGTTTGTGTCTTTTATTAGTCATTATATTAGACAATTAGAACGTTTAAGAGCTTAAAATATAGCTTTGACCAATAGTTTCAAGTTAATTTTAAAAGAATGTTCATATTACTATCATAACTGCATTAACATCCACACCAGCAGATGATATTAATCTTCGCATGTGCTGCAGTTCTGTTATCAACTTCTTTACATGCTCAAGTTCTTTAAAGCAGGGTGGATTCTGATTGGCTGACAGTGTTTTTATTGTTCATCATTTGGAAAAAAGAGTGAAAAAGTGATTCCAACAATATAATTTCACTGTGTTGTTATCTGTGGTGTGGACTCATATCTAGAAATAGAATCATATCTTTGTCTTCAATGACATAAACTAAAGGCACGATCTGTTTTAAAGTCTTAAAATATTATTTTATGATATTAAGATAATAATTATCTTTTTTATATACCTTTTCGTTATATAAATATATTTAAATATAAAATCTATATAAATATATAAAGATATTTTTAAAAACTCCAAATCTCTTTCTATCTGTATGTCTGTCTGTTAAAAAATTTAATTAAATGTAAATACTTTAAGTAAAATACTTTGAGTAAAACTAATTCAACTTTGTTTGCATTTGCAATTGTAATTATTAAAATTTTATTATTTATATAAAAATAGTAAATCATATGCTTTTTTAAATGTTATATGTAGTTTAGATTTTTTTTTTTAAACCACATCCCCACTTGTCAGCAGAAAAGACTCATTTAAAGCATGTATTTTAGAATGACTACTTAGTATATTTAGTACTATATCCGTCCAGTCATAAAAACTGTGCGTATGTGTGTGCGTGTACACTACCTGACAAAAGTCTTGTTGTCGAAAAAAATAATAACTTCTGGTTGATCCATTGGAAAAGTGCAGAAAGTAGATTTTTGGACCCAAGATTCTCATTGAAATCAGTCAAGTTTGGTGAGGGAAAAAACCATGGTTTGGGGTTACATTCAGTATGGGGGCGAGAGATCTGCAGAGTGGATGGCAACATCAACAGCCTGAGGTATCAAGACATTTATGCTGCTCATTACATTACAAACCACAGGAGAGGGCAATTTCTTAAGCAGGGTAGCGTACTTCATACTTCAGCCTCCACATCAAAATTCCTGAAAGCAAAGAGGGTCAAGGTGCTCCAGGATTGGCCAGCCCAGTCCCCAGACATGAACATTAAGCATGACTGGGGTTATATGAAGGAGGAGGCAGATGAATCCAAAGAATCTTGATGAACTCTGGGAGTCCTGCAAGAATGCTTTCTTTGCCATTTCACTTGACTTTATTAATAAGTAATTTGAGTCATTGCAGAGATGTATGGATGCAGTCCTCCAAGCTCATGGCAGTCATACACAATAATTCTTTTCCACTGCTCCATGACTTTATATTCTATACTGTACATCATTTCTGTTAAGTGACAAGACTTTTGTCTAAGCAAAGTCAGACCTTACTGGCCTAAATAATAAAAAATCAAGACATGATCATGTTTTATTTTGGTAAAATAAATGTAATCTAGAGGCCTTTGCCTTTCATATAAGCCACTTCTGATACCAAATGATAAACCTTAATTTTGACTGTAATGTTACATTACATGTATGTTTCCCTAAAATTTCTATTAAATTCAAAGGTAAAATTGACGAGTTTAACACAACCCAAAATTAACATGTAAAAGATCATAATCTGCTACCTTGATCCTAGCAAGGTATACGACATTGAATCGATGTGATGAACAGTGTTAAACACGCAGCGTGCACTTGGCTGGCGGTGCCCTCACAGTGGCAGTGGGCCCGTGTTTCTGGCCACCTCTCACATGGCGATTGAGTTTCAGTGCAGGCCTTGAGCTGTGGGAACGAGTCCTCACACTGGCCGCCTGCCTGCGAGACTGTGCTGCGCTCCGCCAGGGGGAAGACACATGACAAGGGGGGTTTGTGAGCCCAAACAATGTGCCGTCTTCACTGTTTAACCCAGGAAATTCACTACAGCTGGAGCCTCTGACTGATGAGGAGCCCATGTGTGAAAGTGTGGCTCTGTGTGCATGCGTGTGTGCGTATTTGAGAGTGTGTTCAATTTGGCAATGTAATAATTGAGATATTTAAAATGGGATTTGAGAATGGCTTATATTTTGCAGCCTTTTCATTAATGTAAGTGATATAAATTTGACTTCATAACAAAATATTGTTTTAAAATAATCTAATAGATTTCTACTTTAATAAAATGCCATCTCTTACAGATTATTGGGACTACATTATACAATTATTTCTGAGGAGTTAAACTGAATTGTGAGATACATTTTTAAGGATTTAAAAACTTGAAATTGTGGGTGTGTGTGTGTGGGGGGGGGGGGGCTTCTATGATTATTTGATCCACGCTATAAAGTTATTGTTGGTGCATTAAATTGTAATATGCTCCGTTATATTTAGTAATATATATTTTTTTACTTTTAGTTAATCCATACGGATGTTTGTAGCATATTTTTACATTTTTCTTCAGTTAAGTAAGCTTTTTTTCCCTCACTATTGCGAATATTTAAGCTTGTTTGAAAGTGTATATTGACATTCTTGACAGTTTATATCTCAAAAACATCAGAATTGCTTGCAGTCGTCTGATTATGACAATGTAAGCATTGTGAAAAAGCATGTTTTGGTGAAAGCTTTGAAACTATTTCACATTTATTTTGGTCTTGCAAATATACTCAACTTTTTTGGATTGTTAAATCTTTTATTTCTCATAGTTAGGGCCAGACAGAATCTGCGGACATTTTTTGCTATTTCTGCACAGAATTTTGTATAAAATCTGCGGATTTATGCGGAATGATTTTTGGAGTATCTTAGCTAAAAACCTAATATATGAAATACAAAATAATACCTTTTAAACCTTTATTTATTGTTTACAATGCAAATCCAATTAGATCCACTTATTTGGTAAACAAAAAACAAGTCTCTCAAATAATATATTCACTAAACGACAGAAAATATTACTTTACAAACTGTATTCTAAACAAATCATATGAACATTTTCATTCATTCATTCATTTTCTTTTCGGCTTAGTCTCTTTATTGATCCAGGGTCGCCACAGCGGAATGAACCGCCAACTTATCCAGCAGATGTTTTACACAGATAATGCCCTTCCAGCTGCAACCCATCTCTGCGAAACATCCATTCACACTCATACATTACGGACAATTTAGCCTACCCAATTCACCTGTACCGCATGTCTATGGACTGTGGGGGAAACTGGAGCACCCAGAGGAAACCCAAGCAAACGCAGGGAGAACATGCAAACTCCACACAGAAACACCAACTGACCAAGCCGAGGCTCGAACCAGCGTTCTTCTTGCTGTGAGGTGACAGCACTACATTTTCATATTAGTCAATAATATTACTGAAATTAATTTTAAAAATTGAATTAATATAGATTAACACAAGTAAATAAATAGACTTAAGGATGGGCTTAAAATCTGCGGAAATCTGCGCACACAGATTCCATGTGGGCCTACTCATAACGTAAAAATATTTTCCTTATCTTATAAGCGTGATTTTAGGTTATTATGTTAAGGATCGCTCTATAAATATACTGGTTTCATTATAAACTTAATTTTATTATGTAAATTTCACATACAAAAATCAAAGTTTGCCAAAAGCAAGCCTCTTTTCATGGTGCTAGAAAAAGTGATTAAAATGTATTTAATAACTAAAATTTATAAAATATAAAAATAAATAATATATAAATATAATATTATATATATATATATATATATATATATATATATATATATATATATATATATATATATATATATATATTATGTACCTTCTCCTGTTTCTTTTTATATATTTTCTCTTTTCTCATTTAATCCTTATTAAGGAATGTGAAGTGATTTTGTTGTATAATAAAACTACATGCAGGTTCTTGTTAATAAAGCAAAAAAAAGCATTTGAGTTTTAAAAAATATACAATTAGACATAATTTATTTTTTTTAAACCTTTATATATTTTTGTGGTATAAACAAGCTTCAAAAAAATGTTAAATGCTAACTTTACAACACTATATTTATTAGCCTACATAAATATAGCCTACTTTAGCCTACATTTCTACTGGATTTTTGGGGGGTTGAATTAAAATTACATTCATTTTAAACACACTATGTAAAATAATGCTGTTGTGTTTCTTTTATTAATGTTTCAAGTGGCAGAAACAAGCTTCCCAAAATGTTTAAATGCTAACTTTACAATACTACATTTATTAGCCTACATTTCTACTGTATGTTTGGGGGGTTGTATTAGAATTACATTTATTTTATACACATTATGTGAATTAATGCTATTGTGTTTCTTTTATTAGTGTATTAACTTTAACATGATTATAAATCAACATTTCAGTAAATGTGGAATTTCTTTTAGCATGTATGAAGCATGTCAACTCTGTGAATGGGTCCTAAACGACTTAAAACGCGAGAAATGACCCTCAACAAACAAACTGCTAACAGAAATTCGTTCAAAAAAACAACAACCTTTCCACCTGATGATATTTTGGCGGGTCGCTCAACATCCTCGTCTTACTTTCCTTGCCAGAAACCCTTTACCCAGATTTCCCTGCCTATCCATCCACACACACCGCGTCCAAAGAGCTCGTCTGGGCCCAGAAACACCGTCGCCTTTTTTGTGTAAAGTGTTTCTCACGCTTCTGGGGCCCGCGGGTGCAGAGCGCGAGTGCTGGAGCCGGCCAGAGTCAATTATCAGGGGAATGAAGTTTGAGACCTCCATTCGGCGGCTCGGGGCGTGTTTCTTCTTTTTTTCAGTTTTTTTTTTTTTTTTTACGGTGGGTGTTCCCGAAGCAGGACGTGGGCGTGAATGTGAGACTGAGGCTCCAGTGGTTCGTGGGAAAGGCGCTCAGAGAGTTTTTGGTGTCTGTACCTGCGCGCACTGCATCATGAAGCGGCCCTGTGAGGACAGCACGTCCGACAGCGACATGGATGAAACCATTGATGTGGGCAGCGAGAATAACTACTCTGGGTAAGCATGATTGGGAAAGCACGGCTTGTTTAATGTTTGAGAACTGGGGATTCACTTATTGGATGTTTATTGGATACTTATTAGGCTATCTGAAGACTAAAAGGATGCACTTGGCTATTTATTTTAGAGAGAAAAGTTTGAATTGCATGTTTTAAATGTATATAAATGACCTAATTTATGCACTTGGCTATTTCTATTTGTGGTATAGATACGTTTATTTTAAATGACCGAATTAGTTTTATTTATTTATTTTTATTATTTAAATTTATTTGTAATATAGCCTAATTGATCAATAAATCTGCTGGTGATATTAAGTTCGATCAATTAAAATATTAGTGCTTTATTATTATTATTATTATTATTACATTTGACACATTATCTAATGTCACATTATCTATAAAAACATGTGAAAAGTTTGAAAGTATGAAAATTGTGTATCATATCAGTTTTATTTAATGTTTTATATGTGATGAATGCATTACTTAAACGATTTGTATCATGTTTCATGTAAACTTCATGTGGTAGCATCTTAATCAGTAAGTCTTTTCACAAGAAATATTTAAAATGACTGATAAGACTACAGTTAATAATTATAGATTAAATCAGGATCAGAATTTATAATAACGCTAACTCTTTTACAGTAAATTGTCTCAGACATTTCTGACTTGAAGTTATAGCTATTGGTGACCACATGAGCTTTCTGTTAAGTTGTTATGTTTGTTACTGACATATTAGCTACATTTATCATGAAGCAGTTTAAGCTGTTGTGTTTGTTGATGACTTAAGAAGTGTTACGATTATAATTGTCAAATATTTTGAAAAAAAAAAGTGTTTTTATGTGGTACTATCTAAAGCAGAGATGTACAAAGTTGGCCCATGATGACCTTTGATTTGGCCCGCCATCCCATCCCTTTAATAGAGATTGTCATTTCTAATTTGATGTAATCTTTTGTTAGTTGTTTTATTGTTGAGCTACAAAAGACAAGCTTGAATTAAATGTTTTTATTAAATGTTGTAAATGAATCAGATTTATTTAAATGTTCATTATGTTATAAATAGAATAGTTTGATTCCATTGTAATAATTTAATTATAGCATGTTAAAAAATACATTAGGTAGCCTAATACGATTAAAGTAAAGCTTTCTATTTATTTTTAAATATTACTTTTTAAGAATTAGGAAATTACCCATGGCAACTTTGTTATACAGTTTGATATATGAGCAATTCCAGAGTTATGGATGTGACATCTGCAGTAAAAACTCAAAACATAAATTCACATAGAAAGGATATGTTAATGATATGTTTATAATAAAACATCTGTTTATATTTTTCAAAACAACTAACAAAGTTAAGGGACAAGAAAAATATCAATCTGTAAACATTTTTTGTACTTTAAATGAGGAAAATAAACGTGTTATGGATGTGACCAAAAGCGTACAGTAGACAACATACTCTGTAGAAATTCTGTGAAATAAACTGCACAATCCAAAAGAAATAATGCTAATCAAAAGGATAAGAGTTGGCTCACTGTAGAACAAAAATTATGGATTTTATTTTATTTGAAATGTTTGCATTTATAAGGAAAAAGCTTTGTTATGTATGTGACATCTCTCTGTTGTGAGTGTGACATATATGAAATTGCCACTTGTGTGACTTTGGTAATTTAAGTATAATAGTTTGAAAACATTTTTGAGTATTTCTAAAGCACTGTAAAATACTTGCTGACACAAAAAACTTCGAGATAGTTTCCCTATTTTGGTGAAAACCTATTTTTTTTCATGGCAAGATTGACATTTGTATGCAATTGCTCATATTTCGGCGCTCAGCCCTCATGCTTGCTTTTTGGCCCCTCATAAGAAAAGTTTTGGCACCCCTGATCTAAAGTAACTAGATTTGTTTGTCCTACTTTTTGCAGTGTACTGACATGTATTCATCCTTTTTTCCCCAGCCAAAGCAATGGTTCATTTATAAGATGTGGTTCACCCACCACAACATCCCAAGTCATGGCCAGAAAGAAGCGGAGAGGGGTAATTCATAACTTTTATAGATGTTTTAAATGTTTGTCAAAATACTTCAAACATATTAATTATTAGATATATTACAGATCATTGAAAAAAGAAGGAGGGACCGGATAAATAATAGCTTATCAGAGTTGCGTCGCCTGGTGCCAACAGCATTTGAAAAACAGGTGAGTTCACATCCTTGCAATTAGGCATGGGACAATAACCGTTTTCAGGGTATACCGCGGTTTGGAAGAGTCAAGGTTTTAAAACTGCCAAAATTTTTAATGTCAGTATCTCCAGCAGAAAAAAATATCCAAAGATGCAATTTTAAATTATAAAGAAATCAATTTTCAAACTAATAAAGACAGCAGAAGTCAATGATCCATTTGATTTATTCAGCCTGACTTGTTTACTGCTCCAAAATATTATAAATGTTTCTCAAAATAAAATATATTGTGTTCAAAGGGGAAAAAAGTTGTAGTTTTTTTACCCAGACATTTTAAAAAGAATATATTTTAGAGCAGTAATCACAATACTTATATCCAAGGTTATCATACTGTCAGAATCTTATATCGGCCCATGCCTACTTGCAATATGAAAAGTATTAGTTCTAGTAGTTATAATAAATCAAAAGTAAGTGGAAGAGGGTGTTGTCACGTTGTTTCATCAAAGCAGTCATATTAAAAACTCCTCACATGTATTCTATTTCTTCTCCCAAGGGCTCTGCCAAGTTGGAGAAAGCGGAAATATTGCAGATGACAGTGGATCATCTGAAGATGCTTCAGGCCACAGGAGGAAAAGGTAGAGCGTATGTTATTGGCTCACCACCTAATTCTGTAGTGAAATCTGAGCACGGAGTTCCCTTTTGACCAGATTAAAGTGGAAATCAATGTTAATGGTAGGATTGAACTCGTGGGAAAGTGCCGGCAGGACAAAAGAAGCACTTGACCCTGGGATTGTGTTTGCTTTCATAAATCCATGGGAGGGGAGTGGAGCCACATTCACAGGCTGCGCTGTTGGGGGTTTGTTAGGGCTTTCAGATGAGTGTTAAAACGGGTGCACAGAGGAGAGAAAACAAACATACAAACAGGTCAGGTCACAATCCCAGTCTGTGTAGCTTCTAGCGTGGTGGGGGTGCGTTTGATTCATCCTGACCAGCGTTAACTTTTGGCCTCGTGAAACGGAAGTTGCAATTACCTTTGTTTTTCAATATAGTCATGTATGTCTAATAATGTGAAGAGACAGGGAGAAAAAAGTTGGGTGGGACTTGATTGGATTGTTGTTTGCTATTGGTGGATCTCATGTGATTGACAGGTTCAGAAAAGAGTAACACTTTTGAAAAGAGAAGAGGTGTTCATTCATTCATTCTCCTTTCGGCTTAGTCCCTTTAATTATCAGGGGTCACCACAGCAGAATTAACCGCCAACTTATCCAGCATATGTTTTACCTAGCGGATGCCCTTTCAGCTGCAACCCAGTACTGGGAAACATCCATACACACTCATTCACACACATATATACACTGCGGCCAATTTAGTTTAATCAATTCACCTATAACGCATGTCATTGGACTGTGAGGGAAACCAGAGCACCCAGTGGAAACCCATGCAAACTCCACACGGAAACGCCAACTGGCCCAACCGGGACTCGAACCAGTGACTTTCTTGTTGTGAGAGGTGACAGTGCTAACCACTGAGCCACGGTGTCACCTATTTTATGTTCAATTCACTTAAATTTGTTGTTAACTTAATAGATTTGTGTTGTGACAACATGAATGAATTGTGTGCAACCCTGCATTTATTAAAGAGCATGAAGCTTCATTACTGAACAAAACAAAGTAATAACATCCTTACCGTAAAAATCTTATTCGTCAACAATAGAATATTAACTGACAAATAAAGGCAATGTTTTTGCCATTAAATATAACAGGGGCAGATGATGTGCACAATCTTTAATATTTATAACACTTTAAATGGGTAGTTCACCTAACAATTGGGTTATTATTTACTCATACTTTTTCCAAGTCTGTTTGGTTTGTTTCTTCTGTTGAACGCAAAATATATTTTCAAGAAATGATTAATGCCCATTATGCCTCAGAATATCTTCATTTTGGTTCGTTTTGGTGTTAATTTTGTAACTAAAAATAAGGGAAATAAAGGTTTGTTGCCTATAGCTTAACATTAACAGAAACCTAACTCTAGTACGCTACTAACGTGATGAAACAATGAATGTTGCACACTGATCTGGTCATCTAATGAATAAACACTGCATTATTGTTGATGAAAACAGCTGAGACTAAAATGTAGTCAACTGGATAAAGTTTAGCCAATTTATACATTTTATTTGGTATAATCTCCTGCTATCTACTATTTATTCTTTAGATAAGCGGATCAGAGTGTGCATCTTACATTACTAGCGCAGCAGGCCTGTCAAGTTTTTGTTTGCATCAAGTTATTTTCGTTAACGAAATTAACAGTTCAACAGAAGTAAAACAGCGGTTTGTAACCACTTACGGGTGAGTAAATGGTGACTACCTGTAGATAATCACCAATGTTATTTTCAATCAAACACATTTCACACGGCATGATTTTGAATCGTCGACAAGTCCAGATATTTAGCCTGACAAATGTCTGACGGGTGTCAGCGACTCATTGGCGATTCCCTCAAATGGCGTCTTAGATCGTTCACACTGTTTGATTGTTACTCACGTGAACCAGCAACGATTTGCCTGTGATATCAGACATTTGACCGTGATTTCTTGAAACCTGTCGGTGAGTCAAAATCGGGGCTAAAATCATGCAGTCTGAACTCGGCATTACTGTAGATGGCCTAATAATATTGACCTTAAAATTGTTTTAAAAGAATCAAAAACTGCTTTTATTCTAGCTGAAATAAATTAAACAAATAAGACTTTCTCCAGAAGAAAAAATATTATAGGAAATACTGTGAAAATTTCCTTGCTCTGCTAAACATAAATATTTGAAAAAGGAATCAAAATTCACAGGAGGGCTAATCATTTTGACATCAGCTGTATGTATTTAAAGCTTCATTGGTATGCTCATTTAAATAATTCTCAATAATTTTTTTCAGGATATTTCGACGCTCATTCTCTGGCCATGGACTTCATGAGCATCGGTTTCCGGGAGTGTCTGACTGAAGTGGCCAGGTATTTGAGCTCTGTGGAAGGCCTGGACTCCAGCGACCCTCTCCGCGTCCGTCTGGTTTCTCACCTCAGCAGCTGTGCCTCGCAGAGGGAAGCAGCCGCCATGACCACATCCATAGCCCATCACCAGCAGGCCCTTCACCCACACCATTGGGCCGCCGCTTTGCATCCCATACCTGCTGCGTTCCTACAGCAGAGCGGACTTCCCTCCTCAGAGAGCTCGTCCGGCAGGCTGTCTGAGGCTCCTCAAAGAGGCGCAGCCCTTTTCTCCCATAGTGACTCGGCACTCAGAGCGCCCTCTACTGGAAGTGTGGCTCCTTGCATACCACCGCTGTCCACTTCGCTGCTTTCGTTATCAGCGACCGTTCATGCAGCAGCCGCTGCAGCTGCAGCTCAAACCTTCCCTCTATCATTTCCCGCTGGATTCCCACTCTTCAGCCCCAGCGTTACAGCATCTTCAGTGGCTTCTTCCACCGTGAGCTCTTCCGTTTCCACATCCACCACATCCCAACAGAGCAGCGGGAGCAGCAGTAAACCATACCGACCGTGGGGAACTGAAGTGGGAGCGTTTTAAATGTTGGATTTAAATGTTGGACGTCTTCCATGCTTTGTACATAAAGGAAAGAAACGGCTATTGTGCCTGCTTTGGTCAGCAGCATGGGCTTTTGTCTTCCTCTACACTGCACATATGCAACGTCAAACATAAGCCAACATTCTGGGAAGAAAAGAAAGACTTTTACACGTCGCACTGTGTTGGAAACCAAAAAGGAAGTTTGTTTCTGGTTTAACAGTGCCTGCGTAAACGCTGCTCAAATGCTGCATTTGAGATGTATGCTTTGAAATCATCTGACTTCCACAAACACCCAACAGCAGCTTTAGAGTGAACAGCTTGTTCTAAAACAAACCAAAGTTTTGCAGATAATCACTAAAGTGAGCTGTTTTTTAATCTCTGATTTAACAATCCAGTTTGTAAATCTGTACATGTGTAAGATTGTAACTAGAGTTTATATTGAAATTAGACCGAGTTCATTGGTATGATGCACTTCAATCACTACTGTTTGTTTGGGGGGAGACGGGATCTTCTCCGATTTATACAATAGGCCTACTGAAGTTTTCTTTTGTTTTAAAATAACATTCACTAATACTCATGTGAGATTTTCTACTACTGTAGCTGTGTTAATAACCACCCTCTGTAAGATGTAACCTTTTCCTATGCAAAAAAACAAATGTCCCTCAAGAACAAACTGAGTGTTTTTTGTTTTCATTCTTACACACACACACTAATAAAACCATCCTTCCACTAGCCTTCACCACAACACATCGTGGAATGTTATGAGAGAAAGTAATTGTTTTCCCAAAGCATAATTTGAGTTCTTGTAATCGTATGGTAGGGAACAAATATTCATGCGCTTTAATGTGTTTTTCCAATAATTCAAAATACGCCAATGAAGTCAGACGATCGGCTGCAATTATAAGAGTGATAAATCTGTCGACAAACTTTAAAGAAAGCTACAAACACATTTAATGAATCAAACTTCAGCATTCTAACATGATCACCAGCTAATTTGTCCATTATTATTGACCAAAAAAGACATTGTGACAATTGACAGTGCCTGCTAAAATGCCAACCTGATTTCACCAAGTAGGACATGTTCCTTGATTAGCACCTGTGTTGATCCTGGAACAACATTCCAATCAGCCAATCAGAATTAAGGGAGACGTTTACAGTTTATGTTTATGCACTTCTACATGAGTGTTATCTATCTATTATTCCCCTCTGATTGTAAATAGTTTGCAGTTTTGGTTGGGTTTAGGGGTATGGGTTACATTTTCCAACATAAATGACGTTCTAGGATGAACATAGATGTTAATCCAGGATCACATCGTATTTGGCAAAATCATGACGTGCCTGCTAAAATGGCTGCATTTGTGATGTGTGCTTTTGATATCATCTGTTTGTCACCCAACAGCAGCATTAGAGTGAAAATCGTATGGGAGGAAACAAATATTCATGCTCTTCAATGTGTTTTTCTAATAATTTAATATACGCCAGTGAAGTCAGTCAAATGGCTGCAATTAAAACCGCCACTTCAACAGTTATAAATCTGTCAACAAACTGTAAAGAAAGCTACAAACACATTTAATGAATAAAAAGTCAGCATTCTTAAATGATCAGCAGAAAATTGGTTCACTTTCATTGATGAAAAACTAACTTTTTGATTGTGTATGAAGGGCTGTGCTGTGGGACAGTGCCTGCTACTCACCAACCTGATTTCACCAAGTACACAGCAAAATATAGAGACCCAAAACAACTCTTAGAGAGTTTATTTCAACACTTTGAAAGTGTCTCATGGGGTCCATTCCCAACAGAGTTAATTCAACACTTTCAAAAGTGTTGGCACATTGACACCTACAATAAGGTTAATTTCAACTCTAGGCAGAGTTAAAAATGTAACTGGACTTAACACCACCTTGTGTAAAAAAAATGTTATGTTAGTGTTCGGTGTAATTTTTTACTACAATATATTGTTATTTTATTCAGCTCTCTTGAGTGTAAATATAATAAAGATAAAAAGAATAAAAATTACCAAGAAAAAAACACATTTTATTTGAAAATGTTCACCTTTTCAACAATTCATTTAGTATCTAAAATGCAGTAAAATGGCACCAAATCGTTTTTATTAGAACAGTCAGTATCAACAAAATATGTATGACCAGTGCCTGAAAAGTCTTTTCCAGTCCTTTAGTCCACACAAAGACAGAGCTGCAGGAATGCTCCGATCAGGATTTGTGCAGCCGATACCGAGTACTGATTCTTTATCACGTTGATCGACCGATAACAAGTACCGATTCTGATCTCGCCATTTACCTCCTCGCGTGTTGTGGCTACTGTAGTCTATGCATATTATACTGCAGCGCGAGTGTGTCCTCCTCTGCTTGTAAATCATAATCACCTGTGAGTGGTTCATGAGATCAGCCAGATTGGCACGTACCGATCGAGTCATTAATTGTGATTATCAGCTGATTATCTTCGGCCGATCGATCAGAGCATCCCTAATATGTTTTGACAATTGAATTTGATGTTTGATCAGAGCAATTTGGAAGTTCAATATAGCGTCACTCTGATTGTTTTCTTCTGAAAGTATTTTAAACTCTAAAGATCAACTTGGCTTGCAAATATTTCACGTTTGATGTTTCTTTGGTGATCACTACCAAAGACAGCACATGTTCCTGGATTAACATCAGTGTTGATTCTGGAACAACATTCCAATCAGCCAATCAGGATTAAAGGATACATTTACAGTTTATGTTAAGTTTAGGCTTGCGGTGAGGTTTATGCACTTCTACATGAGTGTTATCTATCTATTATTCCCCTCTGATTGTAAAAAGTTTACAGTTATGTTTGGGTTAAGGGGTATGGGTTACATTTTTCAACGTTCTAGGATGAACATAGATGTTAATCCAGGATCACATCGTATTTGGCAAAATCATGACGTGCCTGCCAAAATGGCTGCATTTGTGATGTGTGCTTTGATATCAACTGTTTGTCACCCAACAGCAGCGTTAGAGTGAAAATCATATGGTAGGAAACAAATATTCATGCTCTTTAATGTGTTTTTCTAATAATTCAGTACACTCTGATTAAGTCAATCAAAATGGCTGCAGTTATAACCACCATTTCAACAGTTATATTTCTGTCAACAAACTTTAAAGAAAGCTACAAACACATTCAATGAATAAAAAGTCAGCATTCTTAAATGATCAGCAACAAATTGGTTCACTTTCATTGAAAAAGTCACGCTTCCTTCAACGATTTCTTCTTAACATTTAAGCAGTTGATGTTTACTGTTATTCAATGGCAAGGCCCCTCAAGGTCCCCTTTGGTCCTTCAGGGGCGGCTCAAGTCAAAACTCTTGTAGTTCTTCTGGCGGGCGTGAACACACCACCGTCCGGCTCGTAGTAGTGTGCGCCACATGAAAGCACAACAACACCAGTCACTCCTCCCCAAGATGGCTCTTTATGCCGGCCTAATCCACTCCCTTTATGCCAGGGTCTGTTAGGCAGATTTACATTAGTAAATCACTGTCACACCATTAAATTCCTTAAGAGAAAAAGTATCAGCATTTCCAAGTGAATGGGGATTAGGGCAACCAGCGCCTGCTACCCACCGGCAATCATGGGAAAAGTGCGGGGCCGTAAATCCGCCGGTTATCTGCTTTAGAGCGGCTGGTTCTCACGCCGGGCCCCTGCCTTTGAAGTGGCCGTCATATATCAAGGGCGCACATGATCTCCCCAAAACATCACACACAGGCCGAGAGTCGGCGGTGTGAACGTGGTCAGTATAAGCCTGTCAACTTCATTCGTTTCCACACATGAAAACAGTTCAGCTGAACTACAAGATGGCCTTTATAGACCAGACTGACAGATAAAAGCAGCATGTTGATGTGATCGCAGAGCTGATTGATCATGTTTCTGGCTGTAGGGTTCATTTGGACTTTTTAACCTGTGTTATTTCAACACAATAATTTAGTAAATTCTGAAGAGTGTGTGCTGAGAACAACGTGAATATCAGCACATTCAGTTAATAAATATTTATGTATACAACATCATGCTTATATATATTCTATAAATTAAGGGAACACTTGAAAACTCTCAACCTTTCTGAATATTGCTGGATTTATAAAGTATTTAAGTATAAAATGTTAATGTTTTGTTTATTTTAAATATTTATTTGTTATTTAAAAGTTGTGGTTATTAGTTAGTTAGTGGTTTTCGTTATTTTGTTTATTTTTTTAGTTAGCTAGTTGGTTATTTATTTATTTATGATTTTTTATTAATTTAGTTAGTTAGTTAGTTAGTTAGTTAGTTAGTTGTATTTATTTATTTATTTATTTATTTATTTATGTATTTATTTCTTTATTTACATATTATTTTATTTATTTAGTTAGTTAGTTTTCCCAGTAATGGGTTGCAACTGGAAGGGCATTCGCTGCGTAAAACATATGCCAGCGGTTCGAATCTGGTGATCCCAGATTATTAAAGGGACTAAGCTGAAAAGAAAATGAATGAATGAATGGTTAGTTAATTATTTTATTTATTTATTTATTTATTTATTTATTTATTTATTATTTTTATTTTCCTAGTTGGTTAGTTAGTTAGTTTATTTATTTATTGTAATTTTTATTTACTTGGTTATTTTATTTATTTTTATTTTATTTAGTTAGTTGGTTGGTTGGTTGGTTGGTTGGTTGGTTGGTTGGTTGGTTATTTATTTATTTATGTATTTATTTATTTATTTATTGTAATTTTTATTTGGTTGGTTGGTTATTTTATTTATTTGTTTATTTATTTACTATTTTTATTTAGTGAGTGAGTGAGTGAGTGAGTGAGTTAGTTTATTTATGATTTTTATTCAGTTGGTTAGTTATTTTATTTATTGATTGATTTATCATTTTTATTTATTTATTTATTTTTTTTTTTAGTTGGTTGGTTATTTTATTTATTTATTATTTTTAATTTGGTTGGTTGTTAGTTAGTTTATTTATTTATTTATTATTTTTAGTTAGTTAGTTATTTTAGTTTGTTTGTTTGTTTGTTTGTTATTTTTATTTAGTTGGTTGGTTCGTTATTTTTATTCATTCATTTATTTTATGTAAGTATTTATGTATGTATTTTTTTTTTATTTAATTGGTTGGTTGGTTAGTTATTTTCTTTGTTTAGTTATTTATTATTTTCATTTAGTTGGTTGGTTATTTCATTTATTTATTTATTATTTTCATTTATTTATTTATTTATTTATTTATTTATTTATTTATTTATTATTATTATTATTTTTTTTTTGTTGTTGTTGGTTGGTATATTCTATTTATTTATTTATTTATTTATTTTTAATTTGGTTGGTTGGTTGGTTGTTAGTTAGTTTATTTATTTATTTATTTGTTTATTTGTTTATTTTTATTTATTTAGTTGGTTGGTTAGTTAGTTCTTTTATTTTATGTTATTTTATTTTGTTTGTTTGTTTGTTTATTTATTATTTTTATTTTGTTTGTTATTTTTATTCATTTATTTATTTTGTGTATGTATTTATGTATGTATTTATTTTTATTTAGTTATTTGGATGGTTCGTTAGTTATTTTATTTATTTATTTATTTATTTATTTATTTATTTATTTATTTATTTATTTATTTATTTATTTATTTATTTATTTATGTATTTATGTATGTATTATTTATTTTTATTTTGTTGTTTGGTTGATTAGTTATTTTATCTATTTATAAATATAAATTTATATTATTTATGTATGTATTTTTATTTTATTATTTGGTTGGTTAATACGTTATTTTGTTTATTTATGTATTTGTTATTTTGTTTGTTAGTTATTTTATTTATTTATTTATTCATTTATTATTTTTATTTTGTTATTTGGTTGGTTAGTAAGTTATTTTATTTATTTATTTATTTATTTATTTATTTATTATTTTTATTTTGTTATTTGGTTGGTTAGTAAATTATTTTATTTATTACATTTATTTATGTATTATTTAATTTTATTTTGTTATTTGGTTGGTTAGTAAGTTATTTTATTTATTTATTTATTTATTTATTTATTTATTACATTTATTTAGTTAGTTGGTTGGCTAGATAGTTATTTATTTTATTTATTATTTATGTATTATTTAATTTTATTTTGTTATTTGGTTGGTTAGTAAAGTATTTATTTATTTATTTATTTATTTACTTATTTATTTATATATGTATGTACAGTATGTATTTATTACATTTATTTAGTTAGTTGGTTGGCTAGATAGTTATTTATTTTATTTATTTATTCAGAAAAAGGTAATTGATCAAAACAACAGATGTTTTCATTTGGTGTGATTCATAATCATGGTTATTCCACCAAATATTGACTTCTTTACTCTTAAGAGATTGAAACATTGGTGTTGTTTTGTCTAAAAATAAAACATCTGAAAACAAGTCACCTTTTTTGATCATTTAAAAATTCTAAATGACAGCAATTTTACTTGGAACATTAAGAATAAACCTTATCAGTACACATAATAAAACAAAAATGATGTTTTTCTCAAACACAATCCAGAGAAAGTGCCCTCTTGAATTTAGATGATGTTTGATCCTAAAATACTGTACAAACACAGTGATACATTAAAACTACCTGCATATAATCTGTATGGGATTTTTTTTTTTACATAAAACTGTGGCCCAGTGGTTGGCACTGTCACCTCACAGCAAGAAGGTCACTGGTTTGAGTCCCAGCAGTTAGCATTTCTGTGTGGAGTTTGCATGTTCTCCCCATGTTGGTGTGGGTGTCCTCCGGGTGCTCCGGTTTCCCCCACAATCCAAAGACATGCGCTAGGTGAATTGAATAAACTTAGTTTATTCAATTAGCCATAGTGTGCGTATGTAAATGAGTGTGTATGGATGTTTCCAAGTACTTTCCAAGTACTGCAGATGGAAGGGCCTCTGTTGTGTAAAACATATGAAAAAAATAGTAATTGAGTAAATACTCAAGTTTTTTTGAACCGTACCATAGTAAAGTACCTGATTAAATCTGTTGTGGTAATTCTACAGTTCGTATGGTATCACAACAACTATGTTTATATAAACAAATGACCCAACACTGTAAGTTTCTGCGATATTATACAACAATACACCTCAGTTTACTGTAGTAAAGTGTTTATTACAGTTTATCAGTTTACTTGAGTTATTGGTGTAGGCTATGCTGCAACAATTGTTTGCAAAAATAGTTGTCAATACTACAGGTTATTATATACAGCATAATACACTTTATGTATTACTTTATATATTACTGTATGGTTCGGAAACATTGTAGTATTTACTATAAATTACTGTAGTATTTTTAATATGGGAAGTCTTTACCGGAGAAATGCTGCCCTCTGGTGCCACTTCATATTAAGCCGCAGCATGTTCTTCATCTACTCACACGTTTTTTAAGACTTATAATTGCCAGATTTAAAATATTTTAAGCACTAATTTCTATTAATTACAAACCATTCAGAATAAAAGGGATACTGTATACATATACACATATATCTATATTAGATCAAAACTACTTTTGCAAATCAGCGTAAGGGACGTCATCCACATATGACCAATCACAGCATTGCGTTCGTCAGGTCATCAAAACACGGAAGTAAACACTTGTCATACACATGTTTTGCGCTAAAATGTAGGTTTAGCTGGGCAGTTCTTTGATGTGTTCAGTATAATTGTGTTTTTATCGTTGTTTTCGTCTTTGTCAGTAACGGTATGAGCTGTTTACCATAAGCAAAAGACGTTATTTATTGTGAATGGGTTGTTCGTGGACTTTAGCTTGAGTTCTGCAAATGACCCAGGCGCGATTTCTCCACACATTGAGTTAGTAGAGTAACCTTATGAAGTCGTTTAAGTCTCCGGGACGTCATGGATATGCGGTGGAGATTTCACCTTTTCTGCCTTCTATGATGGCCTGTGCTGCCTCTCAGTATTATGGAATAGCAGGTAGGCTAATATTAGTAGGACAAATGAAGAATAAAATCAAACTGTGATTTTGACAAACTTGTTTCATGTCATTTTAGGATGTGGGACACTTTTTGTGCTGGAGCAACGGGAGGCAGATGTTTCACTTGTTAAGAGGTAATTTGAAAGTATGAAAACAATACACGTGAAATACAGTTTTTGTACATTTGAAAGTGGGATGGTTATTTAGATTTATTTTAGTTTTTTTTCCCTGATCAGAAAATAATTACTATAATACAATAAGTGTGTTTTAGCACTAGTTAATTTACCAAAAACAAAAAGTCTTGTGAAGCATATTAAGAACAGGAAACCTTTGATGACATACTAAAAGTTTATATCTGAAGAGTTAAGATGCAAAAACCTCTAAGTGCCTTATGAAATTTCCATTGAAAATGAACATTTTTCTCAGCCTCCTTTGTTATTTCACTTTAAAGACCAGGAAAAGGACTTATTCTTTGCCATAAAAGTGATATTACTGAACACACACACACACACACACACACACACACACACACACACACACACACACACACACATAACGCCTGATAACTCTTCATTTAATTGTAACAGTGCTGTCACACTTTGCAGTTATCCTTTAAACCTATTTCACCTATTTGTCATCATTCAATTTGCTTGAAATATGGTCAAATTGATTATGGTTAATTATCACTTTATATATCCAAAAGGGTTAGTTCACCCAAAATTGAAAAATAGCTCATAATGTACTCATTTTTAATAAAGAATTTAATTTAAAGGGTTTAATAAAGAAAATTTCTTTTCATCACATTGGTCAAGCTTACCCCCATGAACCAGCTATATATATATATCTTCTTTTATGTTTAATAATTATATTTTATGGTACCTGGCATTCAGCGTTTTTGTGCATTAGCCTGTTTATTGGTGACAGGCAAACCCACTTAAAGTGCATTCCTGCTCCCTACTGGACATAAGTGTGTATCGTAACCCGTGACGAATAGTGACATCTGTTAAATAACAAACATAAATAACTAATATTAAATAAATATATTTTATTCTCAAAAATTACTTATGCAACTTTATATTTATTAAACCCATAGCTTTCCAAAAATGTAATTGCGTAATAAACCTTTATAATTTGCTGGAGCATTCTTAGCATCATCGTTTTATATATTTTAATATTTAGCATAATCTATTTTCATTATTCAACAGATAAATAATTCTTCTATTAATCGGATTATTTCTATTTCATAAGCTTATTAATTATTATTTATATGATAAATAATGATCTCGTCATTTAAACTTAAATGACTTTTAAGAATATGCACATGCCCATACACATGAAATCACTTGCATGTTCACAACCAATTGTATAAGTTTGAGAATTTTCTTTTGTATGTTTGCACGAGTGTTATTTGGGTGTTTATGCACGCATCGAGTTTATATTCATATGCGAGAGTTTTTGGCGCAAATGCATAGATCTAGTTTATATGTATTGTGTTAGTTTATATGATCTAGTTTATATGCGATTGTGTATGTGGGTTTATGCATGCATCAAGTTTTTGTACATACGAAAGTTTCTTATATTGTTCTGAACATCCAATAGTATAGGTGTGTTTATATGGTGTCTCCATATATACACAAAAAGATGCATTAACTAATATACAAAATATACAAAAAAGGGTGTCTCCGTCTCGTGCACGCCCACACGTTAAAATCTGGTTTTTTTTGGTGTTCGTTTTTTGATTAAACGAATAAATGCCTCGTTGTTTCATTTTTGTTTTCTGTTTGTTTTAATTCTCCGTTTTGAGTTAAAAACAGGAACAGATGAGCTTTTGTTTTTTGTGTGCCTACAGAATAAACAGAAATATTGACTGTTTTTCTGGTGTTTCGTAGAATAAAAAGAATAATCAAATGAACGGATGGTACACGAACCCTTAAGGCATCCTAGATGCATATTATTAAACTTTTATTATTACGCAAAACCACCAGTGTACATCAAAAGCTGTTGTAATTGTTGTAAGTTAATTTATTATAAAATAAATTTATTATAAAGGATCTTTTTTATATAATAAATAATGATATAAAAACTTTTTTTTATGATTTTTATAATTTCTTGACTATTGTTTTGTATTTTGTTATGTGAACATTTAAAAGTGACATAAAAGTCTTTATAATTTTTCACTACAGAAAGAGCTTTTTTTACCCCCAGAGATGTGTGAAGCATGTTTTACTATAGATGCATGTGCTGTATTAAACTTGTACTAAAGAAATGTAACACTTGTTGACTGTCTATCGAAGAGACAGAAGAGTTTTATATGATTTAATAATCCCTGGATGGATTCATCAAAAGAAATCATATACACCTTGTGGGCGAGTAAATAATGGGCTATTTGACATTTTTGGTTTTGCTAAACGTTTAATAAGTACAAATCAGAAATAGTATTTTGCTTCATTAATGCGCAAATATGTCTCCCATATTTTGGTGCTTTGTTTTTCCTAATGATTAATTGAAAGAATTTAATACGCTTTATATTATATGTATAAATAAAAGCATTGAGTTGATTGATACAGACTTAAAAATGATAATATATGTAGTCTTTTAACCAGCCACAAAATATGTTTGATAATAATAATCATAGCTGAAAAATAACCAACAATCTATTTGGTTTAAAGACTAATAAAATAAATTGTAACATTGTTTATACAATATGAAAATCAATCTACAAATGTTTCTGTAATTTAAAATTTCAGCTTCCACAAACAGGTTGGAAACATTCAAATGATAAACACAAGTCAGACTTTTAATACTTAGTGCTCTATTGTCTCTCCAATATAGTGGATGTGATTATTTTTTACAGTCCAGCTTACAATGTAAATCATAGCGTGTGGTAGTCAAAGGGGGAAAGTGTAATCAGTAATGCATCGTTAAGTAGAGCTTGAGTGTCCTTTTTTGCCTCATGGACAGTTTTGACTGGAACGATGGTCTTTTCGATGTGACGTGGAGTGAGAACAATGAGCATGTGCTGGTGACCGGAGGAGGTGACGGATCTCTGCAGATCTGGGACACGGCCAACCCGCAAGGTCTTCTGCAGGTGCTGAAAGGCCACACACAAGAGGTCAGTTCACAATCTCCACTTGTACATGAGCATATTAAGTCTCTGTTTTCACTGGTTTGTAATTGATCGTATTTGATTGTAATGCAATGATGTGCACCTTTTTTTAAAGCTGCTTTGAAACAATTATTCATGTTAATAATTATTATTAACATTATTGTGAATAGAGCTATACAAATAAACTTGAATAGAATCGAGCTGGTGTGTTTTCATTTTAAAATGTGTGCCTTTTGCTATGGTTACACCTTGAGGTTTTGACCCAAATTTCAGGCTAGTGTACATTCTGGGCCTATATTTTTTTATAATGAATGCCATAATAATTTGTCTGTTTTATTAATTGTATTTTCCGATGTTTTTTTTTTTTTTTTTTCCGCTTTCTGAGTACTGCAAGAAAGTCAATGGATTTGAACTCAATTTAATACTAAACTTTTTTCTTCTTCTTCTTATTATTATTATACGTTACATATTATATTAGCATTATGTCATTTGTATTATACATTTTTGCATTTATATTATTATTTGTGCTATTTAATAAATGTATGTAGTTTTGTACTGTAATTATTTACTTGGTTAAAGGGATGGTTCACCCAAAAATGAAAATTGTCTCACATTTAAGTGTTTCTAAACTTTTATGAATTTCTTTCATCTGCTGAACAAAAAAGCAAGATATTTTGAACAATGTTGGGGAAAAGCAGCCATTAGTTATGTTTCCATCCAAAGATGCGAATTAAATTTATGGGCAAAATTGGATTATCACATAAAGGTCGGCGAATAAAGCAGTGTTTCCATCCAACGAGTCAAAGCGAACAAAATCGTCACTTCTTGATTAACTGCCACCAAACATCAACAGTAAAAACTGAATTTGATGAGCTAGAAGAAGCTGCGTGAATCTTTTCTTTATTTAATAAATCACTTGCGCCTCAGAAGACAAATGCGACATGCAATAGATGCGTGATGGCGTTTGAAGGCGTGAGACGTAGAACACAGGCGCTCTTGATTCTGGAGGTAATCAATAATATAATAACACTAATACTGAGATGGTGTTTTAGAATGACCAAAACAACCTTTCAAATGTTTTACAATATTCTCAGCCTGCTGATTTGTCCATTCACACACATTTTAATCATCACATGATCTCTTATAACAAAATCACATGACTTTTTTTAGTGTGGATGCTGGAATTTGTGGTTTATGCGCATCTTATCGAATACAAAGTTTATCCTACTCAGTTATGCGTGCACATTTTTTATACACATTTTCAGAACTTATGTGCATCATGGCTTTCTAGCAACCATTTTTTATGCGCATGTTTAAAATGCGCATAAAAATTGGTGGATGGAAACATAGCTAATGACATCCATAGTAATAAAAAATACTATGAAAGTCAATGGCTATTTTATCCCTTCATTCTTCAGAATATCTTACTTTGTGTTCAGTTGAAGATCCAAAGAAGTTTGGATTAAATAGAGGGTGAGTGGTAACACTTTACAATAAGGTTCATTAGTTAATGCATTTACTAACATGACTTAATCATGAACAACACTTGTACAGCATTTATTAATCATAATTGAACATTTACTAATGCATTATTAACAACCAAGTCCATGCTTGTTAACATTAGTTATGCACCGTGAGTTAACCTGAACTAACAATGAACACCTGTATTTTTATTAACTAACACTAACTAACATTAACAAATACTGTAGTAAATGTATTGTTCATTGTTTGTTTATGTTAGTAAATGCATTAATTAACATTTACTAATGAACCTTATTGTAAAGTGTGAACAGGTGAGTAAATGATGACTAAATTTTGGCTGAATTATCCCTTTAAATTTCTACAGTTTTGTAACATTTAAAGAATTTGCTATCTTAAACATGACTTTTTGTTTCTCATAACTCAATTTAGTGCTAATTATCTATAACAAATGTGATTATAATGTTTTTTAAAATAATTGTTTAATGGCTACAACAAAACTTTTAGCTTCTGGACTGCATTTTCAGTGTAGTGTGAATGGAGATCTTTTCTGAAACATAGTGGAAAAGACAGTACAGACAAGAATAGTTTTCATTTTAGAATGTTGAGTAAAATACTAGAGTAAACGTAAAGCTCTAGCACTTTATAACAATACTCCTCTTTTTATAGGTGTATTCAGTAGACTGGAGTCAAACACGTGCAGAAAACCTGCTAGTATCAGGATCTTGGGACCACACAGCCAAAGTGGTAAGCAGACTTCATTTTTGAGGATGAATATGCGCAGACAATTTTGCTATATTATAATTATAATGTTAATTGCAAATAATAGCATCCAACTGACCATATAATCATGCATTGTTTAAATACCAAATTAAATGTATTTGTGAAGATTTAAAAGGAAACACTCTTTCTATACTACAAGAAATGTATGCAATATTGTAGTTGAATATTCTGATGATAATATTTGTTACGATGTAACATTTCATTTAGCATTTTGTTAGGTATGTTTTTAAATCCTTTATTTATTTAATGATGTTAAAATAAATAGATAAAACATATTTTTTTAGATATAATTAATTCTAATTCGGTCAAAAAAGACTGTGTAAAGGAACATTTAGTCTTTAAAACAATATGAATGTGTGAAAAGCTCAGCTGGTCTATTGACTGATTGGCTGTTGGCATTTTTCTCTCTTGTCTCAACTCTGACAATAATAAGTATTTATTTTCAGCTCTGGGTTTACTTTTAGTCTGCTCCAGCCAATAGCAGAACAGCATCTAATGAGGAGGTGGGGATAAAGATAACGAAGCCTGGTTTATACTCGACATGTCCGCTAGTTCGCTTGAGTGCGCGCGGTGAATGTGATGTCATCGCAGAGTTTGCGGAGGTTCCCTTGGGTGCGCGCGACATGATTTCGGCCAACGGAGTGCATGATTTTTTTTGAGACTCGAGCGAACAGTGCGTGGTGTTGCGTTTGATTTGAGTTGAATATGAAACACTTTGTAGAGATTTTGTCTGAAACGGGTATGACTGTACAGACATCTTTATGATCCGTGATTATAGGGAGACCTATTCTTGCAACAGCCGTGGGAAAGGAGGAAAGTTTTTGTTAAAAAGTTTGGAAAAACCTGAGGGATAAGTTTGTTAAAACCATAAGAGGCCATGGCAAAAGTGGAGACCCAGGTACACAATTACAGAAAATGTTTTTCCACCAGTCATAGGTTTTACACTGATGTATATATTTCAATTTAGAATTTAAAACAAATAGTTACAAAACTATAAGGATGGAACAAATTATTTCTTTGATAACTGGAAAGGAATATTTGAACCTATCGGTTTACAGTATACTGATGCCCTGTTTTTCTAGGCTTTATTAGTGATAATGGTCAGGAATGTTGGACCATTATTGCCTTTTAGCATAACAAGAGGACAGAAACTAGCCAGACAGTTATGTGTGATTGTATTTTTTAGTAAGTGTGCTTTTTTTTTGCTTTTATTCTTGCCATAATAAAAATATATTTTCAGAGCAGCACATGATGTGTTGTCATTAATATTTTAATAAACTATAATAGGTAGAACTGTCTGAGATATGAACAAAAGCAAGTGATGCATCAAAGTTCGATTAAAAAAAAATCTTAAATGTTTATAAAATCCTTTTAAATCATTAAAATAATCTATAAAAACAATAAAAATAATTAGATGATATTAATAATATGATGTAGTTTCGGAAACGTTCTACTTTTGACCACCCTCCTGTCGTTTTAAAGAACATCACAATGATGAACGAGGCAAGTATAAAAGCCTCGTCTGTTTTGCGAGGTGTGCACGCAGTCAGCGGAAGTGCGCGATGTGGCGCCAGGCGAAAGTATAAATCCAGTATAAGGGTCCCATCTGATTGGTCAAACTTTGATAAACAACCAGTGCATAAAATAAATGTAATTCATCACTCGTCTGCAATCACTCGTCTGCGATTCCCCTACTGTGCAATAAATATGTGCAATACTTCTCATACGCACTTGTACACAGCACCTTATATCAAAATACAATGCAATACTTTCTACATTCACACTTGTACACAGCACCTTATAACCTGTAAATTTATAACAATCTGTACATACAACTCAACATCCAGGTTTCTTGACTAATCGCATCTGTTTAATGTTATAATTATTTTTTTTTTCTCATATTTATTTTGTGTTGTCACTTGTCACTTTATGTACACTGGAAGCTTCTGTAGCCAAAACAAATTCCTTGTGTGTGTGAAGCACACTTGGCAATAAAACGGATTCTGATTCTGATCTATATTCTAATATTGTGATGACACATAACAGTAATTGTATGATGTGTTGTGCAGCCTTAAAAGTCCCATGAAGTGCTTTCAAATGTACATTTTTTATTTGATAATTGACATAATCTTAACTGAAAAATGAAGAGAGGGTGGGAGATAGAGTAGCCCCTCCCCGTATTAAAAATTAGCCAATAGCGTGTTGTTTTATCACAGCTCTGCCAGTGAGAGTGGTTGAGCTCAAGCGCATCAAATGAAAGGCAAATGAGAAGCATCTTGAAGGGGGCTGGTTATGTCAGATACTAGAGAGCATTTGATTGGTCAGGATTTGACGAGAAACTGAAGTATGTGGTGACGTGAAAAAAAAAAAAAAAACATTGATCCATTTAGACGGAATTGACAAGCTTTACATGTTTATATCGGTGCAAACAGATGCAAATTTTGTCACCAACATATAGATGTCCTTAAAACTAACAGGCTGAAACTAACATCTAAAAATGTATTACTGTACTGGGATGTATTTCATGTTTGTCCTATTTTTCTACACAGTGGGATCCTGTGCAGTGCCAGTTAGTGAACTCCCTTCAGGGTCATGAGGGTGTCATCTACAGCACCATCTGGTCTCCTCATATCCCAGCATGCTTTGCTTCGGCCTCAGGTAGACGAATGGCTTTTATTTGTTTTTGCGAAATTTGGAAATTAGTGTTGTGATGTGGACTAGAGATGTTATGTAGTCTATTAGCTTAAACAAAAGACATGCCGAAACAGGTCATTTTCATTTTGTCTCGGGCTGAAACGATTCGTTGAGTAGTTATCAATCAATCAACTTTATTGTTCACAACACAAGTAACAATAATACAAGACAAAATAAGTGTGCAATTAAAAGAGTAATAGCAGAAAACTCACAGTCAAAAAACAGCTGAAAGTTTCCCCCATTTCCCACTATTTAAGGGTATAGGGTGTGATTTTTTTATATACAGCCAGATACTCCCTTTTGTCCCCTTGTGCTTATATCAACAGGTTACTACTACCATAGGCTCCACAGCACCAGGAGCAAAATATATATTGCCAAAAATTCATAACCTGACAAAATTCTTGTCGTTGATTCCGGTTGTAAGAGCAAAAAACTCTGGGTGTCCTGCAAGAACGCTTTATTTGCCATTCCAGATGACTTTATTAATAAGTTATTTGAGTCATTGCAGAGATGTATAAATGCAGTCCTCCAAGCTCATGGCAGTCATACACAATATTAATTATTTTTCCACAGCACCATAACTTTCTATTCTGTACTGTACATTATTTCTGTTAAGTGACAAGACTTTTGTCTAAGCAAAGTCAGACCTTACTGTCCTAATTAAATAATTAAAAATCAAGGCATGATCATATTTTATTCAGGTAAAATAAGTGTAATCTTGAAGCCTTTGCCTTTCATATAAGCCACTTCTGATACCAAATGATCAACTAGAAGGCATGTTATTATTTGTTGTTCCTAAAGGTGATAAGACTTTTGTCAGGTAGTGTATATAATTATATGAATATATGTACCTGTGCTACATAAGAAAAGGAACTAAACAGTAAACAAAATGAAAAGGAAAAAAATTTGTTGTGTTAAGACACCTTTTTTTAAAATACCTTTTATCAGATTACTTGATGAAATTATTGGTAGAATACGCAAATGCTAAAATAATGAATAATTACAACCCAAATGTATCCAGTGCTGACACAAAATGGGTGAAATCCTTGGCAACCTTGAAATCCTTGACACTGGTAAATCTCATTGCATCGGTCAGTTAAATACTCTTGCTGTATGTTGCTGAATTAGAATATGATTAATGTATGTGAAATATTGTATTTCAGTCAGTATCACCGTTTAACTTTCTGATTTCCTTCAATAGACCTGCCAAAAGAAAGCAATTGTGTGAAAAAGTGCAGATTGATAATGTTTTATATTTATGTAAACTGGTTGTATCATTCACTATTTAATACCATCATTCACCCCACGAGGTCAGCATTTAGCTTTGCCATCATCCTCAAATGCAATGGTAGGGAACCTATGGCTCTCAAGCCACGTGTGGCTATTTGACCAAAAATATGTGGCTCTCCAGCTGTCTTCAATATTATTTTACCGTTTAAAAGCTATAACCATCACTACTATAAACATCAGTTTCCTATCGAAAATACAATTACAATCCCCTTTTAAACTGTAATTTTATACAGCACAATGAATAAGAACTCAGTTAACAATAAAAGGACGTTTCGACCAATGTGCGTTTGCGGCAATATGGATAAACTTGAATTGCGACACCAAATAAAGGGAAAACAACCTACATTTCTATGGTAACTTAAATTCAAACAACATTCATAAGTGGTGATGGCGAAAATAAAAATACTCTAAACTGTTCTTCATTCATAGACTTGCTCAACATGTGATGCTTCATATTTGTTTATTTTTGAGTTGTGCATTGACATAAATTAAGGTTTTGTTTAAACCTGTATTATTTATAGAAATATTACATATAATATTATAGTATTAGTAGTAGTACTATAATAATTTTTAGTCATTCATAATAATACAGTAGCAAATGCATTTTTAAAGTCATATTGAAATAGACATATATATATGGCTCTTCCAAATGACTCTTTACAAAAATACATTTTCTAAAAAAAAAATCTGATATGGCTCTTTGCTAAAAAAAAAGGTTCCCCACCCCTGCTCTAATGTTATGCCTCTAACAAAACTTGTCTAAAATCTATTAATAATCTACAGTTAATTTGACAGAAACTAGTGCAGAAAAGTTTATGCTGTCTAACTATTCTGTTTTTCAGTTCAAAATAATTAATTTGGCTATTTTATCGTATGAGATGAATGCATGATCAGTTTTGTGACATTTAAATACATTTTTGGTAATCAACAGAGCAGTGCTAGCTTTAACATTTTGTGTTAAGAAAATGAACAAAAGCACATTTATAGCAGAAATATCACCATATCATGATTGCGTCATCTTTCTTTTCTTTTCTATTTTGGTTTTCAGCTCTAACAGAGTATGCATGGTGAGTGTGTGCGCACTTGTGTAATGAGACCTCACAAGGGCCTCACGAGCACACTTCTTTTTTAGATGTTGCAGTGACTGATGACCACATTACAGCTTTAAACCACACATGTTTTGCCATTGTGTTCACCAGCTCTAACAAATCTGTTGTGATATTATCAGAAGCACGCAGGCCTGCAGCAAACACACTGTAGCTCTTAGAAGAGGCTCAAAAGTGCAGTCATATTCTCACTCTCACGTCACTGCAAACCCTTTTTTATCTTCCAGGAGCACCAAAAAACAGAAATACATTTCTTTATAAAGAATTTTGACTAAAGGTTACTGGAGTGCCTGCCTGGTGTCTAGTTTGCATGTTTTCCCCATGTTCGCGTGGGTTTTCTCCGGTTGCTCCGGTTTCCCCCACAGTCCAAAGACATGCGCTAGAGGTGAATTAGGTAAGCTAATTTGTCCGTAGTGTATGAGTGCATGTGTGAATGTTTCCCAGTACTGTTTTAAGAGCATCCGCTGCGTAAAACATATACCAGCATAGTTGGCAGTTCATTCCGCTGTGGCGACCCCTGAAAAATAAGGGACTAAGCTGAAGGAAAATGAATGAATAAATTAAGTTTGCCTGGGAATATTGCACCTCTCAATCAGACATTGAAGATGCACATACACATGTGAAGCTCGTTTATGGTTGTTTTATATTAATTTAAGCCCTCCTCGGGAGCTGAAGTAACAATCACACGCTCCTGCGCTGATGGAGGACTCTTTTCTTTTGCTATTAGATGTTGACACCACGTGTGTAATGAGATGTGTCTGAAAATCAATATTAAACCCCCAGCACCGTGGCAAACGCTGAATGTGATCATGGCAAAAGTGGTTTCCATGAAATGCCGCCTCAGCAAAGATGCTTAAGTTATAGATATGCTGGCCTTTTTCCCATCATGCAAACCACTTGTATAAGCATACAACATAAATCCAACAGCAGTCTTTTACTTAGTGTGTATGGAGCAACTTTACGCTGCTAGAAGCACCTTTTGTAAGCCTGATGTGAATGAATTAAACTTCATTCAAACATATAAATTGCAGGTTTGCGGAAAAACAATCTAATCAGTCTTTGCACTGACAGTAACACCTTCATGTGGCTTCAAATAACTTAACCACAATAGCTTGCAGGTCTTTTGCGATGCATTAAAAAAATATGGCATTTAGCAGTAAATGCTTGTTTATTCATTCTATGATTATTTGGATAACAGTGATGCTTTATTTATATGGACAGTTAAAGGCAAGCCCTCCTGTGAACTCAAAACCGTTTCAATAATTTTCCAACACGTTTAACTGATCAAGGACATTTCTATTATATATTTGTTCTAGAGAAATTCCTGTTTCTTTTAGCTTGGCAAGAATACAGTAAATACTGCTAAGGTCAATAGTGTTATAAACCTCTTTAAGGAATAATTTCTTCTCTCGATTGGCTACAGAACAAACCACTGTTGTTGTCGAGTGATCTGATTAATTTAACATGTCTAGTTAACCTTATAGGTTGTTTTCACATGTGGTGCGAGACTCAGATTGAGGGCAGGAAGTGATTCTTCTACATAGGAATCGCTATTAGAACATCAAGATGTTTCTTTTTTATGTTGTTTATAATTGTTCAAATCGGCCAAAATAAGAAATGCCGAACAGCTTTTATAGACTTCCAAAAGTTTTTGCTCAAAAAGAGGGGGTGGGGGGGTGGTTCAAGAAACTGGCTGAAAACGGAAGAAAAGGCGGCATGTAATAAACATTTATTCAATACATCCATGTATACCGCGATGATTTGTTTGACAGCACCAATAAAGATTAAATACAGGCCTAGCTACAGTATGTGGATTATATGTTAATGCATTATATAAAAATCAGATACAAACACCACCACACACTAAATCCAGGAGGATATATGTAACGCACATTGCCATGTCATCGGTGTAACGAATCTCCATCTTGTTTTGCAATAATCCACATCTTTACTGCCGTTTCGGCAGAATCAACAATCGTAACATGAACATCGAGATGCACAGCAGCGGTTGAACATTTGTTGGTGGTAAGTTTATCGAAAGAACAAAAAAAGAAATGCTACCTTTGTCACAAAACTAGATGGTTATTATTGTGAAGCACGTTTCCCCTTACAAAAATAAACAAATAATAATGTAGACTCCGCGTCCACGCTTTTGTATACTTTCATCCGTTATTTGGTGATGTCTGGAAGATATCCGCATGGGAAAAAACTATAGAAATTAATAATAGACATAGTTTTGAAGCACATAGTAAGGTGTATAATGTGTACAACTCTGTTAATAAATGCTACTGAATACTGTAGCATAGTAAACTGATAAACTGTAATAAATACTGTAACATTAGTGTAAACTGTGGTGCATCGTGAGGTGCATCTGGCATCGTGTTAAGCCTGTTGAATAAATTGTTTATTACTAGCCTTGTGTTGTACCACAGCAACAATATAATTACTAAGACAGTTTAATTCAAGTAATTATCTATGGTATGCTTCCAAACACTATAATAATTATTTTTTCAGTGTAATAGCTTATACAGTATATGCCACCTCAATGACAGGCAAATATATTTTAATTCAGTAGAAAACTCGGCCCTCTTCACAATAGAAGGATCATGCACAACATATGTGGTTATTTTCTATTTATATCTCCTTTTAAAATATGGTATAAATTGCAAAAATATGGATTTCCTCTGTGTCTCCTATTCAGTTTTTTACTTCCTGCCCTCCATCTGAATTCCGCATGTCACCAGAACTACGTGATTGAAAACAACCTATTAAGCATTTAAATTGATCTGAATACAAGTATGTTGCATATTAACTAGTAAATTTGTCACCTTAGATTTATAAGGTTCTATCTGACATTTTTGTCAAAATTGAGTTATTCACATATTCTTATTAAATGACAACTTATTTACATTACGGGATTTGTTTTATACGTTTTTATTTAAAAAAAACAAAAAGGTTTTATCACAGTTTTATCACAGTCAAACTCTAGCTTGGCTCTATAAGGTTCTTTCTGTGAGTCAGTAAGCATTTCGAATGCACGCACGAAGACCAATCAGAATCAGCTTTCTTTATCATTTCTCCGGACTGACAAAATCAGAGTTAACTAAATAATGCTGCGACACACAAATTTGAGAAGAAACCTGAAACTGAAAAGATGTGTGTAAATGTGATGATTTAGAAGGGTTTTTGACATTGAGATGAAATGAAATTATTAAAAAAGAACCAGTTATTAAAAAAAATTATATATTAAATGTGAAATATTTTTATTTGTGTGTGTGTGTATAATTTTACATACTAACTGGAGAATAAACTGGAGAAAATATTTAGCACAGCCTTGTATGCTTAATTTGAACAAGAAAAAATATTCATCCTAAAACATTAAATAAATGTTATAGAAAGCAAAAATCAAGCATCAGCATATTGTTACAACACCAGTTTTTATTTTTAGGGATCGAGAACTCGAGACCAGGGATGTCAAACTCAATTCCTGGAGGGCCACAGCCCTGCACAGTTTAGTTCCAGCCCTGCTTAATGCCAAAACTTTGAAGCTCAATATCTCAAAATCATTCAGAATGCAGATATAGAACCTTATAAAAAGATGATGAATTATTATTAACTGTGATCATGACAAAACACAAGAAATTAGTTATTAGAAATTTGTTATTAAAACTTTTATGTTTACAAATGTTTTGAAAAAGATTTTCTCCATTAAACAGCACTTGAAAATAAATAAAAATTTCACAGGAGGACTCATAATTTTTATCTTCAGCTGTCTATGTGATTCTGGAACATAAAACTTGTCTTTAAAGTGTATTTTTTTGCAATAGCAAACATACATTGTATGCCTCAAAATTATAGATATTTTATGCCAAAAATCATTAGAATATTAAGTAAAGATCATATTTAATGAAAATATTTTATAAATTTCCTACCATAATGAATTAAAAATTATTGTTTTGATTAGTAATGGGCAACTCTGGTTTCCCCCACAGTCAAAAGACACATGGTAGAGGTAAATTGGATTAACTAAATTGACCGTAGTGTGTATGAATGTGTATGGGTGATTCTGAGTACTGGGTTGCAGCTGAAAGAGGAATCTGCTGTGTAAAACATATGATAAAATAGTTGGTAATTCATTCCGCTGTGGCGACCCCTGAAAAATAAGTCGAAGGAAAATAAATGAATGAAAAGCATTGTGAATAGCTAAGCATTTCATTTAGACACCTTAAAAAAATATATATATATAAAAATATTTGTATATTATATATAGAAATATATTGTATCTCGACCAAATATTGTCCTGTCCTTACAAACCATATATAAAAAAAAGCTTTTTTTATTCAGCTTTCATATGATTTAAAATTTAAATTTCAGAAAATTGATCATCAAGGTCCAGGGTCACACACACTCACCGGCCACTTCAGTAGGGACATCTATTCAACTGCTCATTAATACAAACATCTAATCAGGAAACACATGGCAGCACCACAATGCATTAAGGCAAGTAGATGTGGTCAAGACAATCACGTTTTGTCTCATGGAAAAAAATGTATTTAGGATGGTAAAGAAAGGTCATTTAAGTGATTTTAATGTGGTATGTTTGTTGGTGCCAGTATATCAGAAGCTGCTGATCTACTGGGATTTTCATCTTTCATTGTACACATTTTAGAGGAAATTGTGCAAAAAGAAGAAAATATCCAGTGAGTGGCAGTGGCAGATTTCAGAGGAATGACATTGTGTTTGGTACTGATTTCATGAATATGACATTGAGTTCACTAAACTCAAATGACCTCCACAGTCAGATCTCAATCCAGTAGAGTACCATTGGGAGTTGCAGCCAACAAATCATTTCAGTGTGGGCTAAAAATGTCGGCCATGATTAATTACAGGGACAGTATGTAAATTTCACCACTAGAGGGTGTGTATTCACAACAAACAAAGGAATAGTTTGTAAAGTCTTGATAGAATACACGGCCAGTTGGAAGTACAATATGCACATCAATATAGCAGCATTTTTTATGACACTGTATAACAATAATTAATATTTTACAGTGCTGTGATGGTTGGGTTTAGGGTTAGAGCAGGGTTAGACATAAAAAAAAATTAAATTTAATGGGTAATTTAGTTTAAATAATACTCTGTACAACTACTGCTTTTACGTTACTGTGACGGTTAGGTTTAGGGTTAGGGTAGACGTTTATAAAATTCAACTAATGGGAAATTTAATAAATAATATAAATCATTTTCGTTAACTTCCAGCCGCAACTATATCTGATCTAGCAACAACCAGCATAGTTTGATGAGGCCATGAGTGTGGAATCATGGGAATTGTGGTCTTCATTACATTCTACAGGACCCCTGCAGAAAATATGTTCATGGATGATCTAATGTATAAAACGCAACACTGCATGAAAGCAGCAGAGCTTTTATTATGCCACAGTCCACCTCTTCCATTTCTTCCACTCGTGATTATATTAATAACTTTGTTTAAATAAAACCCATATTAGTACCCTGACTGCTTAGCAGATATATATACATATATATATATATACATATATATATATATATATATATATATATATATATATATATATATATATATATATATATATATATATATATATACAAATATATATATATATACATATATATATATATATATATATATATATATATATATATATATATATATAAATAGATATATAGATAGATATGTATGTATGTGTGTTATGTGTGTGTGTGTGTGTGTATATATATATGTATATGTATATGTATATGTGTATATATATATATATATATATATATATATATATATATATATATATATATATATATATATATATATATATATATATATATATATATATACACATACATTTTTTTGAGATTATTTTGCATTTAAATTAAGAATTTTTTAGAATCTCACAAATTTGCGCTTTTTGTTGACTTTGCGTTGGATTCAGTGATCGCGGAATTGTGAAAAACAGTACGGTCTGATATACAGTATATTACAAAATGATTGTGTTTTTAGGGAAATTCATAACATGATAACAGAAAATCAAACCACCTCAAACAGAAACTTGCAGCAGTTATCCCGCCTCCGAGCTCTTCGGATAGGTACACTGCTGTGGAACTGACAGTGATGAGATGTGCTCTGTGTGAAAGTTGAAGTTCTTTCAGCTTCACAGGAATCTAAAAAACGCGAAACATGAGCGTAACAGACATTGGAAAAACAATAAGAAAAGTACTGCGTTGGAAAGGAAAAGCACATTCTGTGTGAACGGCCCCTAAAGCAGTTCTGACAGTTAAAGTGGATATAATACAGAACAAGCAAGGTATATCTAAAGAAATGGCCAATAAATATATACAAACATTGCTTATTTTGTATTGTGCAGAAAGTGGTATAACCCTAATATTTTAATCTTACTTAGATTTTTTTTAATCTGATAATGTAGTCAACGGGGTCTCTTTGAAGATACTATTTCAGCACGTCTCTTATCAGTGATTTCAGCTCCTCTCTCTATCCAGTGATAGCTGTAGCCTGGGCTTCTCTGGCTGGGATGCCAGGAAATCTTTAATGTGAAACGCTTACATGCCAACAATCTCAGTAAGAGATCTTTTCAGCTATAATTAAAATAAAAGTGCCTAGAGCGGGTCACTTATCCAAGTTATTATTAAACTGGAGCGCATTGAAATATTGGCATAATTAATATTCCTTAAAACCTCCAAACCAAGCTGCCTCCTTCACTTTGAGGCCTCTTTATTACATTTTCTGAAATATTATCATCTGCTTTTGGGTGGTGTGGTCCTTGTGATTCAGAGATATCAATTTGAATAAATTATTTTCAGACTACAAATACTGAAAATATTTAGGTCTTTCTTGGGATTTAATAAATTAATGGAAATCATGAATTAATTTTATGGTGGATTTTCATTTTTAATATTTTTATATGTATCTGTAGCAGAAGAAAATTATAATAATATCAGTTTATTTATATAACATTTTTACAATGTAGATTGTGTCAAAGCAGCTTAAAGTTCAGTTCAGTGTAGTTTAAAGTTAACTGCTGAAAGTCCAAACACTGAAGAGCAAATCCATTGATGCACAGCTCCACAAGTCCCAAACCAAGCAAGCCAGTGGTGTGCAACAAACCTCAAACACCAATTGACGAAAGTGAAGGAAAAAACCTTGAGAAAAACCAGGCTCAGTTGGGCATGACCATTTCTCCTCTGGCCAAACTTCTTATGCAGAGCTGCAGCTTAGGCGCCGGAGGCTGGTGTGAGTAGGTCACCAGCAAGTGTTCAGGCTGGCCCACGGGATCAATGCAGAGACTGTCACTGTGGTCTTTCAGGAATCAGCAGAGATGTATAAAGTACTAGAGACCCAGACTTAAGTAAAAGTACAAGTACTCTATCAAAAAGTGACTTGAGTAGAAGTAAAAGTGCTCTTTAAGCACCATACTTAAGTGGAAGTACTAAAGTATTCAACATGTTTTGTACTTAAGTATTGCAAGTAGTTTATTTCAAAATTTACTACTCAAGTACTGAAAGTAAAAGTACAAGTATTGTTTAATGTAGTTATTAAAGAATGCAGTCAAAAGACATCATATTGTTTTGTTTATTTTAAATCTCTTTTTTGGGGGCACATCATTAAGCAGAACGAAAAGAAACGTGACTTACAATACTGTTTTTCTCTCACGCTAGAACCACAGATCTGACAGATTATAACAGCTTTAATACACACCTTTCAAAGTTGTGTGTCACAAAAACAGTCCATAATCCAATCAAAACGCTATTGAAACCCATTTTCGCAGCACATTTTACTGGTTGTAAACGCTGTAAACGAACGTTCTAATTCACTTGATTTTGATTTTATTGTAAAAAAAAGAAAACGTGTATATTACTGTGTTAAATGAAAATCTGAAATATTTTATGGCTTATGGCTATGATTTAGTATTCAAAAATGTTTCATTTTGATTATGTTTTAATTAAATTGGTCTTAAACTTCATATTTTTCATATTTTTATAGTATATTTATTCATTCTGGTACTTTTACCATAAACCAACATCTCAACCATTTGGTAGAGGCTGATATTTTAGAAATTATGGGATGTGTTGGGGGAAAATGTATTGATTGTGTTAACTAGCGACATTAGGAGTTAAGAAATGCAATAAATAAAAAAATTCTATTGTTTTTTTTTCTTGGTGTGACAGTTAAATGGTTACTTGTAATACAATTGTGTCCTTTAATACAGCAGTAATATATATGAACTGTACCCTTAATTTGACCCGCTCAAAGAAAACACTCTTTCTGAATGTATCAAACAAAACTCATGCACAGAAGACAGCATGAGCATTTATAGCAAATAAACTAATGTAAATATTCTCCCGCCTGCTTTTTAAACGCTGACAGGCGAAGTTTTACACCCCTTTGATTGGTTATTGTCTTCACCTTCTCAACAGAAAGGGCTGCAATCGGGTTTAGAAATGAAAGCGTTGTTCACTGATGGCGGGAAGAACAGCCGTGGTTACAGTCTATGTATGTATAATACGCGGTTATCACAGGTAATCTATAATAGACACAGTGGAGAAAACTTGCACCTCATACACGCCCAGGTCTGGATCCACAAGAATCGCTTTAACAGCCAAGAGGAGATGAACAGTTGAGTCTCACAACATTTCTCTGTAGTAGTGAAATAGCGGCTCGTGTGCTGTGCTGTGCTTCACTCGCCCTCGCGCCTCCGTCCTTCGCCATAGTATTGCGACACCGCACATAGGAGATAAATGACGTCAGTACGTAATAACCCGTTATGATCTATTACTGAACCGATATCGACCATTTTGACACCTCTAGTAACGAGTAACGATGCAGCTCATAAAAAATCTATCGGAGTAAAAGTATTAAACTCATCAAAAATATGTACTTAAGTAAAAGTGGAAGTAGGAGAAAAAAACAATACTCCAGTAAAGTACAGATACTGCCTTTTAGTACTTAAGTACAGTAGTGAAGTAGTTCTACTTCGTTACTATACATCTCTGGGAATCAGTCTCATGCTCTCCACTCCTCCATGACCGCCGAAGCATCTGCTCAGGATACAGCCTGGACCAAGATTATGGATGCCTGTAGAAGTGCTCTGTGGTTGACATCATCTCTTCACAGGTCTTGGATCACATCAGTGGCGCTGCACATCTAGAGGCCTCGGGATGAGTATCCCCAGGTGGAAATAGAGAACATAGAAATAAATAGCATAGCTGCTGTTTATAGTGTATTTAAACAAGAGAAATATTAACACAAAAATGAAAACAGCACAGATAATATGAAGAGTTTAGATGCAAACACCTCTAAATGCTATCTGATTTTTCTTCTAAAATGGACATTTTTCAGCAGGCTCCTGTATGTAGATTCAGTAATTTCACTTTTATGGCAAAGGATAAGTCCTGTTTATGGTCTTTAATGTGAAATAACACAACATAAACAAAGGAGGCTGAGAAAAATGTTTATTTTTGTGGAAATTTCAGACAGCAATTTCAGACAGATTTTTGCATCTGAACTCTTCATATATACTTGAAGTATATACTCTTCATATATACTCTGTTTAACACAAGAGAAGATACTTTGAAAAATGATAGTAGCTGGTACCCATTGACTTCTATAGTAGTTTTTTTTTCCTTCAGTGGAAGTCAATGAATCCCAGCAGCCAGCCTTCTTCTGGTTTCTTCTTTTGTTTTCAACCGAAGATCAAAACACATAAATGTTTGAAACCATAAGATGAAGATTTTGACATTTTTTTGGCGAACTATACCTTTAAATAACATTTGAAAGCAATAATAAAAGAAGGCATAGTAAAATTTGCCATCAAATGTTTTCTATAGGTACTTTTCTAGATGCTGTCCCTAGATGCTTGTCCCTAAATGACATTAACATGCATTTTCAGTGATCTACTCACAAGTGGCTCTAACCGAGATTTAAAATGTGCACCTATTAACATGCATTCAAGTGCTTCTTGTGTTTGGATTACAGCAAAACCCTTCATTCTTATTTCCTCAAGCACTACATCACTTTTGTGGTGATGCACGAGTACTGATGAGGAAGTCTTTTGGTACTACTGAGAGAGGGTCTTTTGTGCCCGTTTTATTGCATTTCATCACATGAGCATTTACACTACAGAAGCAATGCATTTTTGACCACTTCGTAAAGTGCACAAAAGTGGACCATGCCGCTCAAAACATTTCAAACTCTGATTGCACCTGAATTTAGTGTCGTTCGTTTATGATCAGATTGATTAAAATGCACAAAATAGAAACGGAAATGCAAACGGAAGCTACATTAGTTGAAAATGGAGCTGTGTTGTAATACAAATACAGCACTCTAGTCTTCCTAGAGCACTTTAAAGTGTTTATGCAATAGGTGTAATTTATTGTGACTGCGCAGCTCTGACAGGAACTCCCTGCGGGTCGCATTTCAGTGTGCCTTTTATTTATTCCATCGGTTGCAGATCACCAAATCAATAAGGGTTACAATAGTCATCGACATAACCCTCCTGAGATGTAATTAACTAAAGTAGGCCCATTCATTTAAAAGGCAATCTATTGGATTGTCAATAAATGCGGTGTATTTTGATGCCAGGTTTTGGGATTGAGAAACTGAGATTCATGTTTTCTATTGAGCTGGATTTATCTGGGCATATTTAATCCAGACCTGGTTTGTTTCCGCATTGAACAGCCTGTTTGGTGCTATCTGAGGTGCTGTCACTCATGTTTTTGCCACAATTGATGCAGATGAGATTCAAACCATTGTTTTATTATTTAGTTGTTAGAGTAATGCAGATGGTTGCCTTTAGCACTGTTTTATAGGGCTGCACAATGTATCAATTCAGCATTGAAATCTCAATGTATGTGTCCACAATCATCATATTGCAGGATAGATATGCAACGTTGAGTAGGGATTATAGTTAATCAACAATTGATAATACTTGAGATTTCTGGAGTCATTGCAATAACATAACAGAGAGACACTCTATCATTTGTATGTGTTTTAAAAGCATTTTAAGAGTGTAAAGCATTTGAGTACAGTAACGTACAACATTTGTAACTTTAATGAAGCATAATTTTACTGAATTATTAATACAATGAAGACTATACAGTTTTATTTTACATTTCATTGTGCAATTTCTGTACCTGAATACTGTTTGACTGTTTGTTTTGACCATTAAGCACTGTTTATTTCACTTCTTTCTTTGCTATGTTCTAATTACTCTTGCTTGCAATTTGTTTATTATGTTCATACACAATTCACACCCTTATAAAATCACCCCAGTCAATCAAAATCAATAATTTTTGAATCAATCTAAATGAATAATTTTTGAATCAATCTAAATGAATGATTTTTGAATCAATCTAAATGAATGATTTTTGAATCAATCTAAATGAATGATTTTTGAATCAATCTAAATGAATGATTTTTGAATCAATCTAAATGAATGATTTTTGAATCAATCTAAATGAATAATTTTGGAATCAATATAAATGAATAATTTTTGAATCAATCTAAATGAATAATTTTTGAATCAATCTAAATGAATGATTTTTGAATCAATCTAAATGAATGATTTTTGAATCAATCTAAATGAATAATTTTTGAATCAATCTAAATGAATAATTTTTGAATCAATCTAAATGAATGATTTTTGAATCAATCTAAATGAATGATTTTTGAATCAATCTAAATGAATGATTTTTGAATCAATCTAAATGAATGATTTTTGAATTAATCTAAATGAATGATTTTTGAATCAATCTAAATGAATGATTTTTGAATCAATCTAAATGAATAATTTTTGAATCAATCTAAATGAATAATTTTTGAATCAATCTAAATGAATGATTTTTGAATCAATCTAAATGAATAATTTTTGAATCAATCTAAATGAATGATTTTTGAATCAATCTAAATGAATGATTTTTGAATCAATCTAAATGAATAATTTTTGAATCAATCTAAATGAATGATTTTTGAATCAATCTAAATGAATGATTTTTGAATCAATCTAAATGAATGATTTTTGAATCAATCTAAATGAATGATTTTTGAATCAATCTAAATGAATAATTTTTGAATCAATCTAAATGAATAATTTTGAATCAATCTAAATGAATAATTTTTGAATCAATCTAAATGAATAATTTTTGAATCAATCTAAATGAATAATTTTGAATCAATCTAAATGAATAATTTTTGAATCAATCTAAATGAATGATTTTTGAATCAATCTAAATGAATAATTTTTGAATCAATCTAAATGAATAATTTTTGAATCAATCTAAATGAATGATTTTTGAATCAATCTAAATGAATGATCCCCCCCAAATAGAGCTATTCAAGCCATCTGGTGAAATTGTTTTCATATCGCAATATATACGAGGAAAGGTTCACCCAAAATGAAAAGTTTGTCATCGTTTACTGACCCTGTTATACCAAACATGTGGATCACAAAAAGGAGATGATTTATAGAATGTTGGTGAACAGATATTTTTGGTTTTCAATGACTTCCAATGTATAAACAAAACATTTAGAAAAAATCTTTGGTTATCTTCAAAGTATCTGTGGGTGTGAGTGTGAGTAGATTAAGTATGTTCTTGATTGCAAACTTGAAAATGTTCAAGTTTGGGATGAAATCAAGGTGAGCAAATAATGATTATTTCTGTATGTCTGTTTTCTATAGATGCATTATTAGGGTTTTGTGTTGCTTATGGTATAAAACTCAGGGCAAACATATTATGAAATAGTCATAATTAGCCATAGAAAAAAATTGCACTCATAATACCTGATTATAACTATAACCATCTATTAATTGGGGGAAATTTTAATCATTTAAATTCCAAGAAAGATGTTTTCAAGCATCAGTAACTGACAGTGACATTTTTTTCTAAGCAAATTATAATGATTATCTTTTTTCTTTTTCATGATAAACATGTAAACTTATGCAGTAAAATGGCATTTAGTGTTCAAAATCTTTTTAATAATTTACAACTTAATCTTTTTTTAAATAAGTAGAAGTAAACATGTTTTATTTTTGTTCATTTTTATATTAATAATAATGAAACCTTATTTCACGCATATCTAAATATTTTATTATCAAAGATTGCATGGGACATTTTGTCCTTATGCTTTTGAGTGTATTTTTTTTTGTGAACTTTATTAAAGAAATGAGAGTCAAATATGACATTTGTGTTTTTGGCCAAATTTCTGCTCTTTGTATTAAAATTAATGGTACAAAAAAAAAACATTTTTCAACAGGCTTAGCATTACATGTCATGCATAAGACTATTTAATCAGGGTTTAAATTCAAATGCACTATCCCCCAGTGTCTAAATCTCAAGTCTTTTACTGTTTATGCTGACGCTGCACCTTGTAAAAAGTGACTAGCTGGAACATTTACTGCTTACACCAGAATAGAAATGAAATGCTGCATTTCAAGGAGAAAGCCTGATCAAAAAAGACATGCAACAAAAGAAATAGCCCTGCCTGTGCAGCGTGGAGGACTGACCAGTGACATTTTCTTCAGTGCCTCCCTCGGTCCATTCACACTGAGTGTTAGTCGCCCTTGAAATGAACGTTATGGTTCAGGGGGTTCTGCAGAGAGTGCAGGCTAGGATTTATATTATAATATCATATATGTGGCTTTTTGGAAGATTTAAAAGTCTTGACTCTCTTATGTTGTTGCTAGGAGATGGCACTCTGCGAGTATGGGATGTTAAGGCAGGGTCATGCAGATTGGTCATCCCTGCACACAAATCTGAAATCCTCAGCTGTGATTGGTGCAAATATGACCAGGTGAGTGTTTGTGGATGCAAATATGATTTGAACTACACAACACAACTTTTGGTTAAAGAAAAAAAAGATATTAATGTGTTACTGTACTGAACTGTCTCTGAGCACTAAAGGAAAAGAGGTCTAATACGAAAATATTTTTTCCTAAGCATGTGATCGGGTATGATATGTTTAAAATTGTACACTACAAATTTTATATTCATTTTCAGATTTTCATTTGAAATCTATTTTTTCACAATACGTTTAACAGAAAATATTTTTTTCAACACATTTATAAACATAATAGTTTTAATACTATTATATTATTAGTAGTAATATTATTGACCCTAAAATGGCTTTAAAAAAATACAAACAGCTTTTATTCAAGCCGAAATGAAATAAATAGGATATTAAAAAATATTTAAAAATATTAGAGAAAATACTGTGAAAAATGTATTGCTCTCTTAATCATTGTTTTTGGAAATATTTGAAAAAGAAAAAAAAAATCACAGGGTTGCTAATAATTGTGACTTAAATTGTTAATAACGATATTAAGATTGACCCACTCACCCCTATTTTCCAACATGTTAGCCTGTATGTCTATAATACATTGCCTTTGCCAAACATTAGCTAATTTATTGCACAGTAGCTCATTAATCATGGATGTTAGCAAGACAACACATTATTTCCCTTTGTTGTTTTTAATTTTTAGCTGTCAAGTTGAACCACAGGTAGTATTGTCCACTTTGTGTAAATTACTACTCACCTCCACACTAAAAATAAGACGGATTACTTTACTTTGCTACACTTCAAAAATGATGTTTGCGGTTTGTTCAAACAATTTGTTTTCTAAACTGAAACAACACGATCCTTACATTTTTTTTTGCGACAACTTAAATGTTTTTTAAATCTTAGAAATTAATAAGTTAATCTAATGTCTTCATGGTGTCCCAAAGCTATAGAACGTGAGCATCTTCATAAGACCACTCGGCTTACATGCAATAATTACAGGTTCAAGCTCCACTCAAGAGTGGGAAGAAATCAACACTCCTGTTCTGAGCGCCTTCTTAGAGATGCGGAGGGGAACATGCCAGTCTCAAAATTTCCTGAACAGCCCTAATATTTCTTTTTTGACTGGCAAAGCTGTCCGCAAAGAGAAACACACTTGTATATCGTTGAAATTAAAATGAATTACAGAAATAATAATATTTTACAGGTCATGTTAAACAGACCAAGGAAATTTCCATAGTATTTCCTATAATGTTTTTTCTTCTGGTGAAAGTCTTGTTTCTTTTAGTTTGACAGGAATTAAATTGTTTTAATTTGAATTGTTTTACAACTATTTTAAGGTCAATATTATCACCCCCCTTAAGAAGTATTTATTTTTTCAGTTGTCTACAGAACTTCCGTCAGAACAGTTGTCTACAGACATTCGTCTTTCGGATGAGATGTTAAACCGAGGCCCAGACTCTCTGTGGTCATTAAAAATCCCATGGCACTTCTTGTAAAAAGTAGGGGTGTAACCCTGGTGTCCTGGCTAAATTCCCTCCATCGGCCCTTACGATCATGGCCTCCCAATCATCCCTATCCACTGAATTGGCTGTGTCACTGTCTTTCCATTTCACCAATAGCTGGTGTGTGCTGTGGGCGCCGTCGCATCATCCAAGTGGATGCTACACATTGGTGGTCATATGGAGAAATCACCCTCATGACTGTGAAGCACTTTGGGTGTATGGCCATACACAATAAATGTGCTATATAAATACACATTACTTACCTACTAACAAAGTACTGTTATCCAATAACTTGTTTAATAATCATAACTTGCCTAAGTAACCTAAATAACCTACAGTAGTCAACATTTGAAGTAGATCAAAATCTTTCAGCAAAGTTGTCTTTGCTGACTGAACAACACCCATTCTTGTCTTAGGACAATGTTGAAAAACTTTTCTGATCCACTTCAAATGTTGAGTAGTGTAGGTAAGTCTATAAATTACACTTTAATCTGAATACTAGTATCTTTCAAAATAATATTAATATTATGTAGTGTCATCACGGCAAAGTCCAAAGATCTCATTACTCATTAGAAATTAATTATTAAAACTATTATGCTCAAAAATGTGTTCTTTTCTCTATTAAGCAACCCTTGGGAAATAATTTTAAAAGAGTAGATATTTCAGAGGAGGGCTAATAATTTAGACTTCAACTGTGCATATAATCTTTTATTATTAATTACAAAATAAAAAAAAAACTCCCCAGGAATAGGGAAGTATCACAGTAGTATCCCATCATCATGTTCACATTTTCTCTTAGATATGCAATATGCTCTGAAATGACTGTACTCTAATAACTCTGTTATTCCGCTTTGCTCTCAGAATGTTCTGGTCACAGGAGCTGTTGACTGCAGTCTCCGAGTTTGGGACCTGAGGAACATCCGGCATCCCGTCGCTCAAATGTCAGGCCATTCCTACGCCATCCGCAGAGTAAAGGTAGTTTGGGTGTTTCATTTTGGGTTTTTCAGGTCCAATATTGGCATTAATATCTGCATAAACTGTACTGTGACCGTTTTTGTTTTCGTATTGTAACTCAGTTCTTAGAGAGACAGAGCATTAAATGAGAAAACGATGGGCGTGGCCTGTTTTTTCTACTGCAAACTGATTGGATGTAATAAATTAGGCATTTCATTCAGAAAGCTTCTGAAAAGGGTTTGGGGAGAGTTTTTACAACCTAACCTGTTTCTGTTTGTTGTCAAAACTGACAGATGGAGTGGTGTGGTTAAAGAGCCCCTATTATGGGTTATTGAAAATTACCTTCCATGCAGTGTGCAACACAGCTCTAAGTGATTTAAAACATCCAGCTGATGTTTAAATCTGAAAGTGCACTTTGTTTAAAAATATTTATTATTAAATGAAAGATTCGACAGATCTTTTGTCTGTTCGTATCGACGTCAACACGAAACGATACCAAATATGAAGTGCTGGATCCGGTAAAATGTGAACGTGCCTTTAAACGCTAGCAGAGTTCAGGTGTATGTGGGATTGATCATGACTTAAGATGAGAGAACTTTTTGTGATTAATGCAATAATCTACCCTACAACGGGGGATTCATTGGCTGTTTGTTAAAGGAAGGATCAGAAAAGACGTATAATTAATGTGTGGGACTTTGTCAGAGCTTGACAGGAACTTTATCGTACACAGTTCATGGATCAGTTTCTTCCTCCATTTCACAAGTGTAAGTAAGTGCCATTAAAATGGTTGCCTCCTTGTTTTCTGTAGCTTGCAAAATACGTATTTAATTGTGTTTTGTTACTTGTAATCGCTTGACACGGCTTGTACTGTATCTGGTTAACTATTCATATTCTCATATCGTGTCTAAAGCCACGTTAAAAATGCAATGCGTGCTTATTTCTTTGCGGATTTAAATGCGTTTGTGAGCTTGTGATCCTCTACCTTTTGTCGTTGCTATGGCCAATGTCAGCTGTTCCTACACACGTGCGGCAGTCAGTTTTCAAATAATTCAGCTTTTGCCACTGTGTGGATTAATACTGAATGTGTGACGTTGTTATTACTTATTACTCTCACGCGCTGAACGCAGTCGACCAATTGCAACAGACTGGGTCATCGACCTAAGGAGGGGGTTGGGAACAAATGAATCGCTGAACAAATCATATGGAAGTCGTTGGGATAATTAGGTAAAAATACATGCATATTATAAGACATCAAAAGAGTTTTTGATCTTGCATGCAAATCAGCCTGTTGTTGGGGACCACCAAAACCAAAAAATGACCTTTTATAATGCATAATAGGGGCTCTTTAAATATGTTAGCCATGCCCAAAACCTCGGACTTATGCAATCAGAGAACTTAACAGAAAACCAACCGGAATATTTTAATCTTAAGTGCAAACTACAATTTTTTTCTCAATGACATGCACAGATCAATTGTTCACCACAAAACTAGCAATGTGAGCTAACAAGACCAATATGGCTAGTTTTGATTTTAATTGTACTTCAAATTCTCTAACAGATATGCCTTGAGTTTGGTTGTAAATGTTCACCTGATAAAGATTGAAGACTCTGCCTTTCAGTGTCACATTAGTTTGGTCAGTGCTTTGACTTAAATGAACTTAACAAGTCTGTTGAACGTTAATGAGGCGGCTTCAGTCTGTGTGAAACTCACATTATCCTTCTGTACTGTATGTGACAGCTATGGATTTCCTTATATAAACAGATTAGCTGTTTAATTGAGTTGGAGAAATTGCGCTTGAGTGTTCAACCAGTCAGCAATCATGCAGATCACAGAGTTCAGTGCACTTGACCAGTCTGCTGCCAAACCTGTGACCAAAACATACGCAAGTCATCTGATTGCATGCCATCTTGTGTGTCCAAATGGAGCTGTGGGCTTAATAAAAACACTTGAGTTGGGTCAGGATGAAATCACAGGCTGTTTCCAGTTAATGGTTTTGCTCTCAGCTTTCAGAAGATGTGCAAATGTGTGAAATAAGGAGGTACGAACAAAAGGTATTATTGCACTGGGGATACAGGAGGGCTGTGAAGCATGAGATTGTGTGTTGCTGGATGTAATGATATCAAATGGCTTTAAAATGAACACTGTTCATGATGTCTTTATACTGTGTCGGTGATAAAGAGGGGTGTATGCCTGGTCTTTCTCATTTACTGTTTTGCTGATTTTCAGAAATTCTTCTTGAAGGGACATGACAATATTTGAGATGAACCTCTCCTGCTGAGATAATTAAACAAATGTAAAGAAATGCAGGCAGTGGAAGAGTGAGTCAATAGAAACGCTTGAATCTCAAAAACATCTCATTTTTAAGCTGATCACATTATTTTCGCTTGGTAACAAGTATCGATTTACCCTAAAGTGGTACTTCTATGTCAGCATTTCTAAGAAATCACTGACCGTTGTATTTTTTAAAGGGCCATTAACCCTCGTCTCAGCATGGTGTTTTCACACCTCTAGTTCGAAAAAAAGTGAGGAAAGTGGGTGAGTCCAGCTTTGTTTAGGTGGGAGTGTCTAGTGGCGAAAGAGGGAAGGGTTTGCATCAAAAGGGGGGTTTCAGTTTGTGCACTACAGCTGATTTTCACAGTGGCAACACAAACACAGACGCAGGGGGATTGACAGTGACTATCGGTAATCGAATTATTTGACTTAATCTGAATAAGACAGTAATATGATTAAAGTGTTTACATGAGTTGCTTTTTGAATATTCCTTTCATGATCCCATTTTACATGTTATAGCACATAATTCGATTACCGTCATTGCATCACCACGCTATTCACATTTCCTCCAGAGTTTCATGCAATTTTGGGTGTTTCATTCGTAATTTGTCACCATTAACTGCAGTTTGGCACTTTCACGTTCATTCAGAAATATTTTGTGCATGCCCCCTGTGATAAACGAGATGTTGGGTGCGAGTATAAACTGCTGGAATTTGATTTGGGATTTGATACCCCACGCCATATGGGAGAAAAAAACCTCTGTATTTCTCTGTAACCTAGATGCATTTGCTAAGTGCATAGAATAGTGTCAGACAGCTGTGTGTGTAGACTATTCTGTCACATAATGTGGCGGAAATCGTTCACGATTGTAATCGTTTGATTAAGGTGTTTACATTCAGAGAGCAGCATTTACAATTGATCTGTGTCCATAATATTGTAGTGATATTACTGTAAACTTAGTAACTAAATCATTTTGACTAAGGTATGTCTTTAAAAACTGAAAGAGTGCTGCTGACGATACTAACTAACTTTGACATAAACAAAGAACACTGATCACACACTTACCAAATCTGAAGAGAGAGGACAATCAGCACCAACTGGAACAATGTCTTTGTTTTAAAAGGAGACGAGTGGCAAGTATTTCTCTTGAATTAATCATGAAAACTCAAAGACGTTATGTTGTACCCACCAGTACAGACATCCAGTCTCCATGCTGAAATTTGCACAAGGATCTAATCGTCATAACGCAGCTTCTAAATTACTTTTCAAAACAGAAGAACAAATTTGCTCGAAAGATGCAAAACAACCAGTTTTCACTTGTTCGCTAATTAGATGTGTCCTAATGGTATTTTTAGCAGCATGGGACAGATATATGACTGTCAACATCTCAAAAAATGTGTTTTTGTGTTTCGTGACCCTTTAAATCCCTGTGGAAAATAGATGAATGACATAAACTGTTCACACCTCGAACTGGAGTGCAGGACTTTTGAACTTAAATCCATGTTTATATTAAAGTTAATAATGCTATATTATAAATAATAACAGTATAAAAAATAAACCTGTTTATATATGCAAGGTCATATTTTAATGCAGCGTTTATTGATAAAGATGTCAGCATGTACATCAATTGATTTGTTCTCTGCAGCCACTATATATTAATTCCTCCATCTGTTTGTCATTTCTAGTTCTGCCCGTTTTACAAGACCGTCCTAGCATCCTGCTCATATGATTTCACAGTCAGGTAAGACACAACAGATATATACAGTATGAGTCAAAATCAACGGGGAAAATAAGTCCTAAACATGTCATGTTTTTTCCTGGGAATGATATTTCTAAGGGAGCTGTTGACATGGAATTAAACCAGATTTTGGTAAAAACTCAAACAATATAAACATCAATATGAAACAAAACAAATAAATCTGAAAATGAGTTGCATGTAATAACAATGAAATGACACATGGAGAAAGTATTGAACTACTGAAATGTATTAAATACTTTATATTAAAGGCTTTTTATTGATGGCAGCTTAATGACGCCTCTCATATGGAGGATGAAGTCACATGCATTGCTCAGGTGTGAGTTTGTTCACAGACTTCAACAGAGTGTAAAAATCTTTATGCTTCTGTGGGTCTCGTCTATCAAATTTGATCTCTATTTTGTATTTTCTATTGGATTCGAATCAGATGATTGGCTGGGCCATTTTCCAGCTTGATTTTCTTTCTCTGAAAGCATTTGAGAGTTTCCTTGGCTGTGTTTTTGATCATTGTCTTGCTGAAATGTCCACCCTTGTTTCATCTTCATCATCCTGCTAATGTAGAAGTTGGGCTGATGAAGGGCAGAGGGTTGCTGAATAACTACTCAAAGAGATTTCAGGTGCTATCTGGGCTTTCACTGCATTACTACACCTGCCTTCATGTGTTCATAATTTTTCCCTGCGTCATTTCATTTTATTACTTATAACTTCATTTATAAACTAATTAGATTAGTTTTCTTTGCATATATAGATTTTTTGGTTGTTATCAACATCCGGTGAAAATTTCAAGTTAACAGCACTTTTAGAAATACGTTTTCTGAGAAAAATGGTGACGTGTTCAATACTTTTTTCCCCCGCTGTATAGCATAGTAATCAAAAACTGCTAATAGTGAAAAAAAATGAGTAAGCGATATCACATGAGCAAGTTACTACTGTTTGTTCTGAATATAAACACAACAGTATGATTGCAAGTGTGCTGTTTCCATAAACAGTTGTTTAAGAAAAAAAATGCTTCAATCAAATTCCAATTGGAGAACCGGAACTAACTGTGGTTTGATGGCATCATTTTTGAATCAGTCATTGTTTAGTCCTTTTTCCTGTGGGTGTTTCCTTCCTTTACAAAGCAATCAGCTTACAGTCTTACACTAAGCACTTACTGTACATCAAAACACACAGCAGAAAATCATTTACTTTCTGCATTTTTTCCTACTCTCCAAATGAATTTTTCTATGTTGAGGGGAGATGATTTTTCCAAGTGACCTTTGAATGAAGGGTGAAATCTGCATTGCTGGCACAATACCAGAAAAACTGATGCTTTTGCTATCAAACGGGGTTGTAAAAGCCATTGATCTCATTTCAGGGTACACTGCTTTATTTCTTTTTGCAGTGCGGCTTCGTTCAGTTAGAGCATGCTTGTGTTTTTATTGAGCGTGGAGCTCATTTTTGCATGGAGGAGAGGACATTTAATAGAGCCATCAAGGACATGGTAAAGCAAAAGCCAAGTTTTGACAGTTTAACCCTTTAATTTGCTAGTTGCTGAAATTGGATAAAGTAACACTAATTTCAGTTTTTTTAGTCTGAAGATTTTATGTAAAAATGCTTAAATAGTTCAACCAAAATGTTTTTGTTTATCATTATCAAGGCCATTTTTGGAAAGCGATTGATATTTTGGTCTTATGAAGGCAAATGCCCTTGAAAGAATGATCAAATGGTCTTTGCAAAAATTATTTTTAAATTTGTAACATTATTTTCAATAGAATAGCAGGACCATTTACAGAAGCTATGGATTAAAGTAATAACGATCAGTTTTACATGTTTTCACCACAGTCTTACATGTGGTGTTTGACATTATAGTAAAAAAAGTGATTAGTTTTAATTACTACCTACTTCTCACAAATAGTAACACAAAGAGTTATTAACTGAATTGCATCATTAGTTAGTTAGTTAGTTAGTTAGTAACTTTATTTGTCCCCATGGGGAAATTTCATTTGCAGCAAACACTCACAGAGACATCTGGCATTTCACATTTGGCATATATATATATATATATATATATATATATATATATATATATATATATATATATATATATATATATCATATAAGTCATATAAAAACATGGTACCCCTACTCTAAATAATTATCCAGTTTACTGGCCATCAACTGCTACTGAGAGGGGAGGAATTAAAAAACTTAATTGCCTCAGATATAATTGATAACTTTGTCCTATTTCTTATACATCAATACAATATCCACAACCTGATGGTAACAATTGGAAGGTGTATGATAAAGTATGTTTCTCATCATTGACAATCATGATAGCCTTATTTTATGCAAGTAACTAATTACCAGGGAAAGTAACTATTGCATTACTTCTAAAAAAAAATATCACAAAAAATTACAAACTGTGTGTTGAGTAAAATAGACACAAAATTGTGGTTGTCCCACCCCTACACACACATGGCAATCATCATCAGTTATGTGCCCCACTCTCACACACCAGAGAGAGTCAAATTTTAGAGCTTAATTGCAAGTTCTAAATCAATTATATAATGCCATATTTTATTGTCAGTGCCATTGTAACTGGGGAAAGTAATTTATTTGATTACCCGTTACTGAAAAAGGTAATTCCGTTAGTAACGCCATTTATTTATTATGCCATTTTTTCCATCACTGCTTAAATGTACCTTCTGTTTCACTTCATAAGACCTTTGTGTATCATTAGAAGTAATATGTATTAATTTAGATTAGCCTGTAAATGTTTTTGGTTTACTTTCAAAGTGCCAGTAGACCATGGTTTCAGCTAAAAATATTTACTAAAAAAAAAAAACTTCCATCTTGGATGCAACACCAAACATTTTTCTTTTTGGCGTGAACTAACGTTAATTGTGATTAGGTCTTAATGACATTTTTAGATCTTAGAGTTATTTAACAGAAGTCTGGGTTGCAATTAAAAATTGGCATCTTTCATGTGACTGCTAGACATCTAGTATTGTTTTAGGTTCAGCAGAAGGGAAACTCTGCCACATGATTTGTATAATTGATAGAGGGATTGATGCATGTTTAACTTACAGAATGCCAACTAATCTTTACGCCGGCTGTTGAAGAAAGATTACACTTTATCTGGGTTGACAAGCTTTTAAATTGAGAATTGACTCACATTAAGTAGTGGTTGCCACAAGTGCTCTTATTAGAGGTGAGTTTGATTTTCCTTGTGGCAATGCTTGTCACCTTAATGTTTATTGTTATCTGAGCCTGGAGCCTGTCTGAACTCAGATAAACACTGAAAACGATAAACCCAAATCACTGTTAAAATAAGAGAACAAAACAAATACTATAATGTTCACACTTGTAAAAAGTTAAAGATCCACTACTAAAATATACAGTTGAAGTCAGAATTATTAGCTCCCTTGAATTATTAGCCCTCCTGTTTATTTTTTTCCCCAATTTCTGTTTAACGGAGAGCAGATTTTTTTCAACACATTTCTAAACACAATAGTTTTAATAACTCATTTCTAATAACTGATTTCTTTTATCTTTGCCATGATGACAGTAAATAATATTTGGCTAGATATTTTTCAAGACACTTCTATACAGTTTAAAGTGACATTTAAAGGCTTAACTGGGTTAATTAGGTTAACTAGGCAGGTTAGGGTAATTAGGCAAGTTAAACTGCAAATGAGAAGCAACATGCAGTAATAGGTGAAAATTGACCATTACATTTGATTTGAAGGTTCAAATTTGCATATATTGTACTAATTCATACACAGAGAATGTTTAATTATTTAAATATAAATCTGATGACTTTTCATTTTGGTTCTGCAATTCATCTAATAATAATCTTATTTTCTATTAAATCATTGTGAAGTGCTTAAAGTACACAAGGAGCCGGTAATAGTACTGTAAAGTTCTTTTTTGCAGGGTATCCGCGGAAATGTCTAAAATCTCAAAAGCTACATTTTAGGCCTTAAAAAGTCTTAAATCTACTGAAATATTGTGTTGTAGGTCTTAAATCTTTTTTTAACAAGTCTTAATTCTTCCAATCTGGCCTTTGACACCCATGCAATCACCAACAATTCCAATCTCAGTAAAACTTTTAACTTTTTATTTAAAAATAGCATTAAATTACCTTCCTTACAGTAACACTTTGCTTAAAAGTTTTCCATGTATTTACAGCTGAGGATACTGACCTGATCTATATTTTTAAATTATTAAATTAATAATATTATTGTCGACTGAAGTGATTGACAGCTATGTTTTGTTCTGTTCTTGGTAAAGGTTATAGGGTTTGTGAATGAATATATTTGAAATTAAAAAATCTAAATAAAGGATTATCATTGTATTATTAAATGTATTAAATTTTAATCTTTTTTTATATAGGCAAGTGAAAATCTTTTCTAACTGGGATATTCGAAAAAATCCTTAGCAATTAGCCCTGTATAAGTCTGAAATGTAATTTATAATGGTCTAAAGTCTTAAAGTCTTACATTTAACTTTGTGAAACTTGCAGAAACCCTGCTTTTAATATTTGTACTGTGTTTCATTCTCTCAGTTCATGAAATATAGCCAATTAGCTTTAGAATTAATATTTGTGGTTTTGCTTAAATAGAAATCAATTCCATTGATTACCGGAAATTTGCTGTTTGAACAGGACGGGTGCTCATACTTGAGCGAGATGCCATCTAATTAGTTTTACCTTCAGAGTAAACTGTGATAATGCCGAGTGCAAAGTAATTACCAGAAAGGATTTCCGCAGCAGATCAACCTGAATCTTTTTTTGTCCTCTTGCAGTAAACAGAAAATGATGTATGGTTCAATACAAAGCCCTTTTGGAGGATGTATGTTCATGTGAACCACCTGCTGCCACACACGCACACACACACAGTCCACTCAGGTGTTTACTTAACCCCGTGTACGCATTTGCTCTTTCAGATCAGTCAGAGATACGGTGTCCTCTTTCATTCCTAACAGCTGGCTTTTCTGCTTTTTGATGGGACTTACATATTAATATGAGTGCGATGCAGAGGAAAAAAGTATGTCTTTGTGTTATTTAACAACTAATTAGGCAGGGGTATTGACTTTTCTGTGTTCACTGCTTTGTGTAAGAGCGATTCTTTTTTTTTTTTAATGATCACAGTTCATCTAGGTTGATCTATTGGTTTAAATGAGGTATGGCAGATATCTGTGATGCTGTTCATTGGGAATGAAATGTCATCTTAAATGTCACACAAATACACTCCTGCTGCTCTGAGGAATTGTTGTAAGTTTGGTTACACATCTTGTGTTTAGCATGACTTTGCTAAATTTGTTAACAATGAAAATACAGTTTTGTTTTTTTAGTTGTGTTATATATACACTCACCGGCCTTTTTATTAGGTACACCTGTCCAACTACTCGTTAACACAAATTTCTGATCAGCCAATCACATGGCAGCAACTCGGCAGTGTATTTCGGCATGTAGACATGGACGATCTGCTGCAGTTCAAACCGAGCATCAGAATGGGGAAGAAAGGTGATTTGAGTGACTTTGAACGTGGCATGGTTGTTAATGCCAGACAGGCTGATCTGAGTATTTCAGAAACTGCTGATCTTCTAGGATTTTAATGCACGACCATCTCTAGGGTTTACAGAGAATGGTTCAAACAATAGAAAATATCCAGTGAGTGGCAGTTCTGTGGTTAACAATTTACACAGTCTCACCAAAATCGGACAATAGAAGATTGGCAAAACGTTGCCTGGCCTGATGAGTCTCGATTTCTTCAAACGCATGGATCCATCCAACCTGCCTTGTATCAACGGTTCAAGTTGGTGGTGGTGGTGGTGGTGGTGGTGATGGTGTGGGGGATATTTTCTTGGCACACTTTGGTACCATTATCACCAATTGATCATGATGTCAACACCACAGCCTACTTGAGTATTGTTGCTGACCATGTCCATCCCTTTATGACCACAATGTACCCATCTTCCGATGGCTACTTCCAGCAGGATAAAGCGCCATGTCATAAAGCGTGAATCATCTCAGACTGGTTTCTTGAACATGAGTTCACTGTACTCAAATTGCCTCCACAGTCACCAGATCTCAATCCAATAGAGCACCTTTGGGATGTGGTGGAATGGGAGATTCGCATCATGGATAAACAGACAAATCTGCAGCAATTGTGTCATGCTCTCATGTCAATATGGACCAAAAACTCTGAGGAATATTTCCAGTGCCTTGTTGAATCTATGCCACGAAGGATTAAGACTAAGTCCCGAAGGCCAAAGGGGTCCAATGCGGTACTAGTAAGGTGTACCTAATAATGTGGCCCATGAGTGTATATGAGAGGTAAACTAATCTCAATAGACAATAAAAAAAAAACAATTATTAAAGAAAATCACTATAAATAAAGCTGTTTTGTTTCAAACCAAATATAAAAAAATCCAACCACTAGGTAAAATATTTCAGTTCTTTTTTAAGCCATTGTTTGGTTTTGTCCAAATTTAAGTTGAAATGACTGCATTTTTTAGAATAATATTTTAATTTGCTTTTATTTTAGTTAAGTAAACAGCAGCCTGGCTCTATCCACTGGACATTATTAATTTGGAATACACCACAGCCAAAATAAATGGTGCCAGTAAAAAAACTGTACAATTTCGGTTAAATATGAGAGAGACTGTATCAGATATATTTTTCAATCCTGATTTTGTACCTATGATTGCAGTATTACTGTTTTAATTTTATTTGACTTGTTGGGTGGATCTCGGGATTTGTTGTATATAGTTCAAAATTAAAAATGTTCAATAAATAAAAGAATCAAAAAATAAAGAGCACCCTATATTAGGGATAAATAAGGATTTCTTTTAAGTAATATCTAAAACTATATCCATAAAAGTAGAGTCAATGTTGTATATAATAACACTGGTCTGATGATGATGTTTAATTTATCTCAATTTGCTTCAATTTCTCTGCAGTTTAAGTAAAAAGTCATATTACTGTACTCAATTTAATTGATATTAACTGAGTTGTATAAAAGGCAAAAGGGTAAGAATATCCTTAAAGGGGCTTTGGTTATATTCAATTTCAACATCTGCACGTATTTTACACATTTTCTGCAATAACTATAAGAGAAAATATAACAATTTGTCTTCAATTTTTCTCATTGCATTGTAGATTTGCTCCACTTTTACCATATGAGTGATGTTTGGTTATCTCTTTTAGTTCTCTGTGAACCTTTCAACATACACCAACCTCATCGATGCTACACTGCTGGTTTAAATGCACATCTCTTTCTAAAGATGTCCACACCTGAGCAGCTGTCATCCCATTCGCCTTATATATAAACTATCCTTCACTTCCGCTCTATGGAGATGCTAGTATTAATGCCTGCCTAATGTTTTCTTTTAGACAGGGAGGTCTTTTTTATTTTTTCCCGAGAGGTGATTTAATTACATTTGCTGAATGGATCGGTCGGGGCCTGGTGAGCCAGGGCTGCGTCAGGGCTTTAAGAGAAGACAAACGGCCGTTCAATTAGCATGATTGCCTTCTGCTGCTCTGCGTCCACAGATTCTGGGATTATTCCAAGAGCCAGGCGCTGCTGGAGACGCTGGAGCACCACTCGGAGTTTGTGTGTGGCCTGGATTTTAACCTGCACATCCCTAACCAGGTAAAATCTCTGATGTGGGCAACACTTATTGATGGCACATCTTCAGGTAAAACTTAAAGGGACAGTTTACCCATTATTTACTCATTATTTACCCTTCCTCAAGTATTTCCAAACCTTTATATGTGTCTTTCAAAGTGTCAAAGATATTTTGAAGAAAGCCGAAATCATGTAATCATTGACTTCCATAGTAGGAAAAACAAATATTATGAAAGTCAATGGTTACCGGTTTCCAACTTTCTTTAAAATATCTTCTTTTGTGTTCAACATAAGAAAGAATCTCAAACAGGTCTGGAACAACGGTAAGTAAATGATGGCAGAGTTTTCAGTTTTGGGTGTACTGTCCATTTAAAGAGGAAGTATGATTCCCCTTTTTGTAAAATTAAATTAAATGTTTGGTTTCCCCAGTATGTCTCTAAAGTTTTGTGTCAAAATACCCATACACATATATTATTATAGCTAAAATAGTCAAAGTTGCCCCTATTTTGGTGCAAGTACAAACATGTCATCTTTGTCCCTTTAACTGCAAATGAGCTGATACTTTTCAGAAAAGGGAGGAGCCTATATACACTTTTCTGACATGCTGGAAACAACAAAACAAGTGAATCTTGTACAGCCAAAATGTCAGAAATGGCGGATTAAAGCCTTACATGCTCAAAGTCTCCTGCACAGTGGATAATAAATGTGCGGTTATAAATTACACTGTCGAGAAAGTTTTCAAGATAGTGTAGCAACATAGCTGTTCTGTGAACACACACTTACACTAAAGTAACTTTTATCACAAAAGCCATACAGCATAATAACGTGCACATTCAGAAGAATTTGTTTATCATTTATTATTTATAAGAAGTTATTCAACATTTATCAGACTGAAAATCATATCTAATGTTTTTCATGTAAAATGTTTTTTTGTGTAATCAGTTATTGAATTATGAAGTTGTTCTTATTATGTAATATGTTTTTATCTATATCAATCTTGCCATGAAATAGCCATAAGTTGCATATGTGGCAATAAACAAACAAACAAACAAACAAACAAACTTATAATCAGGAATTTAGAAAGATGCACAAAATATGAAGTGACATACTTGTTCTAAATATGAAGCGCTCATATTTTGACTCATCCTTCAGAAACTGTTTAACTGATTCTCATACAGTAGATGAAGCAGTTCAATGTAACATTTGTTTTGTTCAAATATATAACACTTTACTGACATTCTTTAGCACATTTCCTGTAAAAATGAAACTCAAACTATTTTATGTTCACTAGGGTTGTGTATTTATGTAACCGTTATGCATCGGACTGATCAGCATATGAATTTCGGTGCCACGGATGCTGCGACAAGGACATAAGAAGCATCAAGAGGTGCATCAAAGCCTTACATAAGTACGCGTTGTGTCACACCATCTTTAAACATTTAATTCTAAACAGCTTTGAGGGATACGGACACTGTCGGCGATGTTAGCCGTTTGTTATTGTTAATTAGGAAACTCAAGCATCTACTGTGCGTTCACACCGAAAGCGACGAGAGCGTCCAAGGTCGCTCTGGTCGCCCTGGCGACAACGCTGTCTGCCTTTAACTCCGGCGGCGAGAGCGTCAAAATTCCCTACATTAATCTCGTATTTAAAGGGGCCGTTGCAGCATATCAGTTACATTCCTGCATAAAACACTTTCTAGCGTGAAAATGTTGCACACTTCTTATCAAATTCATTTAACAATGGAAGATCAAGTTGCATGTGGTGTGGCTTTGCTCCACTTAATTATCCAATGTCTGAAATATCCTGAAGCAGCAATACTGTTTCGTACTGTCGCATGAGATTCCCGCTTTTTTAAAGATAAATATATATATAACATTAAAGCACATCAGTAACTCGCCAGTAACTTATTTAATGCATGTTCCTGTAAAAAAACATTGTAAATAATTGAAAATCCGGCGACCGCAATAATCAAACCCCTTAATGCTGTCTCTATGGCAAGCAGCTGCTTCGTTTTTTATTTATTTATTTAAAAAGCGCATTAAAGCTGAGATACAACATGAAAGACGACAATACAACACTTACTATCACAATCATCTGCACTTTTAATAGTTTATTTTACAGACTTATAATATGCTACTCTATTAGAATTTTCATTCCAAAATGGCCGCCGCACCATCTAGTGGCTGTTTCTTGGTGATTCTATGCTCTTTGCGTATGGTTAGGCAAAGTGCAGAGTAGTGCATCCGGTGAGCAACTTCTTTTAGATTTGTCAACACGCATGATGTGTGTGTTCCCTGAAAAAAAGGTGTTGCCTGATTATGTTGACAACCTTTCCAAAGGTTAGTAGTAAGCTAATGTAATGTTAATTGCATAATGCAAATCTTAAATTCATGCTAACAAACAAATGATCAGAAGAAATATATTAATGCAATTTAGTTCAATTATAAAACTGATTTGATGTATACTTTAAACTTTAATTATATTCAATTTAAATTATTTTAAAGAAATTTTCTAGTCATCCACCATAATTTTGTGACTCAAAAGTATCGGTTCAGGCATCGTTTTGGCACCGGTATCGTTTTAAAAGTATCAATTTAGCACCGGTATCGAAATAACCCCAAACGATGCGCAACCCTAATGTTCACACTGCAGGCAAATTTAGCCGTTTTTGCGACTCAGATCTGTTTTTTTGTCATGACAGCATGAACAACAGAAAATAAATTGTGTCTATTCATTTCTGATTTGTACCACTTTAATATTTGGTATTAAATCCACAAATACAGATCTGATGTTCTATGTGACCATAGTGTGAATGGTGATGTCAGAGTTCAAGCAACTTTCGTATCATTTCCGATCGAGATGTGTCATCTTTGGGTCCGTTTAAGACCGGGATCAGTTCACACTGGATATCTGATATTGGCCACATTTAAAACAACAATGTGAATAGCTATGCAGAAAACATCAGATCTGAGAAATAATCTGATTTGAGCACTAAACCTCAGTGTGAACGTAACCCCATGTTCGCTGGTCCATCCATCAGAAAGTTTTTTATTTTTTTTTGCCGTGAGGTAAAAGCAAGTAAAAATGCTGCAGCAAACTGCTGCAGTGGTGCTGTAGGTACAAATATTGAATCTTCAGTAGGTGTTAATTTGAAATGGTTGTATACTGCAGGGCAAACACACACACACACACACACACACACACAATAAAGCCAAATATAAATGAAGAAAAATAAAGTAATTTTTTAAAAATTATGGATAAAGAATATATAGATGTACTTGATGTACTACTCAATCAGTCCTATGATCCTCTTTATTACTTTCTTTCTTTTTTAATTTAATGGCATCTGTTCTGACAGACCAGTCTCTCATAATTGAGAAACTCAAATCAATATTTCCATGACTCTCCATCTGCAGCTATTAATTTCTATTAACCCTCGCTGCACGGCCAGGTCTGTTGACCTCACTTTACCTCACACGTCTGTCTGTCTGAGGTGGAAAACAATCATTGGTTGCAAGGTGGCATGTTTTGTTCATAGAGCGAGTGCATGGATTGTGTCACGTACAGTAACCGAGCGCTCAGCAGCTCATTGAGTCCTCGGGGAGCCGCTCGCGTCTGACGCCAGCACTCAAACTGATGAAGAAACCACGCAGCAGTCAATGAGGCTTCACTGAGCTGACAGCAGACGTCTGCAGCAAAGCCGTTTTCTTCCACTCTTGACATTTTTTCTGGGATTTTGCTTTAAATGTCTTGAAAACTATAGGAATTCACACTTTAAAGTCTCTCTGTCTGTCTGCACTAGAGATATACTGATTGACCAGCCAAAAACATTCTTATTTTTTATTATTTGTTTTCTTTAATTTGACTGCTCACTGTTCTGGACACGAACACAAAGTGCATCGCAATAGTTTTATAGTGCTAAGTGCACAAACGGAGCATTAACAGAGGTGCTGAGGATAAAGTAAAGAACAGACACAATGTACTGGCAGCGCATATACTGTAAAAAAGGCTGGGTTCCATGCAATCGAGTTGTGTTGGGACAACATAAAAGAATTAAGTTAACTTATTAGTTTTTACAGATATAAGTGGATTTAACATAAAACAAATAAGTTGTTTCAAACAAACTCAAGACTTGTGTTGTTTCAGCTCATTTTGAATAAGTATTTTGAACAAAAAGCAGACATCTTTTTTTGAGTGTACAGACAAACACATAAAGGAAAACCATTAGATATTCAGCATTAAAGGTGCTGTATGTCATTTTTTTTTTACTCTTCTAAAGCATAAAAATACCATAATATGTTTGCAGATATTTAAGAAACACGCTAAGTGAACATTCTCGTGCCGAAACGTCTGTCTTTGTTTTGCTTTTTATAAATCACCCACTGCCACTTTAGCCAATTATATTTCAGCTCTTCCGGTTGCCTTGGTGGAAAACTGCGTATTTCATTCATTAATTTTTTCATTCATTCATTCAGAGAGGCTCTCAAAGCATACGTCCATGACCTCCGGTGGACAGTAGCAGACTCCGAAATAAGACGCAGATTCAGAGTTCCACATGAGGTTATTATTAGCAAATAATGTAAGTATTACGAGCGTCAACATTTGGTGAGCAGGTTACATTGTTCTAACAACACGCTGCATGACAAGATTTGCAGAGATTAGCAATTTGGCTGTTTGCACCAGACAAAACACAACAGAAGTTAAAATACAGCCATTCAGAAGCACAGAATATGCATTCATGAAATGGTGAGGTTTATAATCTAATTAATACATATTAAATCTCTTTATTATTATTAAATATACATGCTGAATCGCTAATATGTTTTTTGTTTTTGGGTCACAGTTCTAAAGTTCAATTTCAAACTTTATTTTATTTTCAAGATCTGAGGTGAACTATCTGCTGCTGCTTTCAGTTGTATGGCAATAAATGTCATGTAAATGGCATTCCAACTCACATTATTAGCATTTAACACTGAATAAAGCACCTGAGGTGAGGTCATTGTCAGTTGTCTGTTGTTCAGCTGCAAGAAATAGAAGCCGTTTGTAAAATATACATTTCAGGTGTTGGTTAAAACAAAAACTTCTTTTAATATGGTAAATATTCGTTCTATCACTTGCCGTTGCTTTTATATACATCACGATTTAAATCAGCCTATAGGCTCAATCAGACTCGCTCCTGTTGGTCCTCAATCTGGCAACCTGCGCTTGCGTTTGTTTTGATCGAGGAATGCAATACGTAGTTCAACCACTGGGTGTCAAACTTACATACTGTACCTTTAACTTCAACAAATGTAACAGTATTTCAGTAACATTAACATTTCATACTTGTGTGATTCTCAACATTAAATTTAAAATTGACTGCATTAAATTTAGCTTTGTACAAAATACATTTTAAATTACCTGTTTTTAAAAATTGTAATGTACATTGTAAATAAATGCAACTTTGTTGAGCATAATTTTTTTATAGGGCTGTCCCATGGTAATGATTTTCTCCTATCTAACAGTCATTCATTTACCTCATTAGTCAGCTAATTGCATGTGTATGATGTTAATTTAATTACTTAAGTATACAAAGGCCTCTGTTTTAATGGTCTAGGTACAAAGTCTAAAGCGCATGGCGTAAAAGCATTAAGGGCTTGTCCGAATCCACTTTTGCTATTTTAAGGACAGAAAAATACAGTCTGCGTCCCGGCACATGGTGTAACAGGGTTGTGCTTATTCTCTTAATGAGTTATGGGTGTGTTTTGAGCATAATGTGCATTAAACCAGAGTCTCATCTCCCATTCCCTTTAAGAGTCAGTTGCATGGCGCGTTTGCTATTTACATGATGGACTTTATACGTGGAAAAACTAGTGAGAAAACAGTTAAACAGACCATCTGCAGCGAGGATAAAGAATGAGCCTTCTCCATTCAGCCTCTTTACTTTCTCTTTACATTACTTTTACTCTTTACTCCTTTACTTTCGTGGATGAGGAAACGGCGGAAACTCACTCCTCTGAAGACATCCACTAACCTACATATTTAATTTTGTTTAAGCGCAAAGATTTGTTTCAAAACTATTTCTAAATTCACTTCTAATTTCCAGCAAATGAATAAATAAACAATAATAACGAAGTGTCGTCAAACAACTGAGTTATATCCATACGCACGTCCTATTCTTATGCTCCATATGGTGATGCAGATGTCTCCAAAACCCGACAGATGGACAAATCTAAACTTGTTTTCATTAAAACAAATATAAATATCCATATAATAAATAATACTCCTTGTAATATTAATAATAAACAAATGCAAATTGTTGTGAATGAACTGAAAAGCGCAGTCTATTTTAGTTACTCAAAATAGCAACACGCCAGCAATGCGCCTTAACACACCTCCTTTATAGACAAGCACACCCATGAGTTCACAAAGTGGCACAAATGGATTTGCTATTTACACAATGTGGTGTGGTGCAAAATGTGAAAATTAGCATTGCGCTGGTCTGAAAAAAGCAACAAATCATGCCATAGACGTCTTGCGCCTTATTGCGCCAAGTGTATGATAGTTTATTTGCAAAAACAGATAACTCAATATTTAGTCTTTTTATGATATATTTTTATGTTGTGCATTAAAGAGTAAAATTGCAATAAATAAATCAATAAACGATTTATGGAAATTACAAAAACTGGACCTTTTTAGTAACTTTTAGAAATTGTGTTTTTATAATATGCATTGAAGGGTTCAGGAGCAAAAAAATAAACAAATTCAGTGGTCTGTATATGCAAAAGAGCTCCTCCTACAGTAAATATTGGTTTATTTACAACTTTGTTCTACATTACAGAACATATTTAAAGAATTGAGAAAAACGTTTAAAATATAAATAAGCCCAATCCCTTCTTGCACAGTAATTTGCTAAGTATAATGACTACATTCAAGACTTTCCCATTACCTTCACATCTCATTTTTGTAATGCAGACTTTCTTGTCAATCTGAATGCAAATTTGGGAAGCTTTTAGGCACACTTAGACATCTAAACCATTTCGGAGTCTTTTGCAAGACGTGATGTGCAACTAGAAACCACAAAAAAATGGACCGCAGTGTGTCAGAGCCAAATTGCAGGATCGGAAAATTATGTATGTATGGATTCCCTCATATTGTTAGTTCCGCATGGGGCGTAAGTGCAGCTGTTGGCAGGCTGCAGGTGCTGTGGGTTGTTCCTGCAAGGCGAGGGCAAGAACTGTGAAGTAATTTTTTTTTTTCTACCGCAGTCTCGATGTTCACTGCCAACCCAACGCACACATACACACTTTTTTGCTGCTCACGCTTGCTGTCAAGGCCAATATTTCAGACCCACAACTCACCCTGAGCTATTGTTAAAGAGGTCTTGAACTGCATTTTTTATTTCATCTGAGGTGCACTTAAAAGGTTATCAAGATTTGTACATCAAGTAATAGGCTGTTTTCTGTCCTTTTTTAGCCTCCTCATGAAATGAAATGTTTTAATCGTAGACTCTAAAGTAAACACCAACTACTATGATTGGCTGCATTACTTTAGGATCCAATATTATCAACGTAGCTTCTTACTTTCATTAAAGCATTAAATTGTGCCTTTTTTTGTAAACAAATCCACAGTAAAAATTATATGAACAAAGAGCCAAGTTCTCAGCGACGTGGTCTGGAACTTTATTCAGCTTATCTACAGTACTTTTCCATTTTCATCTTTATTTATTATTTTGCAAATGTTGGGATCAAAATAAATGCAGTGCGCATGTATTTCACTGCATTTAGTTGTCTTCATACTCACTTTATTGTTTGCATTCTGCATTTCTTTTTGTTTCATTTCTGTTTGCCTCATTATTTACCTACTGCAGCGTGTACTGGTGGGCGGGGCTTAACAGGCGGTGATACAGAAGTAGCTGTTGTGAAGGCGGAGTTTAGCACATTCCACAACCTGTCATTTTGAGAGATTGGCCTTAGAATAAGCTTTGATTCATAATTTCTGAATCTTAGACTTTAGACTCCTATATCAGATATTTTGATAAATATTTGCATTCAATCCTCCATGCCTCTGTATAAGAGGCCAAACTCCTGCTGCAAAAGACATCTCCAATCCATGTTCAGCTTCAGTCATAATGTTTCCCATCAGACCCAAATAAAAAACTTGCTTTCATTACTAAAGGAACCATCTGGACCAGTTCTCTGTCCACACATCATGCTCCTCGGCAAAGCCTAGGCTTAGTCTTTTGCTTGTTTCTGCTGATGAGATGTTTTGTCATTGCAGAGCTTTCAGTCCAAATTCTTTTTAAGTTTGAGACAGTGAATGCTGGGATCCATGCTCTTTTCAGAGCTGAACGGATGAGCAGTTCTAGCTGCAGTGTGAACCCATTGCCCATTGAGATTCTTCACATTATTCTGTTCTCTCATGACTGGATAACTAGCCTTTTGGGGAACATGAATAAACTGGTAACGTTGTAAAGATAGATTTGGACAGATTTTGAGTTTTTTTATTTTTATTGCTGTGGCTAAAAGAATACCTTTATCTAGAGCTGTGCAATTAATCCAAATTCAGTTTTGATTTTGATTTAGGCCTCCAGTGATTTATGAAAAAACATTAATCGAGATAAAAACAATTACTGCGTCAAATCCCACATCCTTTCCAGCAGTCAGAATTCGTTCCTCTCAAATCTCATTTTCACATTGAAATCATGTAACGTGACTCTTGCAGCATGGAATGTGCATAAATTATTGTGTATTTGATTCATTCATGATTTTAAAAGCGCGAAAGAGAATGCACACTGTTTTGTTTGTCCGCTGCGGCCCCCGAGACCACACACACTGTGTATTTAGGTGAGCGGCTAAATGGTCAAATACATGCAAGTATTTGTCAAAATGTGGTGCTTAGTGATTACTCACTATAACCCCATTTGTTATGAAGGAATAACTGATCATAAAGAGTTAAGAAAGTCCTACCTTCATCTGAGTATCCTGATTTACTGGGTGAATTTTTGATCAGTGTTCTTTTCCAAAATTTTCTGTAATTTATTTATATATATATATATATATATATATATATATATATATATATATATATATATATATATATACATGCATACATACAAATCTATGCAACTCATGAAACATGCTTTAAAATATTATTTTATGAGACTACTTCAAATGAGACTAAACAGTGACCTCAAAATTTAGGACACTATGGGGCCCTATTATACACCAGGTGCAATAAGTCGCAAGATGTGTTTGCGCCGACGTGTTGCTATTTTCAAACCAACGCAACCTTAATTTTCCTTTTTTCACCAGGTTATTTAAATAGCAAATCCATTTGCGCCACTTTGTCGACTTATTAGTGTTCCGGTCTAGAAAAGAGGTGTGTTAAGGCGCATTGTTGGCATGTTGCTATATTGAGGAACTGAAATAGAATGTGCAATTGAGCAAGTGAAAGCAGGTCTAAAGTCCAGCGCAGAGCGCGTTAGTTGTGCGCCTCACTTACACATTGCTTAAAACACGCAGGATGTACAGCAATACGCAAATATCTTTACAAATGAAAAAGAGTTAAAAAAATAAAAATTGTAAAATTTATTACTTTCCACATAAAAATAAAAACTTCATGCCTTCATCTAGTGGGACTTTTTTTGAGTTTATTCATGACTTGCTTTTGTATAATGTTATTATGCATATTTATATGCATATTCATATTTGTTTTATTAAAAACAAGCTTAGATTTGTCCACCTGTTTTGGTTTTTGACCATATGGGGCATAGGACGTGTGTTTGAATATAACACTTGGATGTTTGTTTGTTTTTTACTACACTTATAACATTATTGCTCATTTATTCGTTTGCTGGAAATTAGAACTGAATTTAAACATAGTTAAGCGCAAAGATTTGCTTGAAAACTAACAAAATTAAATATGTAGGCTAATGGATGTCTTCAGCGGAGTGAACAACACCGTTTCCTTATCCACGAAAGAGAAAGTGAACGTAAAGGCCAGTTGTAGGAGGCTCGTTCTTTATCCTCGCTGCAGATGCTGTTTAACTGTTTTGTCTCTAGTGAAGCATTTAGTTTTTCCAATTACAAAGTCCGCCATGTAAATAGCAAATGCGCTATGATGTGACGCAACTGACCTTTAAAGGGAATGGGAGATGAGACTCTGAATTGTTTATTCTCAGAACACACCCATAAGTCATTAAGAGAATAAGTACAACCTTGTTAGACCATGCGCCACGGCGCAGAGTGTATTTTTCTGTCCTTAAAATAGCAAAAGTGAATTCGGACATGCCCTTAATGCTTTTTACGCCATGTGCTTTAGATTTTGCGCCTTAACCAATAAAATAGAGCCTTATATGTTGTTCTCTGATCCCCTCTCTTGGTATTTTAAAGGGTTGGTTCACCCAAAAATTGTATTTCTATTATTAATTACTCACCCTCATGTCCTACCAAACCCCAGGGACCTTCATTCATCGTTCAAACACAAATTACGATTTTTAGATTAAATCCAAGAGCTCTCTCATTCTGCATAGACAACAACGATTCCAAGATGTTTAAAGTCCAGAAAAGGAACCAAAAGGTTACTGAAGCTCCAAAAATTTTGTGCCAAACAAATGTAAATATGACTTTGTTTGCCGGTATCTTTTCTTCCTCACCTGGTCATCAGGATATGTGTTTAATACCGGCAATACAGTGTAAGTTTTGCAATCATTTTGCCCATAGTAGATGTGCACCCTGACCTGATTTAGAGACATTACTAAACAAAGTCGTTTAAAAAAATTGGGACACAAAAGTGTTTTTGGAGCTTTGTATGATTTAAGTTGATTAAAGTTTTATATGACCACTGAAGTCACATGGAATGTTTTGAAAACGTTTTGGTTTCTTTTCTGTACCATTGCTGTCTATGGATGATGAGATAGCTTTCAGATTTTATCTATAATATCTTAATTATTGTTCCGATGATGAACAAATGTCAAATGAACAAAACAAAAACATGAGTGTGAATCATTAAAGTTGTGTGTACTCTTCTTATTTTTGTATCTAAATAGTAGTTCTTGATATAAACGATGTATCTGTGCATTACGTTAGCCTGGAAAAATTAATTTGTCCTCATAAACTTTAATCAAATACCATAACCTTCCCTCCACCTCGATTTGACTTTCTTCACTTCCTAGTCATATGAATTTTTTTTTAGGCTCATTTCTGCGCGGCTTTCATCCATTTGTGAATCTTCCTCTATTTTGAGAGCAACACCCATCTTTTAACAATCCATTCGGTTCCCAAAGCACCAAATCATACGCCGCTCTACACATTTTTTTTCTAGTATCAGGATCGTTTCAAGCGGATGTACATCACGATAGCATAAAAAGACAATTTAACTTCACTTCATGTCAACTTTAACCATAGAATTTTTATGTTTGAGTGAACTAATCATTTATCTACTGTGTTTTTAGACAGCACATACCGGCCACTTTATTAGGTACACCTGTTCAATTGCTAGTTAACGTAACTTTCTAATCAGCCAATAACATGGCAGCAACTCAATGCATGTAGACATGGCCGGGTGCCCCTCCTGAACAGGAACTGGAAACTGAGGCTACAATTCACACATGCTCACCAATACTGGACAATAGAAGATTGGAAAAACGTTGCCTGGTCTGATGAATCTCGAAAAACGTTGCCTGGTCTGATGAATCTCGATTTCTGCTGCAACATTCAGATGGTAGAGTCAGAATTTGGCATCAACAACATGAAAGCATGAATCCATCCTGCCTTGGATCAACGGTTCTGGTTGGTTTTGTCATGGTGTGGGGTATATTTTCCTGGCAAACTTTGGGCCTACCTGAGTATTATTGCTGACCACGTCCATCCCTTTATGACCATAGTGTACTCATCTTTTGATTGCTACTTCCAGCAGGATAATGCGCCATGTCATAAAGCACGAATAATCTCAGACTGGTTTCTTGAACATGACAATGAGTTCGCTGTACTCAAATGTCCTCCACAGTCACCAGACCTCAATCCAATAGAGCACCTTTGGGATGTGGTGGAATGGGAGATTCACGTCATGGATATGCAGCCGACCAATCTGCAGCAACTGCGTGATGCTCTCATGTCAATATGAACCAAAATCTCTGAGGAAGATTTCCAGTACCTTGTCGATTCTATCCCACAAAGGATTAAGGCAGTTCTGAAGGCAAATGCGAGTCCAACCTGGTACTAGTAAGGTATACCTAATAAAGTGGCCGGTGAGTGTACGTTGGTTTATTACCAGTACTTAAAAAACAAAGTTATGCTCATTCTTAAAACTCTGTCTTCTGTAGCCTTGTTTCATACACATGGATTTGATTGATCGCCTCTGGTCATTTCTTGTGACACTTTGAACATCAGTACGGTCTTTATGCCTTTAAACAAAGTGAATCTTTCAGATGTCGCAATTCTACTATAACCGGTTCTTGAGCAAAAGCGCAGCTCCGACTTCATCTCCACCCACAGCAGGTGATTCATCATATACCTCCGGCAAGCAGCTGAAATGTCTCTCCAGAAGAGGACATGCATTCTGTACTTTTAACAGATATTGTTTCTCAGAAAAGCAGAGCGGAGCTGCAGATCACTTTCCCGCTCTCCTGCCTCCAGTTATATTAAACTCTTGTGTTATCGGCTGACCACCCGTTCACTCCTGCGTCTGCTCCTCCTGGCTCTCTGTTGTGCATTTTGCAGTAAAGTAATTAATGAAGGACTTTTCTCCCTCAGTGGGTGAGTCACGGGCTCTGGAGTAATGAGATACGGAGGAAAGGACCGCAATAAGGAGGAGTGGAGCTTTGCTTGGGCATCGATAGATCACTTTCATATTGAGTGAAGTTTTGTGTATAGGGCTAACTGTGCCTTTTGAAATCGTATTAATAGGAATATGGACATGAAAGGGCTTGTGTGTTAATTCACTGGGATTTTTTTTATTTCAATTGTATGGTATTGTTTAGTACAGGAGTATACTGTACATCCTTTTAGGGCCCTCATCAAATCAAATTTATAAAAGTGACTATATATAGTTAAAGTCAAAATTATTCGCTCTTCTGTGAATTCTGTTCTTTTTTTAATATTTCCCAAATGATGTTTAACAGAGCAAGGAATTTTTCACAGTATTTCCTTTAATGTATTTTCTTCTGGAGAAAGTCTTATTTGTTTTATTTCGCTCAGAATAAAAGCAGTTTAATTTTTTTTAAACCATTTTAAGGTCAAAATTATTAGCCCCTTAATGCATTTTTTTCTGCTTAATTAACCTAGTTAAGCCTTTAAGTTGCATTTTAAGCTGAATACTATTGAAAAATGTTATGTACTGTCATCATGACAAAGATAAAAGAAATCAGTTATTAAGTTTTGAGTTATTAAAATTAATATGATTAGAAATGTGTTGTAATCGTTTTTCTCCCCAATTTCTGTATTTTTATATAAAAAATATACAGGGAAGGCTAATAATTCTTTTTTGTCATATTTATGATTTGAATTTTTTTGCAATATGTAATTGCGTAAGAGCTACAAGACTCAGTGACGTTTCTTTGCTTTGCATCTGGCAATTATAGAACAAAGATTTTTCACTACAGTAAAAATGTTTCAAAAATTTGACTGTTGAGAAATATGAGTTGAAATACTTTATTTAGAATTTTAGAAATAATCACATTGTCTTTTTTTCCAATACACTTTTAAATATTATTTAGGCTAACTAATTGAAATAATCACCAATATGCATTCTGATAAGTTAAAAAAATAATAATTTACGCATTGACTAATTTGTATATTTTTTAAAACTTCATATTCATGAATTTGAGGGATATGTATGAAAAAAGTCTACACGGAAGTAATATGCTGTCTGTAAATCATAATGGCTATTTGAGGTAGAAATGCTCAGTGTAATTTTAATAAAATAACAATGTTATAATAAAATATACACACATTTAAGAGAAGTTGGGAGAGTACAGTTATTTGAGTTTATGCCAATATAGTTTTTTTTTTTTAATGTCAAACTTGCCTTTGTTTTTGTGTTAAAGTCATCCTACATCCTATTACATTTTATTATATTTTAAGTGATTTTAAGCTTTGACAAATGAGTAAAACCTTGTAGTAACCACACTGTAAAACCCCAAAAGTTAAGGTAACTCAAACCATTTGAGGAAATGGATTACAACAAACAAAAAAGTAATGAGGTATTTAATTAACTCATCACCTTCAACACTGAGTTCAAAACTCTTTTAAATGAGTAGAATTAACCTTCAGTCAATTGTGAGTCAACGACACTCATTTCATTTGATAAAGTGGACTGTTGCGTTGTACAGTGCATAAATCAATGTAAAATGGCAAGTAATTTAATGGTTATATTGTGTTTCTGACACCATTCGGAAGTTCCAAATTAGAACAACCACTCTAGTTTTGGTGTGGTATAGGTGGTTGCAATGGGTTATTAATGGGTTATTAATTAAATGGGCTTTTAATATTTAGATTGTTTTTATTTATGTACACTTATATGTATGTATTATATCATATTTGCATCAAATTGTAAGAAAAACAACAACAACAAAACTACAGATTGTGTGAGGCATTTCTAATGCAGCATCTATAGGCAGGACAGTAAATTTGACCTCTCTTCTGGCTGCCGTTGTCAGTCTCACACAATTTTTTCCCCCTTTTTCTGAAAGTCTTTCAAAGTCTTGAAAGTCTCACCATTGTGAGGTTTTTCTTTCATTATCTTTCCCATTCACTGTGCTCTTAGTTTACCCAATTATGACGAAAACCACTACTGAGAAACCCGGAATGTGAAAAGGGTCCATTCTTTAAATCAATGAGCATACGTGTAATTCCCAGTCCAAAAACACTTGTGTAGTTTTGGTGCTTTATTTGTACACAGGTGTGTCATTTTATACAGATTTTTTATACAGATGTTATGTCAGCTGCCCTTATTCTGTTTTGATTCTACTGTTATGATTTATAATGAGGAAATGACAGTGGTTCTTTGTTGTGCTTTGGTAGTAATTTTTGTGTTCCTCACATATGCTTTACAAAGGCTTTGAAGCAGCATCAAAAGAAACTATTTGTTGGCTGAACATTATTATTGTGCATTTCAAGCATCATATGAATAGAAATCTTTATTGTTTGTCTTTCAGTACCAGTTTAATTGGGAGGGACTTTTGTATTTATTTATGTATTGTGACTTAATCATCATTGTTGTGCTTTGTTTGACAACATTTTTAGTATATTTTTTAAATAATAATGAGGATTTTTAAGAGTTTCACTTAAGAATACTAAAAAGTCAGTACATTTACGGCAATCTCTTTCTTTCTTATTTCTGTTGGGTTATATGTTCTTTTAAAGCTTCTATTGAGGTTTTGGAATCAAACTTTGATGTCTTTTGTTATATTTATGATTGTTTTGCAATATGTAATGACAGTATTTTCTTTGTCTACATTATAGTTTAGTAAAGCTGAAATAACGGTGTGTTTCAGAAAACAAATAATGGAATATTTTCCACTCAGTGATGATTACACATTTATACGTTAAATTTTCTTCAAAGTGCTCTACTTCTTATTTTAATAATTAATCATTTTTGTGTCTATAAAAGTAGAAAAGAGTTAATAAAATCTAGAAAATATAAATTCCCCATGATATTCATAACTATTTGTGTTGCCTGACATAAAGCAGTTATAATACCTGAAGCTAATCGTGTGAATATGGTGTTTTTTCCCAGGTTGTGGACTGCTCCTGGGATGAGACTGTGAAAGTGTTCAGCCCTTCATCTCTGGCCGCGCTGTAGAAGCTGGTTCACATAGTACTGATGTTTCTGCAGGACATGAGGGAATCATGGCTCTATTTCAATCACAGGTGCAGAGTTTGCCAAGATTTCACTGCAGTTTTCCTAATGACGCTGTTAAAACAGAACCCGAGGGATGCTTCAGGAGAGCTGGAATCTCACACCTCGCCTTTAGGAGTGTGATGTTATTATAGTGCTTGATGAGTGTAAAATCAAGCTAAAGTGAGAGTTTACCTTAAACGGTGAGTGCCTTATTGATGTCTAATGATTTTGTGGTACGTGTATGTTGTTTTTCCCTACTGGAATAAATCCGGTTTGTTAAACTGATGTTAATAAATTAGTACAGTTCGTCATTTTGAGTTCTTTTGTAGTTTAGTTCATGAGTCCAGTGTCTTATAATCTACTTATGGCTCGTTTCCACTAAGTGGTACGGTACGGTTTGGTACGCTTTTATGACCATTTCCACTGTCAAAATGTACCAAAAAGCGAACTGTACCACTTTTTTGATTACGCATTGCAAAGTTTATTTAACAGGGACAATACACTTGACGTTGTTATACAAAGACAACCGATGTCGCATATAGTATGAAGCTAATTTGCAGCTCTCATCCCTGATTAAGCTTTACATTACTTTTTTTTTTTTTTTAAAGATCAACAAATTAAAAACAATACAGCCCAAATGTATAGCATGTACAGAGTCACAAACATAACATGTGAGTCAATCTGCATACTAAAGACAAATGTAAACCTGACCAACCTGAATGAATAATACTTAATGTTCATATTGCTGTAAAGATTTCAACCATTCTTTCAGCTTTACCAGCCTGATCTCACGAGAAAATGTAAGTATTTTACGTTTTGTCAGCTTAGTGGCTAATTCGTACAAAATTGTACGAATTTAAAAAGGAGACATGGCACCTAACCCCACCCCTAAACCCAACCGTCATTGGGGGATGAGCAAATCATACTAAATTATACGAATTAGATCGTACGAATTAGCCACTAAATGAAATAGTTACGAATTGCCATAAGATTGTGTTGGCTTTACAGAAAAATATGGGAGTTCTGATTGTAACTTTAAATCAACAGGCATGGCATGTTGGTATTGACCTACAATGGTTCAGCATCTGTGGATAATAATGTATAATAGTAATGAAATCAACCTAAATTTAGAGCTAAAAATATTACACTTGTTTAAAAATTCTTGAAAAAAAAAATAGAAGTATAATGAAACTGTTGGTATAAAGAAATATGGCTGTCGTAGGATTAGTCCATAGTATTGAATGATTTTATTCATTGTATATTTAACAGATTATTCTGTGTATTAGTTGTGTATGGTCTGGCTGTTTTTCTAGCGGTTGGTTGTTAGGCAAATGACCTTGAAATGCCAGAACTGATATAAAGCCTTTGAAATTGTAAACACGAATTTCGTCAAACTTTAACTTTAGATAATGTTTCCATGTTCCATAAGGCTAAATTGCTGGTATATACTGTAGCAGTGTACATATCAATGAGATGAAGACATTTTGACAGTACAGAAAATCGAGCTGTGTATCTTTGTTTTTAGCACAACAGAAACGTAAAAGGGACCATTCACCAAAAAATACAAATTTACTTTACAATTACTCACGTTCCTTCCACTTTAATTTTTAAAGTGTTAAGCTGCTATATGTAGAAATCAGAAACCTGGTGACATGAACTCCAAAACAAGACATAAGGAGAGAAAAAAAACAATGTCTTTTTAAGGTGCGAAAAAAAAAAAGTTGTTTAAATTTCAGTAAAAAAAAAATCTATGTCTATGGTTGGGTTGTTATTGGAGTGATATTATGTTTCTAGAGTGTAAGATGTTTGACAACGATACTTTTAACCGTATCTCATGCATTGTGTAGCTTTTTATTTATCAAACAACAATGTTGGAAGACTGATCCCATAGCCACATTTCAGGGTGATAATGGAAAGATTTATTGGACTTAAAACCGTTAACCACTAAACCGTTAAAAAAATCCATTTCATACTTGAATTAACGACCAATTGAACTGAACCCCATTGGGAGTCTATTTGAATTTAGTGGCAAAGTTGTTCTGGAAAATTTCTGGATGTTTACCGCTATCACTGTGTGAAAGGGGCTTATATGAGAGGTGCTGGGGTGGTTCTTCTTAGGGTTAGATAATGCAGGTGTTTCTATTGTCAAGATTGATCTAAAAAAAATGTAACTTATAGATAGAATAATAGATCATCTTTTTGACTTTACAACGGTTTTTCATAAACAAATCCATGACAAAAACGACAATGAAAGCTTAAGATGATCCTGAAGATGCTCATTGTTTCTGAGGAGAAACTGTCAAATCTAGCACATCTTAAAGACAGTGATGTTCAGGTCAGAGGATCAGTTCATGTGTGAAAATTAAGCCTTGACTGTAAAAAAAAAACTGCAGGGTTCCACGCAATTTTTTCATGTTGTCCCAACACAAATCGATTAAGTTAACATAATCATTTTTACTAATGTAAATGGATTGAACATTAAACAATTAAGTTGTCCCCAAAAAACATAAGAATTGTGTTGTTTCAAGTTGTCAAAGTTGTTTAAAAAGGCAGCAAAAGTATTTTTTGTGTGTTCTTTTACACTTTGAGCCCAATAAAACTGTTTAATTATTAGCTGTAATAATTGTTCTGCATCAGTTAGGGTTAAAAGAATTGTTGTCTTGCATATAACGTGAAAAAACAATCACTATAATAATGATCCAAGACAATAATTGACTTCCTTCTGAAAATTTCTTCACTATTAACACACACTGTAAAAAAAATACAGGGCTCCACACAATCCATTCATATTTTCCCAACGTAAATAGATTGTTTACATAACAAATTAAAGTGGATTGAACTTAAAACAATTAATGTGCAAATTCTTGTTATGCTTCAGCTCGTTTTAAATAAGTAGTTTGAACAAAAAAAAGCGAGAGTTGTCTATTTTTCTAAACTTTTCTGCATTTTGAACACAAAACAGGGCATTTTAAAGAATGTTGGACACAAGCATCCACTGACATCCATAGTAAGAACACTAAAATACTGTGAAAGTTAATGGGTGCTACTTTCCAACATTCTTCAAAGTATCTTATGTCTTAGGATTGGAACCAGGGAAGTAAATTGTGACATATTTTTCATTTTTGGGTGAATTATCTCTTTAATTGTCATTAATGTTTATCTATTTGACCAGTGTAATTCAGTTTTATTTGAGGTGTTTAAAGCAGAGCTTTCGTTACGTGTTAAAGTTCGTTTTGTTTAGTGTTTGCAGATCTAAATTGCGCAGTGCTTATATTATTTTTGACCACTGTCACGTACCTTACACTTTTAGGAGGTAGTTCAAAGTAAATGGATTGGCTGCAGTTCACTCCAATTTAATCAGTAAACAGAGAAGGAAGACATTAGAGGATCTGCGCCTGTCCCGCGCCCGCGCTCCCGCGTGTGTGTGTGTGAGAGTGAGTGAGAATGACGCGCAAGAGCGCACTGGACGTTAATATTCAGCAGTGCCTCACAGAGACCCAGGGAAACCCCGGTCAAACGGAGACATGGAAGTTTGCAAAGGACGCATGCTGGGCATCACCGTCGCCGTTGCTCACGGATTCTTTTCGGGGTCGCTGAACATTTTGCTAAAATTCCTCATCACGACCTACAGCTTCACGTATCTGACTTTAATTCAGTGTCTGACCAGCGGCACTGCGGCTCTCACGCTAGAGGTGCTGAGGAGACTAGGCAAGATAGATATACCTCCGTTCAGCCTGCAGTTAGTCAAAGTTTTTGCGAGCGTGTGTATTTTGGCAACTTTGCAGTCCACGTTGACCCTGTGGTCTCTCAGGGGACTGAGTTTGCCCATGTATGTGGTGTTTAAGCGATGCCTGCCCTTGGTGACGCTGGGGATTGGAGTGTGTGTGTTGAAGAATGGGATCCCGTCAGCTGGAGTCATCACAGCGGTCCTCATCACCACTGGAGGAGCAGCGCTGGCTGGTGAGAATATAACAAAATTTAAGGATTTTTAGGATTGTTTTCGGTAGTAGTCACAGGAGAGCAATATAATTTACCAACGAAAGCACAACAATAGGCTAAGTGTTGTGAAAAGTGTAACAAAAAAAAAGTTAAAAATGGATGAAAAATAGGCGTACATAAAAGGAAAATTACACGACATGATCATGAAGATACATTTTTTATCTGTTTTTATTTTAATTAGGCTATTATAGCAAATTATATTTATTATAAATTATATTATTATAGTATTATAGTTAAAATAAAATAACCTTTATTTTACGATGACTTTAAAATAAAACAAATATACTATTAGGGGATAGTTCACTCAGAATTTAGAAATGAAAAATAGACGACATGACGAGTATATGTTTTTGTTGTGTTTTTACTTTATTTGAATCCGTATAGCAAATATATAGTTAAAATAAATATCCTGTATTTTAACATGACTTTAAAAGAAAACAAAATGTACTATACAAATATACTATTAAGGGATAGTTCATATAAAATTTAGAAATGAAAAATAGACAATGCGTACACTAGCTGCTTGTTTAAAATGAGCTGAATCAACACAACTCTTAAGTTTTTTGGGAGATAACGTAATATTTTTATGTTTAATCGACTTAAATTTGTAAAAACGGTTAAGCTAACTCAATCTGTTTGTTTTATGACAACAAGATAATGTGTGGAACCCAGCATTTTTAGTGTTTTTTTACACCATTTTTGTTGTTTTTTCACTTTATTTTAATCCTTAAAGCCAATATATATATATATATATATATATATATATATATATATATATATATATATATATATATATATATATATATATATATATATATATATATATATATATGTTAAAATAAATATCCTATATTTTAAGATGACTTTAAAATAAATCAAATACTAATAAGGGATAGTTCACTCAAAATTTAGAAATGAAAAATAGATGACAACTCATTGGCTACTCAAAACTGCTTGTTCAAACTACTTATTTAAAATAAGCTAAAACAACACAATTACGTTTTTTGGGGGACAACATAATTGTTTTATGTTCAATCCACTTAAATTTGTACAAACGATTAAGCTAACTCAATCTATTTGAGTATATCAATCAATATAGTTTTTACTTTATTTTAATCCTTATATCAAATAAAGAGTTTCTATGTAGCAAATGCCCTAATATATAATAAATATAATAATACATCTGCATAAATATCTCTCATTATTATTATTATTGGCTATGCAATTATGAAGAATAAAATTCATACACTTGTACAGCTATCTTTATGGGGACATTATGATTTCTATACTGTATTTTATGTCCTGTATCCCAACCTTACCCTTAAACTCAGCCCACACAGTAAACAATCTGCATTTTTACACTCTCAAAGTACTTAATTTTAAGTGATTTATGAGCCGTTTTCCTTTTAAGGGGCCAAACAAAATATCCCCTAAAAGTCCCAATGTACTGGCATTGCTATACTTGTGGGGACATTTTGTCCAAACAATGTGAGGAATACAATAATTTATTCTTCTGATGTAAAGTAGATTTCAGAATCATTACTACGGTGTTACATGATCTTTCAGCAATCATTATTATATCATTAACAATGAGTTTTGACCTACTTTTGATAAAAAAAAACGAATCCCTATAGCGTAATATAATCATATGCGCTTTCTAATACTCTGAGCTAATTATGATGCATCAGCATAAATATCTCTCATGCATCATATTGTTTCAAGTCCATAAATAATTGATGGCGCATACAATCCCTGTTTAATTCCGTTTTCGTGCAGGTGCTGGAGATCTTACAGGTGACCCTTTCGGCTACGTGACTGGCATTTTAGCTGTGATCGTCCACGCCTCCTACTTGGTGCTCATTCAGAAAGTGAGTTCAGACAGTGATTACGGGCCGCTCACGGCGCAGTACACCATTGCAGTGGTGGCTACACCTGTACTCTTCATCTGCTCCATTGTAAGCATGGATGCTATTGATATGTGGACATATGAAGGCTGGAAGAACCCGTTCATCACTGGTATCTTCTGTACCTGCATCCTCATTGGCTGTGCGATGAACTTCACCACGCTGCACTGTACTTATATAAACTCGGCCGTCACCACCAGTTTTGTTGGAGTGGTCAAGAGCATAGCTACTATCACTGTGGGCATGCTGGCCTTCAGTGACGTGATGCCAACCAAACTGTTTGTGGCAGGTGTGGTAGTCAACACTGTCGGCTCCATCACCTACTGTGTGGTGAAGTATCACGAAACCAAAAAAAAGGTAGCCTACCAGGATATGGATGAGTCCGCTAAGGATGGAGAACTTCCAGGAGAACCGTATGTGGAACCAGCCAAGCCTGATGGAGATATGATGGAGACTCCTACAAATAATCCAGAAGATGTTCCTAATGGTGGCCTGTCAGAATCAGCAGACCAGAACCATATTCGTGAAAATAAAGTAGCAGAGTCTATAGAATTAGAACGGCCAGGCGTCCCGTCAGATGATCCCACGAGACTGTCTCTGAGCGATAGTTATGTAGGGGTCTGGAGATCCGTTCGCACCTTAAAGTTCCTCAAGAAAGACACTTTAATGGACAACATGGAGGTTCAAAGTCCTTGACGAGAGGTTCAGCGCTTGACAGACGTGCATGTTAGGTATTGTCGAAAACCGATGGTGTGAACGATGTTTGCCTTTTTCTCTCCTGAAAATGATCCTGTTTTGAAAAAAAAAAATTGCTTATTTTTTATATGAAAATAATGGTGTTGTCTGTTTGTACGTTGACAGGGAGTGTGATTATATGACACTAAGAAATCTTAAATAACAGATGTGCCAATTTATTGACTTGAAATAAAAGACCGTTTATTTTAGGATGACTTTAAAGGTGCCGTATGTAAGTTTTTGACTCTTCTAAAGCATAAAAATACCATAATATGTTTGCAGATATTTAAGAAACATGCCCAGTAAAAAACAATGCCGAAGTCAGATATTCTACTTTGAAAATGTGCGTTACGTGCCGGAACAGCTGTGTTTGTTTTGGTTCTTTTAACCCGCCCAATGCCAGTTTAGCCAATTATAATTCAGCACCCCGGTTTGCCTCCATGGAAAACTGCGTATTTCATTCATTCAGTCATTCAGAAAGGCTCTCAAAGCATGTGCTCGTGACCGAAATGTGCTCGTGACCGAAATGTGACCTCCGGTGGACAGTAGCAGACTCCGAAATGAGACGCAGATTCAGAGTTCCACATGAGGTTATTAATTTGCAAATAATAGAAATATTCTGAATGTAAACATTAGGTGAGCAGGTTACATTGTAACCCTGTGTCCTAACAGCACGCTACATGACGAGATTTGCAGTGATAAGCAATTTTTCTGTTTGCATCAGACGAAACACGACAGAACTTTAAATACAGCCATTCAGAAGCACAGAATATACACTCGCTCACAAAATGGTTTATAATAAAAAGGTTATATTATATGTTATATCTAATTCATATTATATTATATAAAGGTTTATAATCTAATTAATACATATTAAACCTCTTTAACATTAATACATGTAGATGCTGAATCACTGATATGTGTTGGTTTTGAGTCACATGTCTAAAGTTCAATTTCAGACTGTTTTTGTTTATTTTTAAGATCTGAGGTGAGCTATCTGCTGCTGCTGCTTTCAGTAGTATGGCAATAAATGTCATGTAAATGGCATTCAAATTCACATTGTTAGCATTTAACACTGAATAAAGCACATGAGGTGTACCTGAGGTGATCACTGTCAGTTCCCTGTTATTCAGCTGCTAGAAATAGAAGTTTCTAATATATCAAATCGAGGTGGGGGTTAGAACAAAAACTCATTTGAATACAGAAAATATTCCTTCTATCACGTGCCGTTGCTTTTATTTAGAACATGGTTTAAATCAGCCTTTAAGCTCGATTGTTAGACTCACTTCTTTTGGTCCTCAATCTGGCAACTTCTGCTTGTGTGTGTTTTGATCCAGGAATGCCATACTTAGTTCAATTACTGGGTGTCAAACTTACATACTGCACCTTTAAATAACAGATGTGCCAGTTTATTGACTTAAAATAAAAGACTTTTTTATTTTAGGATGACTTAAAAAAAAACTAATATCTTAATAAGGTAGGGGTTTTCAATTTCGGTCCTGGAGGTCCAGTGTCCTGCAGATTTTAGCTTCAACCTCAATTGGACACACCTAGGCTAGCTAATCAAGCTCTTACTAGGCTTTCTAGAAACATCCTTGCAGGTGTGTTGAGGCAAGTTAAAGCTAACCCCCCCCCCCCCCCCCCCCCCCCCCCCCCTCCGGACACCAGACCTCCAGGACTAAGATTGAGAACCCACACCGTAAAAAAAAAAAAAAAAAAGTTGACTCAACTTAAATTTTAAGGTGACCAGCTTCAGGACCTTTTTGAGTTTACTCAACTTAAATCGAGTCAAGTGTAGTGTTTGGGATGAAAGCTGAGTCGACTCAAAAGAGCTCTGCAGCAAGTTACCTTACAATTTTGAGTTGACTTTCTTTTGTTTACAGTGCATTTAATAAAGGATAGTTCACTCAAAAAATAATTGTGTTGTTCCAAATGTGTATGACGTTTGGTCTGGAGCTTACAAGATGGACTATATGCAATTATTTCTTCAGAAAAGGATATTTTGAAGAATTCTGGTACTGTTTTGGATGTATTTGTGTTTGGTTAGTTTACCAACATTCCTCAAAGTATCAGTTTTGTAGAAGAAGAATTGTATAAACAACTAATTGCAGTTGAAAACAAAATTATTAGCCCTCCTGTGAAAATTGAATTCGTTTTCAGATAATTCCCAAGTGATATTTAACAGAGCAAGGGAATTTTTCCACTGTATTTCCTTTTTATTGCACTTCATCATGGCAAAGACAGAGGTCATTATTTATTAATACTATTACTTTAAAAATGTGTTGAAAACAAATATCTCCAATAAACAGCACTTGGCAAATATTTGAAAAAAAATAAATATTCCAATAATTTTGTCTTCAGCTGTAAGTAATGACAGAGTTTGAGTTTTTACCTGTCCCTTTAATCAAATTAGATGCTTTTATTTTTATTTTTGAATGATTATTTATGTTTCTATGCACGTAGAATCTGTACCTGTATATATTCTGTGATTTGTCTACGAATGCAACTCTTAAATTGGAGCCTCAAATTTCCCTCGTTTGCATGTATTATGCACAATTAATTTAAAGTGATTTTAAATCAAAATTGTGAGCTTTGTGTATCATCTTTGATTACTGAAAATGTTTTAACATCTAAAAAAACTCTTTAGCTACAAACCATCTGACATAGATAAATTATATCAGTGTTTCAAGTCAGAAATAGATTACAATTCTGTTCTGACAACAGGGAAAATCCATTTTTATTATAATTAATGGGAGGAGATTATTATGAAATTAGAGATTATGCAGATGCCAAAACGGACAGCTTGTTTGACATCGTTTTGTTTAAATTAAATAACTATAAATCGAGAAATGATGACCTTGAATGTGATAAATACAGTTTCACTTTTAGTTTTTGGGCATTTGATCCTATAAAAAAATAATAATTATTATTAAAATATATCGTTTGGAATTTGGTTGCCACTTGTTTAAATATCTGGATCACACATTCACAAGGTTAATGTTGGTTAAACATTAGTTAATATTAGCTAATGTATTTACTAACATGAACTAATATTGAACATTTATTAATAGCAGTCCAACATTTACTTATGCATTATTCAAATGCGTTAGTTAATGCACTGTGAGTTAACATGAACGATGTACAACCTTTTTTCCATTAACTGACGGTAATGTTTTGTCATGTTAGTAAATACATTAATGACATGAACTAATGGAACCTTATTATAAAGTGTTTCCAAAATTAGGATACTGAGAGCCACTGCATTACACTGGACTCAATATCTATCGAACTTGTGTTCAATGCATTTGAAAGGGTTCCTGTCAGCAAAAGCCGACCTTTAGATCAACCACTAAAAATGCAAAACATAAAGAAAACTACATGTAAATCCACACAGCATTTATTTATGCAACAGTAAACATTCACAGTCAGCATAATAGTAATCCAAAGGTGCCTTCCAATACCTCATTATTCAGTTTGTGTTAGTATTGTTTATTATTTTTGATGCCTTAAATGACTTGAATGGTTTATACTCGGAACAGTGTTATCTGCTTGCGTTGAAACACAGAACAAGAGGTTTACTAGGGAACTTTCAATGGCTTTCTTCCATTTAAAGTCATCTTTGGCTGACATTGAATGAGTAAAAGGCAAATAAACTTCTCTTGAGTACCAGGTGCTCTTGTTATGATTTTTCAGTTATAATAGATGGCACGGTATAGCGCATTATCTCCTTCATTTTGCTCCAGGCAGAGTACAAAAAGACAATTTACCAGACAATGCGGCTCTCAAGCCCTCAGAGCCAAACGTATAAAAAGTTAATGTCATGCTTGAAGCCATGTGCAGGAAAAAAATAAAAATGTGCTTTGTCATGATGTACTGATCACATGGCTTTTCATAAAGCATTTGTTTGGCTTTATGTTATTGTTCTTGATATGATTTATGGCCGTTTAATTTAAGGTTCAGTGGTCAAATAGATATTTCCCAGGCAGATTGTTCTTTAGACTATAATGAAAATACATTAGTTTCCTCCATAAATATATATTCTGTTGAAAAGAATACATGATCTGTATGTATTATATATCTAGGTCTATTTAACTTTAGTTTCGATTAGAAATGTAAGGTATTTGGGTCACTTCTGATTTATGGCTCATGCTTCTACTTGGATCTTTCTTTTCATTTACTTTAATCAGCACATTTACCTCTTGGATATTAATGATTTGCATATCTTTACTTAATATCTTTACTTTTAAGAGTCTGTAACTCTTACCTGGGTAAAGTCAACAATACAGTCCAAATTGTTGATTTTTCCTTTATGCCAATTGCCACAAATAATTAGAGCATTAAATATTATATTACATGAAGACAGTTTGTAAATTTCCTTCCATAAATATATCAAAACGTATTCGTTACTTGGGCTGGGTGATATGGCAAAAAATGCAATCTCGAAAATTATTTTCCATGTTTAACGATAACGATATATATTTCAATATAAGTTGTTAAAAGAGTAGCCCAACAGTGACCGAAGCCACAAAAATGAGAGGGTCAATTAAATTGCATAACATATTTTCCGATGATAATTTTTCGGTGGCCAAAAATTTGGTACATCTCTAATATTAACCCACTTCTAGATTCCCATTGTTGCACATTTCTGCTGGGTAGATCACTAAAAAGTCCAGAGCTTATCATTGCTATTGACATCAATTTTATTGCGATTCGATTTAATATTGTTTATCAGCCCAGCCATAATTGTTACTAATATGCATCTTAATCTGAACAACTTTAAAAGGTGATTTGCTCAATATATAGATAGCTCTCAGATTTCCTATTTTAAGTACACTTGAAAAGCGTATTGATTCAGCTTTCAGATGGTGTATGCATTTAAATTTTTAACAATTGACCAGACTGGTTTTGTGGTGAATGGTCACATATGGACACAGCCAGGGCTGGAGCCAGCGACCTTTTTGCTGTGAGGCAACAGTGCTAAACACTAAGCCACTGTGTTGCCCCCATGTTATTCAGGTTTTTTTTTTCTCATTTCCACGCAACAAAGGGACAGTTTACATGAATCAACATTCCCCAAGAACAGTATGTTCCATAATTAACCCAAAGACTAGTTTCATTGGTGGTCCCTTTGCCAGATGTTAAAGGCCTGTTAAAGGACAAAGGATGTTAAATAAAGAAAATACTTGGATAATTTATTTTTAGGTTTTTGAATGTTAGTTCAAACATTTCTAGACGAAATACCGGTTTGTAAACATTCAGGATGCGCACGGAGCGAGGTTACAGAAAAAACCGGGAGAGCTAGCATTTACAGCAAGGGAATGACATTCGACGCGGTACAGAGTTTGTTGTTGTATTAGAGATAAATGATATTGATTACATATTATATATATATATATATATATATATATATATATATATATATATATATATATATATATATATATATATATATTTATTATTTACATAATGCTTTCAGTGTATTATAACAGCTTGTCAGCCAGTGATAAGCACAGGTATTCGGCAAAATTAACGTTAAAGTGAGCGGCGTTTATCTGACAGGTCCATTTGCGATAGCATCCTCCCAATGGATAAGACGTAATGGCCAAGCATCCAGCCCGAAACAATCTCATTGAAGCTCCAAATGTTTTTACAGTAGACAAGTTAAAGGCCCACAAGTCTTTGGATGCCAACAGTTTTGTTCTGTGTGGTCATGTGCAAAAATTAATGTTTCATGATTACCAGATTCAAAACTTTGTAGTGCTAAAAACCGAGGATCTGTCTAGCCAAAGACAAGGAAAGAAGACAGAACTGTACAAGGCCTGGGTAATCATCAACAAGCAAAACAACTGCATTCTGACAGTGAACTGCACCTGTACAGCAGGGTTAGGGTATGTGAACTTACATTTTTATGTTTCATTATTAGCATTCAGTATCCACAGTTTAATTTACCATAATTAACTGTTTTGCTGAAATCATTGCTGTAATCAAAAACGAATAATGTGTATGATTCAGCATAGCGTGAACTTACCTGAAATAATATGAGAACTGTAGAGCTGAGCATTTTTAATTAGGTCCTCACTCCATTCAGTTCTCTTTTAGCCAAAGACATCTGCGGTTGGCATTAAACGCAGTGTGGTGTACGGTAAAAGTTAAGTTTCTATTTTTGGACTTTCAAATTTTGCATCCTACCGCACAACCAACCCATTCTCACCACGAAGTAGTCAAAATCTGAAGCATGCTCAAGCACCTTGTGCGTCAGTATGAGGACGCCGGAGGTGCCCCTTGGCATCACTATACCCTGAGGCGTCATATGGAGATGCTCAAAGACTCGTATAATTACCAATAGATGTCATCGCAATTTTTTAAACCTGATTTATGCCTATTATCACAGTTTTCACAGTTTTGTCCATGAAAAGCATTTGTAAACAGGATTGAGACAACTGTAAATAAGAATATACTTTGGTCAACGTGACTTCCATTCAACGGTGAGTTTAACATCGCAACTGTTTAACTGTTCTCCATGAGGCGTGCAACATTAAGTGGTAGGTTAATGCTGCATAATGTTTTGAGTGAGTGAGTGAGTGAGTGAGAGAGAGAGAGAGAGAGAGAGAGAGATAAGTCTGTTTGAGAAAAGCAGACCTGCAGGGCATGGAATTGATTATGCCCCTGATTTCAGTAAGTAAAAATGCAACTTTTCATTATTTAAAGTATAAAATAAGCTCAAGTATTACATAAAATCAAGTATAACATAAGCTCAAGTTTGACATACGCTCAATTGTATGTCACACAATGAATATCTTACACTATTATACCAGTATAATTATACCAGAATAATTTGGCCTTTACCAATTTATTTAATAAAAGAAAGAATCTATCATCTCTAAATTTTGGTAAAGAGACATAACAAGCTGTCTTCTCTGTCAAATATTATGTCAGTCATGATGGTAATGGTAAAACTCAAGGATTACCTTGGACTTTCTCAGAAATTTACCATTGATCATGTGTATTACAAGAGGCAGGATTTTTTTTAATGCAAGAAATGCTTTTTAAATCATACTCTTAAACAGATTAAGGCTCATTTTGGACTACACTTAAATGACATTACAATCGCTTAATGCAGTACTGATGTATCTAATAGTTTAGTGGGTTTAACTAATATGTCACATCTGTTTTTATTCATTGCAGATGCAGAAACTTTAGACACTGGATTACAAGTCCAATGTATTTATTGGAAAACAGTAGAAAAATCTGCAAATAAGTGGGCTGCAGACATAATTACTCATCTGTTTTCCACACGTGTAGCAATAGAATGCAGAGGGCATATGAATTCATCTTGACTAAGGGTATTGTTCAGAATTAATCATTATTTAAAATCATTGTATTTTCTTTGTTAATATGTACTGATTTGAAAAGAATGTACTTTCTTTTAATAAAGAACTCTTTACAGCACAGCATCTGAACAGTCACAACCTCACAGAGCAGCACAACCGCCCCACTCAGGATCAGTGTAATGGTGCCATTTTGAAGCTGGAACCTCATCTTGTGTAAGGCAAGGCAAGGCAAGGCAAGTTTATTTATATAGCACATTTCATACACAGTGGCAATTCAAAGTGCTTTACATAAACAGGAATAAAAGAAACAATTATAAGAGAAATAAAAACAAACATAAAAATGGTAAGAATAAAAATAAAATAAAATAAAAGCTGATAAAATGTGTTATAAAAGAATTAAAAAGAAGAGAAAAACATAGTAGTCGGACGTAGCACAGTGCTCATTCAGTAAAGGCACAGCTAAACAGATGTGTTTTCAGTCTTGATTTGAATGTGCCTAATGTTGGAGCACATCTGATCATTTCTGGAAGCTGATTCCAGCAACGAGGGGCGTAGTAGCTGAAAGCCGATTCACCCTGCTTTGACTGAACTCTTGGGATTTCTAATCTATTTGATCCTAAAGATCTGAGTGATCTGTTAGGTTTGTATTCAGTGAGCATATCTGTAATGTATTGAGGTCCTAGGCCATTTAGTGATTTATAGACCAGTAATAATACTTTAAAATCTATTCTGAATGTGACTGGGAGCCAGTGTAAAGACCTGAGGACAGGTGTGATGTGCTCTGATTTCCTGGTTCTGGTCAGAATTCTGGCCGCAGCGTTCTGGATGAGCTGCAACTGTCTGACTGTCTTTTTGGGAAGGCCAGTGAGGAGGCCATTACAGTAATCCACCCTGCTGCTGATAAAAGCATGAACAAGTTTCTCTAAGTCTTCACTGGAAACAAAGCATCTAATTCTTGCAATGTTTTTGAGATGATAGTATGCTGATTTACTAACTGCTTTGATATGACTATTGAAACTCAGATCTGACTCCAGAGTCACACCAAGATTCTTGACCTTATTTTTTGTTGTTTGACCCTTAGAGCCAAGGTACGCATTCACCTTGAGAACCTCATCTCTGTTCCCAAATGCAATGACTTCAGTTTTCTCTTTGTTTAACTGAAGAAAGTTTTGGCACATCCAATTGTTCATTTCATCAATGCATTGGCAGAGGGTGTCAATGGGGCTGTAGTCATTAGGCAGTAAGGCTAGGTAGATCTGAGTGTCATCAGCATAGCTGTGGTAGGAGATTTGGTTCTTTCTCATTATTTGGCTCAGAGGGAGCATATAAAGGTTGAACAGGAGTGGTGCCAGAATCGAGCCTTGTGGGACTCCACATGTCATGGGTGTCCACCTCGACCTATGGTCACCTATACTGACATAGTAACCTCTTCCTTCAAGGTAAGATCTGAACCATTTGAGGACCGTCCCAGACAGCCCAACCCAGTTTTCCAGCCTATCCAGAAGTATGCTGTGATCGACAGTGTCAAATGCGGCACTGAGATCGAGCAGTACCAGCACTGTTAGTTTGCCTGAATCTGTATTTAGACGGATGTCATTGATTATCTTTATAAGGGCGCTCTCTGTACTGTGATGTGCTCTGAAACCAGATTGAAAATTGTCCAAACACCCCTTGAAGTTTAAGAACTTGTTAACCTGGTTAAAAACAACTTTTTCAATGATTTTGCCAATGAAAGGGAGATTTGAGATGGGCCTGTAGTTGCTCAATATGGTATTATCCAGGTTGCTCTTCTTCAAGAGGGGTTTAACAACTGCAGTTTTAAGTGAGTTAGGAAAAATCCCCGAGAGAAGTGAAGCATTTACCACTTTTAGAAGATCCATTTCTAAACAGGTAAACACAGTTTTAAAGAATGATGTGGGGAGCGTGTCAAGACTGCAGGTTGATGTTTTCATAATTTGCACGATCTCTTCTAAGATTTTGCCATTAATTGCCATGAAATCAGACATAATGTCTGATTTCTTAAGTTGTGGTTGAGCTAGTCTGACTTCGACACAATTTGGCTGATTGGAAGAGCTGATTGTCTTTCTGATATTATTGATCTTGTCAGTAAAGAAATGAGCAAACTCATTACATTTGCTTTCAGAGAGTAGCTCACTGGGAATCCGACTGGGGGGGGTTGTGAGTTTCTCTATCGTTGCAAAGAGTTTACGAGCATTGTTTACGTTGCTGTTTATAAGGCTTGAAAAGAAAGTCTGCCTAGCAGTTTTTAGTTCCATATTAAAAGCACGAAGACTGTCTTTATAGATATTATAATGGACTACTAGTTTCGTCTTTCTCCACATACGCTCAGCTTTTCTGCACTGTCTTTTCGTCATTTGTATTATTGGGGACCTAGTCCAAGATCCCCTTTGGCTGCTAGTTATCTTCTTGGCTTTAACAGGAGCAATGTCATCTATGACATTCTTAACTTTAGAGTTAAATAAATCAAGAAGAGAATCAACAGAGTCTGCAGATATACTTGGTGCTAGCGATATGGCCTTCATAAACTGCTCATTAGTGTTCTCATTTATGCATCTCTGAACAGTACAGAAAAGGCAGAGTTGAAAATTTACTGGTTGTCTTGTATTGTGTGGTAAGTCATAGTTTTATTCATTGTTCAATATCACTGCAACAATAAGTAGTCCGTTCTGTGGCCAATATGATATACAGGGCATAAAATGGGACTGACATGATCGTTGTTTTGATTTCTAATTAAGGACTCAAGGGGCTACACAATTAGCTGAAGTTATCTACCCTGAGTTGGACGTTTCTTTCAGTATACTCTTAAAGAGATAATTCACTCAAAAATTAAAACTCTGTCATTAATGACTTATCCTTCACTTGTTCCAAATGTGTCTGAGTTGATTTCTTCAGTTTAACACACACAAAAAAAATATATTTTAAAGAAAGATGAAAACCTGTAAACATTGACTTCCATAGTAATTGTTTTTTCCTACTATGGATGTCAATGGCTTCAGCTTTTCAAACTCATTTGTGTTCAACACAAAGAAACTTACAAGTTTTATAAAAAAAGGTTTACAACCACTTGAGGGAGAGTAAGTAGTGAACTATTCCTTTAACCCAAACTAGTTGACTTTACTAGAAAATTGTATAGAAACTATAGGGCTGTCAATTGATTAAAAAAATGACTAATTAACCACACTTTTTTTGTGATTAATCATGATTGATCCCGAAAAGCCATAGTTATTACAGAAATTAAAGCACAGGCATGTAGGTGCCATTTTAATTTCAAAACAATCAATGCAAATAACAAACAAAAATGATTTCCAAGTTGGACTGCAAAAAAAAATCCAAAATACAGGCATTGCAAATATGGAAATTGGAAAATTATTATAATAAAGTATTGAATACAAACAATTGTACTCATTGTAAAGTTATAATGCGAGTTGAGAACATTAATTATAAAGTAGAAACAATTTTGCTTAGTCCTCCTTAACATTTAGCCAGTTGCTAAGACAGTCCAGTCTATTGACATTATCGGGGTACAATGTGGCCGAGGGGTACATCAAAGGCACGTACCAAAGAGTATAGACTTCTTACAGGCATTTTGGTCACACCATCTCTAAACATTTAATTCTTAACAGCTTTGAGGGATACGGACACCGCAAAGATTAGAGAATACATATAGAATGCCTTAAAGAGACTTTGGACAGTCAGTGATGTCAGGCGTTTGCTCTTGTTGCTAACAAACGCACACTTATACACTCACATACACAGACAACGCGCCGTACAGCGTACCTGGTGAGCGACTCCCTTCAGATTCATCAACATGTACGATCGCGTTCATCAAATTTGTTTAAATTAAGCGTTCTAAAGTATGGCTATATTTTACAAGCAAGGATTCTGACACAGTGACATGAAGCAGACGCTTTACAAAAGTTGTGTGTAAGGGGGGAAACACGTCAAACTTATGAAACAATTGAGGGCGCATGGAATCAACTTAAAGGTGAGGAATGGCAGTCTTTGACAGCTTGCGACATCATCTGGCACTTTCACTGAGTACATTTACATGGACACCAATAATACTCCGATTTTATGATTAAAATAATACTGATTAAGAGTCTACCAAACGGTGATTTTTGATTACCTTAAAGGACCACCCGAGTCACGAAATGCAGAGGTTTTTCTTTCCGTCCGCCATGCAGAATCAAATTCCATTAAAACAGAACTCTTCCAGCAGTCCTTACTTCATATCATTCATATCATCCAATAATTGTCACGAGGCATGAACCATATGTTGCTGAATGAGAGTGAACTGCTGAACTGCAGTTAAAGTCTAAAGATTAAAAATGAAACACCCAAAATTGCATGAAATGCTGGAGAGCCTGGTGATGCGACATTAATTGTTTTATACTGAAACTTTCCTTCTAAAAGCGCTTCCTTGGTCTTATCCATATTTCTTTGCATGTTAAGCACACGTTGGCCACAACAGGAAATAAAAAAACTGCAACTGCGTCAATTGCTTTTACGCGTTAAATGTTTCAAATTAATCGCATGCGTTAACACACTGATTTTGACAGCATTACTAGAAACCCATTGCCTTAAACCACTTACATTTTATACAAGGTAAAACTAAACAGCCCTACTTGAATTAACATATTACTGTAAGTCCAATAAGATTGTAAAGGTTCTAAGTTAATTCAAGTATGGCTGTTTAGTTTCACCTTGTGTAAAAACATAAGTGGTTTAAGGCAACAGGTTTCTATGCAGTTTTCTACTAAAGTCAACTAGTTTGGGTTAAGAGTGTAAGAGTTACAGTAATAGCAGTGAATCATGCAGGCATAAAATAAATGTTTGCAAAGCATTAACGTTGTCATAATTTAGCAATATTTTTAGGGTGGAGCACTGTATGCTGTTGTAGTTTTCAAAGAATTGATGAGTCAAACATGAGATGTGTATTTTAAATAGCAAGAAGTGATCAGTGCAGTCACTATCCTCATCTCTGAGTCTGTAGAACTGTCAGATCTGCTTGGAATGCATGAAAACATGCTGAAAATGTTGAACTTATTCAAGCACATAATGCAAGAGGGCCAGATTTAATGACACTTTACAGATATAAATAAATATCACTGAACTTTCTAAATCAAACCTAACAATCATCTTGATTCTTTGTTCTTTAATGATATTGTGCACTTCTGATACTTTACAGTGGCAAAACCTGGGATAACTCAGGGGAGCCTTCCAGGAATTCCCGACACTTACAGTAACTCCCAAGTCTCCTCATGCCAACCGGTTTGCAATATGACAGTCTAGTCACCATAAACACCTGGAGTCGTGCACTTTGGTTCTCAGTGTTTTGTAAAAAATGTTTTTGCTTATCTTCAGTAAAGTACTTGAATTTGTTTTTCAATAGTGTCATAGCTTTTAGCTACTTTTGATGTGTAAGTTCAGAAAGTTGTCATTATAAAAATAATTTGCATTTGTCATTTGCATTTTTTGAAGTGCAGTTTTACTTGAGCTTGACATACCATATGAATGACATGAATAAAAAAACAAAATAAATATTATTATTATTATTATTATTATACAAAATATACATCTCCTTCAATTAAAAAAGTTTTTAATCATTTATATATGTATGGTACTAAAATATTGCAATAAAAACTGTTATAAAATATATTTTAAATGTATGTTTGCATGTTTGTGTGATTTCTATTTTGTGGTGTTATAAATACATTATAAATATGTTTCATTAAAAACGTATTATGTTCATTTGCAAACTCATTTACAATAAACTACTATTTTTACTGTTTAATGGGCACTAAATTTGTCATGATGTTTGACATATGTTTATATTTGTATACCTACAGGATGCAGGAAATGCAGAACTTTATGTGATTTCAAACATGACATTTATTATTTTATTTTTCATTTTAAATTTAGTATACAGCCTATGATCTAGTTTCACTGTGATAACTTTGCACATCAGGTTACCCCCACAAAGGAATCTCACTGTAAATATACATTTGTATTTTTATAAGAAATAATAATTATCATGTAATATAGTTGTAAATTTTAATAATTAGGTCATAAGTTTATGATAATCTACCAAATAAGATTACCAAATAGAGACAAGTGTGATGTAGATTGCGAGGCGCAACTCTAGTGCGATTTGGGAAATAGCCACTAGATGCCGCTAGTGTTACGCGGCGGCCATTTCTTTAAAATAAACTATTAAAAGTCCAGATGATTGTGATCTTAAGTGTTGTATTGTCGTTTTTCAGGTTGTATCTCAGCGTTAACGCACTCATGTTGGATTGTGAGAAATGGCAATTAAAGATTCTCTCAAAATACACTTTAAAAGGTATTGCAAATTGATGGAATGAGAATTCAAACTGGTTGTAAAAGGCTCTTATCTATAAGAGTATATATTGTCTGGTAAGAATCCAAGCATATTTAAAAGCGGTTACACAATTTCCCATAAATCTTTATTTAATAGTGTTAATAGCTGCCATAAGAATATCTGTGTACATACCACAGTTTTATCTCTGTCATTTAGAAATTTAACAACTGAATTATTGCAGAATACAGTGAGGATGCACTGGGATATTTTTATGCGCAACCTTTAAAAATTATAAATTGTTTAAATAACGACCATTTGTATTGCTGAGTTTTCATTAACACTTTTATTAAACCATTAACATAAGAGAATGCTCACACCATATACAGGATAATAAAACAATACACTCAAATTCAACAAGGTATTGCAAATACAATTACAGCCTCTAGTAATCTAATCTAAATCTGTTATTTTGTATGCATGGTGTCCATGAATTTTACTGTTAACTTTTTATTTGATGTTTTCTCTTCACACATTCAATGGGGTGCACTCATTCATCATCTTATTTTATTAAAACAGTTCCAGTTTTGCCAATAAAACTGATTTGCAGAAGTATCTATATTCATATAAAAACAGTCATTCACAGTTAATCAGCAGTTTGAGATGTTATAACCGTATGTTTATTTCTGATGCTGGGATTCTTCTGATGTTTGACACAAATGAGCTGTTTAAAGTTTCTCTCTTTGTTCTGTTTTTTAGCAGACTCAAGCGTCTGGAGAACATTAGAAACTGGACACATATACCACATCCACATTAGACATCTTCAGTGATTTTCATCGCTTGTATTTATTTTCAGAGGAAATGCAGGTAAACAAACAACTATTATTCATCTTAGAGTGTTCTTGATAAACATTAAAGCGTTTCACTTTATTAACACTCCTGATAACACTGTGGCTGTGGCTAATAAAATGAGTACACACATCAAATCAAAAATCAGATTTCTTTGTATTTCCATTGCTAAGACTGAACTTTAAATAGATTTACATTTAGCAGACGCTTTTATCCAAAGCATGAAGATAATAGAAGCACTTCAGATCACCAGAAAACAACAAGATGTAGATGCAGTGACAAGTCTTAGTTATTTTAGCAGTGTATTTGTATCGTTATTTTGAAATAAAAAAGCAGGAGAAACAGATAGTTGATGAATAAAATAGGGAGTGCTATTGTTGGAGGATTAGATCAGTGAAACAGACCAGTGTGTGTTTGTAAATAGGAGAGTGTATGGGTGTTTCCCAGCATGGTACTGGGTTGCAGCTTGAAGGGAAGCATTTTTACACTTCATTTGTACATCAAACACATTTAACTCAGTAACATTAAATCCAGCTAATCTTTGTTAAATCTACAAACGTTGTCATCTTTGTGCCTGAATGATCTCAGTTGAAACACACAGTAATCAGCAGTAATCAGCCTTTAAAAAGAGAAGAAATACTTCTTTTTGACAAATGTGACTTTATTTCAAACTTTAGTACAAGATTCATAATTGTCATCAGTTGTGAGGCTTGTCGCCCCAGACTAATGTCAGTTTTTGTCCGTGTTCAGCTCAGCACCACCTTCAAGATGGGCAGTTTCCAGTGGCACCACGTGGAGGAACGGACCTCGCCACCTATATATACAGGGTTTGGATTATCACTCACTATAAACTACAACTACACACATAATCACTAGTCAATAAATGATGTCCTCCAACCATAAATCATATACCACATTAGCAAAACATTAGACTAAAGAAGGTTGTATATGAGGACAATATTAAAGCAAATACTAAAGGTAGTAACTTTATTCGTCTTCTGAACACAAATGAAGATATTAAAGATAATGAAAATAATGAAGATATTTTAGTCAAATCTGAGAGCTCCTTAATCCTTCATAGACAGCAAGATTCCTGACTATGAGAATACTTTTATGTGCAAACTAAAATAACTATTCAACTATGATCTGTTTTGAGGATGTTTTTTTGGTGTTTTTTTGGACTTTGAGTCTGGATGAGGGAGCTTTAAGATAAAAATGAAAATAGTTCTGGAGATGAACTTGAGGATGAGTAATGAATTACATAACTTACTTTTTTTTTTTTATTTAATAATTTTTTTTTCTAGAAGAATTTCTGATTGGTCAATAACATGGCCAGTTATAGATTTATAGTTCAATAAAGAAAGGCAGTTTTTTATTTTATTTATTAATGATGTTTTTTGTTGTTTTATTTTATTTTTATTAAAAATAACTCCAGTTTTTAATTTTATTATTATTATTATTTTTACTTCTTTTTATTAATTTATTTTTTTTCTACTTTTGTGTTTTTTTTTTACTAGTTTTTTATTTATTTATTTATTTTTTTTTCTTTCTAGTTTTGTGGCCAAAGTGGCTGGTGAGTGATAATGTTCATTGGAAACCCTGTATATATATCAGTTGATCCCAGTAATCATTGGTCAGGAGTCTCTCTCCTCTGGCTCAAATTACATTTTTTAGAGAGAGACACCCAAAATAAATGGACCTGGACTGGGAACGACTGAGATATTTATTTTTCTTTATTATTTTATTATACATTTTATTTTAGCATGTGGAAGTGCAAGAGTTAAAGCAAAAGCTGATATTAAAGAGTGGGAAGAGGTATGTACACTAAATGAATGTCTAAACTGTTAAGTGCTTTATCAGTTTTTTTTTGTTTTAATTCACATGGACTTTAATTAGAGCCAGTGTAAATGTTAAAAATAGGACACTGCAGAACCAAATTATGTTCAGTTTTCTCTCTCTAAGGTTGTAATGGATGAAGTAGTGTTTAGCTAAAGGACTATGGTGGTGTGGTTGGACTGGCTATAGATCCACCTATTAAATGAGGACATCACTCCTCATTACCGCTTGGTCTCCGCCTGAAACAAAAACAGTGATCAGGTTTACAGCTTTAATGCGTTAAACAAACAACATATAATTAAAAGAAAAGCTATAAAAGTCACTTTCAAAATAGGAAATTTAAGAACACAACACTGTCATCTGACACTAGCCAGGTTTCCATCAGCCTGTGTTAATGCACCTTTTTAGGTATCACATGAGAAACAAGTTTAAATTAAAATCCCTTAATTCACAAAACGTTTTTATGCTCACTTGAGGTTTGGAATCGTGATGAATTTTGTGATGACTCATGATAAATCGTGTGAAAAAGGGTTAATGATGGAAATGCATTTGTCAGATTAACTTTGATGTATCTGTAATGTGATTGGGACGCTGACAAGCGAGGTGTGTTTATTAAACAGAATGGTCAGACAGGTAAGAGTCAAAACAGGGGCAAACGAGTACAGAGAGAATGCAGAGTCAAAGTCAAATAACAGGCGAATGGTCAGAAGGCAGGAAATAGACAGGAATAAACAATCAAACACGGCAAGACACGGCAAAGAAAAACGCATCGTAATGTTCACAATTCAGTATAACAAGACTCAGCCCAGAGGTATGTGTGTGTACGGATTATAAAGTCCATGTAATCAGTTCATAAGCGGCTCCCAGCTGTGAATGTGTGTACTCTACTGAATGTGGAACAGGTGTGTGTGAGTGGTGCATGACTGGAACTTGTAGTCCATATAATGGCGGATTTGTAGTCCATTAGCGATCTGCATGTTTATCAGCAATCTGCCAGGATTAGATCCCTTGTGACAGTATGTATTTAGTGAACTTTGAAAAGATGTGCTTCACATTAGGATATAAACTCAGCTCAGCTCATGACAGATTCATTTCACTGATTTCAAAATCTTCAAAGTGTATGTATTACCTTAAACCAGGCATGGGCACGGAGTGCATGCAGCTTATGCCGAAAGCTGTAGTTATTCTGCAGACAACAGCGGATAAAATCGCTGCATTCTGTGTAGAAAGAATTGAAGAGATACATGTAATTATTGCCTTAAATTGTAAACTTTACATTGGCATTCAAAATTTCCTACTCAATCATCTTTAGCTGAAGTGAAGATCTCACCTTCTGACCATCCATATTTCTGTAAATTTCTGAAAGTCATCTTGCGGAGGTCACGGTTGTCTGGAAGGTTTTTGAACATTAGCAAATACTGAAGAATCCCGAGTGACCACACTGTCGCTGGCTCCCCGAAGTAATAGCCAGTCTTTTGAAACTCAGGAGGGCTGAACTGGAATGTGCCTGAAAGAAAGAGATTTTGTTTCCATTAGCACAACATCTAAATTTCCTTAAGAAAATGACCAAACCCGGTCCTGGAGGATCTGAGTCCTGCAGAGTTTAGTTCTCCCCACTTAGACACACCTGAACAAGCTAATCAAGCTCTTACTAAGTATACTAGACATTTTCTGTCAGGTGTGTTGATGCAAGTTGGAGCTAAACTCTGTAGGCCACAGGCCCTCTAGGACTGAGCTTTGGCACTGCTGGTATAGATAAACAACAGCGGATGTTTCAAGAGTCTCTCTCCATAGAGCTTTGAAGGATTTACCTACCACAATACTCTCTGTAACAGGTCTCAGTAAGGCGTTCACCACACCCAAAGTCAGTCAATTTGACTTCATAGGTCTGCGGGTTCATCAGCAAGTTGTCAGGCTTGATATCGCGATGAAACACTCCGCGTTTGCAGCAGATGTGGGCTGCAATTGTTGTGTGGAACATGATTTTTCGTAACACCTTCTCTGCGATGTTGCCTCTGTGTTTTCTTATGAATTCACCTACGCTCACACAGGGTATGGGCCGCTCTAGGACTAAAAAGTAGCAATTTTCCTCCACCTTCCAGTCCAGAAGCTCAACAATTTGTTTAACCTTGGGGCCTTTAGTGGCAAGAAAGTGCAGAGCGATCTCCGATGGAAGTAGTTTGTCAAAATCATCCTAGAAGAAAGACAGTTGTTCAGATCATTTGATGGAAAAGTTATTTCCTGTTAAAACTGTTGGTGATGTCTATCATAAAAACCAGTGGGCAGATTATAGAGAGTAAAACAAACACAGACACATTTTCAAAGGAGAATAACTGACTTTTGTTTACTTAACATGTTTCTAAGATATCTGCAAACATATTATGGTATATTTGTGCTTTAGAAGAGTAAAGAACTTACATACAGCACCTTTAATATGACATGTCTGAAATAGACACAGTTAATCAGAGCAAAGAGCACAGACTACTTACAACATGGATGAATCGCTTAATCTTGAAATCTGCTATTTTTACTGCCACCTGAAGGCCATCTTGTAGACGGGTCCCTGCGAAAACGGTTCCAAAGCCTCCTTTGCCCAGCTTAGCACCAATTTCATAAGACTTTGAGTTGATCTCTGTGAAAAGAGAAAGAAGAGAAGTTAATAAAATGTGTGAATTAGTGACAGTGCTACCTTCATCTAAAACTACCTGCTCCATCAGGAGTCACCACAGCAGAATTAACCCCATCATCTGAACTCTTCCCTATATATATGATTATGATTTTTATGATTGATTTATATATATATTTTCATCTTAGTTATCAGCTATCCCTGAACAAAATGTGTATTAAAGCCAGTTTAAAGCATAAAAGCCATAAAAACACTATTATAATATGCATGTGTGTTGGGTGAGTAGGCTGTCATGGTAGTAAACTTACCAATGATGTGTGTGTCTTCATCCTTCAGCTCTTCTGGCTGAGGTGGAACAGCGCCCTCTGTTTGACAGGTTGCACCTTGAGCGACGCCATCTTTACAGCCGGGCTTAGCAAAGAACACATTTGGAGGGGGGTAATGACTACAGCCGGGCTCAGCAGAGACCACATTTGGAGGGTCATCATGACTACAGCCGGGCTCAGCAGAGACTACATTTGGAGGGTCATCATGACTACAGCCGGGCTCAGCAGAGACCACATTTGGAGGGGGGTCACGACTACAGCCGGGCTCAGCAGAGACTACGTTTGGAGGGGGGTCATGACTACAGCCGGGCTCAGCAGAGACAACATTTGGAGGGTCATCATGACTACAGCTGGACTCAGCAGGGACCACATTTGGAGGGGGGTCATCACCACAGCCGGACTCAGCAGACAGAAAATCTGTAGAGGGGTCATCACCACAGCCGGACTCAGCAGACAAAAAATCTGTTGAGGGGTCATCACCACAGCCGGACTCAGCAGAGAAGAAGCTGCTGTAGGAGCTAGCTGTAAGCTCACTACTACAGTTGAATCCGGCTGAGTAAAACTCTTGAGGGAAGTCATCACTACTGCTGGACTCAGCGTAGAAAATGTTTGGAGGAACATCATCACTGCTGGAGGAGCTGGCTAAGTCCTCACTGTGACCATCGACAGGCTCTGCCAGTGATCGTTCTTCACCGTGAACACTGTCAGGCTCTACCAGTGATTGTTCTTCACCGTGAACACTGTCAGGCTCTACCAGTGATTGTTCTTCACCGTGAACACTGTCAGGCTCTACCAGTGGTTGTTCTTCACCATGAACACTGTCAGGCTCTACCAGTGATTGTTCTTCACCGTGAACACTGTCAGGCTCTACCAGTGGTTGTTCTTCACCGTGAACACTGTCAGGCTCTACCAGTGGTTGTTCTTCACCGTAAACACTGTCAGGCTCTACCAGTGATTGTTCTTCACTCTGACCATCAACAGGTTCCTCCAGTGATGGTTCCTCAGTCTGAACATTGATCTGTTCCTCCAGATGCAAAGATGATTCTTCACACCTGTCACCGATTTCTCGACCTAAAGGAAGGAATAATATCAAACAAAAGATTTTAGTTTTACTTGAATAATATTTATCCAGTGTTTATTATTGATATGAACAAATGCTTTCAATTATGAAGTGACTTTTAGGGTCATTTCTTTCTACTTTTAGTTGTTGGTCATTAAATAAAGAATGTCACATGATGAAATTACTGTTCATAATCAAATTCACTTTGCAATTAATGGTTTGTTTTGTATAAATTGTCAATATGAACTTATAGCTGTTCTATTTTGTATCATATAACAATAAATAAAATAACCCTAAGCTTGGCAAAAACAACTAAAAACTATGAGAAAAGGTTTCATGTTTTACACTACAAACACCATGAAAACATTACACTTTCCCATTTGTTATCCATTAAAACCACTGCATTGTGTTTTAGGACATTTTCCTAAAGGATTTAGTGGTTTTAAGATGCCAGCAGTTGAAGACAGCTAATTACAAGTACAGACAAGGGATCTAACAGGGGTGTTGAGCTCAAATCACATTGACCGACTGAAGCACTGTAGGCATATGGTCTGTTTGAGGATGTTTTTGTGGTATTTTTATGTACTTTGAGCAAGTCAGGAACCTTGCTATATATGCAGGATATTCAGAAGATGAAAGAAGGTCTCAGGGGTTTGGAGTGACTTGAGGGTGAGTAATTAATAACAAAATTAGCATTTTTGGGTGAACTAACCTTTCCATCTTAAAGTAGAGAAAATTATTTTGTCTTTACTGATTACAAATGCATAATTGAAAAACTTTATGCAAAGCAAAAATACTTTACTTAGTTTTTGTCTTGTTTTACATTAAATCAAGAAGCAAAAATATTGTCTTGTTTTCAGAAATATGTCAAAATTAATTAGTTAGTTATAATTAATTAGTGTAATTATTAGTGTAATAATTAGTTTTTCTTAAAACAAGCTAAATAATCTGCTAGAGGGGAAGTAAAATGTATTTCGAAGCATTATTTTGCTTACTTCATTGGCAGAGTTTTTGCTTGTTTTAAGGGAAAAAAAACACTTAAAATTGACTTGAAAACTCAGATTTCTGAAAACCAGACAATATTTTTGCTTGTCTAGAAAAAAGATTCTTGATTTTGAGATATCTGGACTTGACTTTGAGATATCTGAACTAGAAACAAGACAAAAACTATTATATTATATTATTGTTGGCACCATATTAGACACATTTGTGTGACATATGTTTGACACCACATGTGTTTAAAGCAGAGCAGTTTTCATTAGGCCTACTATTATTCACTTTGGTTTTTGTTAATAATATTTACAGTAAGGTAAAATAAGTGTAGAGCCCTACACAGACTCCAGTATTCAAAATGAGGTACATGATCTTATAACACACAACATTATTTACCATCACTTTTGGTCACAGTGGGTACCGTGACCAATCCTTCTTGACGGTCCAATCTTTCATCTTGACCTGAGACGGTGGTATTGATGTTTCTTTCTCTCAGGAAGAGAGCAATAACTCCGAGTACGGTAAATAACATGTTGGTTTGATTTCCGTACACTAAAATATGAGAAATGTTAAATAAACCTACAATAAATACTGAAATTTACTGTAAGTAAAGCTCGTTTATCAGAGTAAGCCTTAATAAACCGTACGCTGTCAATTGACAATATAAGAAAAGCAAATTATTCAAAGCAAACTTTGTACAACTCGCTAGATACTTGTCAAATAAGAGCAATGGCGAAATACAGACTGTAAGAGGTTTTGTGTCTTCGATTGCGTCAAGAATTCGAACGCGTTCCAACGTTCTTCAGTCAGCTGTAACGTGATTGGTCCGTTTTGCGCTGTGGGCGGAGCTTCTCTGAGTTGAAAAATACACTAGTTAGCGGTTGTTTATTTCCTTCACGGTTTTCGGAGCAAAATAAAACGGATTTTTTAGGAAATCTTTGTTTGACTCGTAAATATTTCCTGTTTGATGAAGCATTACTGGTCGTTTGGTGAACCAGAGATTCGTTTTTTTTAATCAGGGTCGATTTAAGTACATTTACAGGTAAGATTTGTCTCGGCGTTTATTTTGTACTTCAAATGTAACGTTAAGTTGTTAAAATGTAAATGGCGATAAGCGCCTGTATACATATGAAACACGATATATTATAGTGTATGTCCTTTAAAACCAGCAGATCTGCCTTATCAAGCTTCATTTACACTGCAAATACAGAATTAGTAAGGTAATGCTGAGGTAATTAATGAAATGGCGTCATGTCTTACTGAGTGAATAATCTGATTAATCCATTTATGACGGAATAATAATAAAAACACTAGCCGTGTCCAAAACTGTTCACCAAAAGAACGCATAAAATTGTATTTATTAACAGTATTATGAATATTAATGAAGTATTTAAATGATGTAAACAATATATTTGTGTGGTTTCGGTCTGTGTCTTGGAAGTAAAGACTAAAGGTGTTCTCTCGAAATTGTGTAAAATGAATATAAATTAGTGCTTTTAATAAAAAATAAAATGCTTTTTCTTTTCTTTCTCTTTTTTTTCCTCACACTTATCACTTTCTCATGTTGGACTATACAGGGATTGAGAATACAAACTGGCCAAAATGGGCACTTATCTAGTAGGTGTAGGACCACTTAGGGGCTTATGTCTGCACATGTCTGTCTGTAAATCATTATAATAATATTAAACTAAACATGGCTGTTCTTGGTTTAATAGGATGCAGAGGAAATATTCATAGAGAATGTTATGTGACTGAGAAAGGAACAAACCTCTAGGAACAAGTAAGTAGACAGCTTAAACTTGCATGTTTGTTGAGAATTGTTTTGAATATTCATTAGTTTTACAGGGATCATGATAAAGACATGACTTTATTTTCTCTTGAACACAAAAGAAGATTTGTTGGAGGAATGAGGAAACCTGTAACCGTTGACTTCCAAAGTGGGCAAAGCCAATGGTTTGAAACCAGTGAACCAAGTTTGAAACCAGTGAAGGGTGAGTAAATGATGACAGGATTTTATTTTTGGATAAGCTATGCCTTTAACATGGCTTGTTAGGAATTTCATCTCATGAACACTTGATAATAATTGTGGAACAACAACATTTACAGTATACACATACACTGATTTATTGAACAACACATATGGATAACGTTTCAATGTGCACTTCATATAGATATACGTATAATATTGTATATAGCAATATACTGTCAAATTATTTTTATTCTCTATTCACTTCCTTTTTAATCCTTTATTGTCTGTTTTTGTCCTGACACTCATTCTGTTGCACTGCCACGAAAACAAATTCCTCATACACTGTAGTAAATGCTGGGTTCCAAACAATTGATTTGTCTTTGGACAACGTGATGGGCTTAAATTAACTTGGTGGTGCAGTGGGTAGCACAATCTCCTCACAGCAAGAAGGTCACTGGTTCGAGCCCCAGCTGGGTCAGTTGGCATTTCTGTGTGGAGTTTGCATGTTCTTCCCGTGTTGACGTGGGTTTCCTCCGGGTGCTCCGGTTTTCCCCACAAGTCCAAAGACATGCGCTATAGGTGAATTGGGTAAACTAAATTGTCCGTAGTGTATGTGTGGGAATGAGAGTGTATGGATGTTTCCCAGTACTGTGTTGTGGCTGGAAGGGCATTCGCTGCGTAAAACATATGCTGGATATGTTGCCGGTTCATTCCGCTGTGGCGACCCCAGATTAAAAAAGGGACTAAGCTGAAAAAAAATTTATGAACATAAAACAATTAGGTTGCATCCAAAAAAATGAAGAATAGTGTTGTTTCAGCTCATGCCTGGCAGTAAAGCTCTTTCAGATTCCTATTTCTGATTCTGGTTGAAATAAATCACTCATTACTATATATAAATTACTTATTATTACTAAAGCATTATGATATCAATATTACAATATTTCCATAGATTGCAGATTGCTAGTGAAAAGGTAAATTTATACAGTGGGGGAAATAGGGTACACGTCACCCTTTTTCTGAGAAAGCATATTTCTAAAAGTGCTATTCACTTGAAATTTTCACCAGATGTTGGTAACAACCTAAGAAATCCATATATGCAAAGAAAACACATCTAATTAGTTTACAAACTGAAATGCGTGTAATGAAATGAAATAACGCAGGAAAAAAGTATTGGAACACATGAAGAAAGGGAGGTGCAGAAAGGCAGTGAAAGCCCAGACAGCAGCTGAAATCTCTCAGTAGTTATTCATCAACCCTCTGCTCTTCGTCATTGTAATTGAATATTAGTTGCTTTAGTCCAACATCTACATTAGCAGTATGATGAAGATGAAACCAGGGTGGACATTTCAGAAAGGCAATGATCTAAAACACAAGGAAAGTCTCAAATGGTATTAGAGAAAGAAAATAAAGCTGTAGAATGGCCCAGCCAATCATCCGACTTGAATCCAATAGAAAATACAAAGAAAGATCAGATTTGATAGATGAGACCCACAGAACCTTTTTATATAAAGTATTAAATAGATTTCAGTGGTTCAGTACTTTCTCCTTGTGTAATTCCTTTGCTGTTATGCATGACTAATACTTCAGATTTTTTTTTTCTGGTTAAATTTTTCATGTCAACAGCTCCTTTAGACATATTATTCCCTGAAAAATCATGACCTGTTCAATACTTATTTTCCCCGCTGTATATCAAGTTTGATTTCTCAAGTCATAACCAAGCAGTGATGCCAAGCAGTGATGTATTGTAAAGCACAGCTGAAACAACCACACAATGGCAGTATGTTAGATCTGGGGAAGTTATACAGAGGCACGTTTAATCTTCTTCTATATTCAATCATCAAATATTTGATTCTACATTTAATAAATACAGCAAGTTTGTGGTGTTTTTGTTAGTTCTTCCATTATATTTAAAACCAAAATAAATTCAGTATATTTAAAAGCAATGTTGTGGGTTAAAACCTGCACTGACTGATCTGCTGCTGAACCTTGTAATGTTTCTGTGTTTATACTGGCCAGGATCCAGTTGGTGTTTTTAGCAGAGCTAATACTCTCTTTAACCTTAAATCGCCATTGCTCAACTTAACCTCTCTTCTCCTTCCTCTGTCTGCAGTCTACTGTTATCTTCAGTCTACTTCTGTCCATAGCATCAGTTACCTGAGTCCAAGTATCATGCATTAAGTTGACTTAATGTACATTAGGAGGTAATGGACTATTTAACCTTTATCTAATGCTTTCTATGTTTTAGTCAATAAAATGTATTATTCTGTTTACATTCAATTACAGCAAATATGCAATTGAACCACTAATATTAAAAGCGATCGTTCACCCAAAAATGAACATTTACTCACTATTTACTTCCATAACCTTGTAAGTATCATGATATGTTGAAGAAAGCTATAAACCATGATTTCCATAGTGTGAAAAACAACTGGTTACAGTCAGAGATGTAAAAAGCGTTAGAGACCCAGACTTAAGTAAAAGTACAAGTGCTCTATTAACAAAATGACTTGAGTAGAAGTTGAAGTGCTCTTTAAGCACCATACTTAAGTGGAACTACTAAAGTATTCAACATTTTTTGTGCATTTTAAGTATTGCAAGTAGTTTATTTTAAAATTTGCTACTCAAGTACTGAAAGTAAACGTACACATATTGTGTAATGTAGTTATTAAAGAAAGCAGTCAAAAGACATCATATTGTTTTGTTTATTTTAAAAATCTTTTTTTGGGGCATGTGATTAAGCAGAACGAAAAGAAACATGGCTTACGATACTGTTTTTCTCTCGCGCTTGAACCACAGATCTGACAGATTATAACAGCTTTAACACACACACAAGTCGTGTGTCACAAAAACCCTCCGTAATCCACTCAAAACGCTATTGAAACCCATTTTCGGATTGCAAATAACCAGTTGTAAATGCTGTAAATGGAAGTTCTAAATATTCTACCAGAAGACGCTGGTCGCTATGGCGCCCTTCATGCAGCAGCCAAGAAAAGGTCTATAATTGTAACGAGTAGGGGTGTGAATTTACACTGGTCTCATGGTTTGGTTTGGTTACGATTATCATGCCTTTGATTCGGTTCAATTCGGTATCTCGGTACATCATGGTGCATTGTCTATGCTTTCCATACATAATTGGATTTTTTCTTCACAACACAAGAATTTTTTTAATTAAAATATATAAATATATTTATATTTATATATTATTTGTAATACAATTTTGTTTTTTAATACAGCAGTAAGATATATGAACTGTACCCTTAATTTGACCTGCTCAAAGAAAGCAGTCTTTCTGAATGTATCAAACAAAACTCCAATGCATGCACAGAAGACAACACGAGCATTTATAGCAAATAAACTAATGTAAATATTATCCCGCTTGCTTTTTGAGCGCTGACAGGCGAGGTCTTACACCCCTATGATTGGTCATTGTCTTCACCTGCTCAACAGAAAGGGCTGCGATCGGCTTTAGAAATGAAAGCGCTGTTCACCGATGGCAGGAAGAACAGCCGCGGTTACAGTCTGTATGCGCATAATACACTGTTATCACAGGTAATCCATAATAGACGCAGTGTAGAAAACTTGCAACTCTGGCACGCTCGTGTCTGAATCCACAAGTATCGCTTTAACAGCCAAGAGGAAAGGAAAAGTTTCCTCACAAACGCCAGCGCGTCAAATGTCCAAAGTGAGAGAGTGAGAGGTAAAGATGGAGTTTTACAGCATTTCTCGGTAGTAGTGAAATAGCGGCTCGTGTGCTGTGCTGCCTTTATTGTAGTAAGAGCGTTATTTACTCGCCCTCGCCTCCTTCGCCATAGATTTCTACTACGAGATCGGGCATAGGAGATAAATGACGTCAGTACGTAATAACCGGTTATGATCTATTACTGAACCGATATCAATAATTTTGACATCCCTAGTAACGAGTAAAGATGCAGCACATAAAAAATCTATCGGAGTAAAAGTATTAAACTCATCCAAAATATGTACTGACGTGAAAGTGAAAGTAGGAGAAAAAAACAATGTAATGTAACGTGTATTTATATAGCGCATTTATTGTGTATGGCCATACACCCAAAGCGCTTCACAATCATGAGGGGCGGTCTCTCCACACCACCAATAGTGTGCAGCATCCACTTTGATGATGCGACGGCAGCCACAGGACAACAGTGCCAGTGCGCTCACCACACACCAGCTATTGGTGGAGTGGAGAGACAGATTCGGTGGATGGGGATGATTGGGAGCCCATGATCGTAAGGGCCAATTGAGGGACTTTGGCCAGGACACCGGGGTTACACCCCTACTCTTTATGAGAAGTGCCATGGGATTTTTTTTGACCACAGAGAGTCAGGACCTCAGTTTAACATGGGGCATTTGGACTCACACAGACCACAGGTTGAGCGCCCCCTGCTGGCCTCACTAACACCACTTTCAACAGAAACCTAGTTTTCCCATGTGGTCTCCCATCCAGGTACTGACCAGGCTCAACCCTGCTTAGCTTCAGTAAGTAACCGATCTTGAGCTGCAGGGTGATATGACTGTGGCTATACTCCAGTAGAGTACAGATACAGCCTTTTAGTACTTTAGTACAGTAGTGAAGTAGTTCTACTTCATTACTATACATCTCTGGTTACAGTTATGTTTCCCTTCTGTCTTTTTCTTTTTTCCGCTCAATATTATGAGCACTGCTCTGTTTAAACCCTTGCCATAGTAGCCATACTAATAGCAATCATATTTCCATCTGTTTCAAGCTACCAATATTTGAAACTACAAATCAACAGAACAAAACTGAGATGTGATCACGAATGTGCTACAAACTATGCCACTGCGTCACCTTCTTTATATTATATTATATTATATTATATTATATTATATTATATTATATTATATTATATTATATTATATTGTATTGTATTATATTATATTATATTATATTATATTATATTATATTATATTATATTATATTATAGGGCGAGGCAGTGGCGCAGTAGGTAGTGCTGTCACCTCACAGCAAGAAGGTCGCTGGTTCGAGCCTTGGCTGGGTCAGTTGACCTTTCTGTGCGGAGTTTGCATGTTCTCCCTGCGTTCGCGTGGGTTTCCTCCAGGTGCTCCGGTTTCCCCCAGAGTCCAAAGACATGCGGTACAGGTGAATTGGGTTGGCTAAATTGTCCGTAGTGTGTGTGTATGGATGTTTCCCAGTGATGGGTTGCAGCTGGAAAGGCATCCGCTGCGTAAAACATGTGCTGGATAATTTGGCAGTTATTCCGCTGTGGTGACCCCATTTTAATAAAGGGACTAAGCCGAAAAGAAATGAATGATTATATTATATTATATTATATTATATTATATTATATTATATTATATTATATTATATTATATTATATTATATTATTATTACCAATATTGTTATTTGGTGACTTTTGTGGCTCATCAAACACTTAAAGCTTTTAAAACACTTGAAGTTGGTACATGGACATTGTTTGCAAACTAGCAGTAGTCAAATCTTATTTCAGTACATTTATTGTTTGTTTGTTTTAACTCACTGTTTGGTTCAGTTTGACTACAGTTAGGGGAAAGAAATCAAAATATTATAGTTGCTTATTATTATTAGGATTATTACTATTAACATTTGTGTTAAATAAATGTCTGCTTGGTTTAAAAATGTAAAAACAAATAAATAAATAAAAAAATTGTAGTTCTCCAATAAAATCATTTTCAAGTACACAACAATAATAAACAATAAGCTAAAATAGTATAACGTTAAAATGAATTCAACATACTATTGAAATGTATTGAAATTAGGGTGATATGGACATCTATATATATACACAGTTGAAGTCAGATTTATTAGCACCCCTTTGAATTTTAAATATTTCCCAAATGATGTTTAACAGAGCAAGGAAATTTTCACAGTATGTCTGATAATATTTTTCTTTCTGGAGAAAGTCTTATTTGTTTTATTTCGGCTAGAATAAAAGCAGTTTTAAATTTTCTAAAATCATTTTAAGGTCAAAATTATTAGCCCTTTTAGGCTATATATATATTTGATAGTCTACAGAACAATTTATCGTTATACAATAACTTGCCTAATTACCCTAACCTGCCTAGTTAACCTTATTAACCTAGTTAAGCCTTTAAATGTCACTTTAAGCTGTATAGAAGTGTCTTGAAAAATATGTAGTCAAATATTATTCACTGTCATCATGGCAAAGATAAAATAATTCAGTTATTAGAATTGAGTTATTAAAACTATTATATTTAGAAAGGTGTTGAAAATCTTCTCTTCGCTTAACAGAAAAAAAAATAAATAGGCGGGCTTATAATTCAGGCTAATCTGACTTTAACTGTAAATAAAGCCACAATGACAGATGATCTCCAAGCACTAGGAAACATCCCCTAAGAAATAGACAGATTGATCATTTTAGTAATAGGCTTAACCATAGACTCACTAAGCTTTTTTTTAAATGATCACATCCATCCTAAATATATCCTTTGCTCCGGACGATTTAAGAGATATTGCTCTTTTGACATCAGATTCGAAAACTAACCTTAGCGAAAAAGCTTGTTCTACTGTATCTACTTGATGAACTTCTGAATAGTTGGGGGAGAAACACTGTGATTGAGGCTACAGAGTCCACAAAATAATTATTAAATACTTCAGCTATATCATCTGGCTTATTTATCAGTTCCCCATTTACCATCAATTCAAGTGATGACCTGTCTTTTCTTTTATCACCTTTAAAGTCGTTCAACTGCTTCCATATTAATTTGGAATTACCTCCTGCTTCTTCAATTATTCTCAGGGGGAAAATCTGCCTTTTCTTATCTCATAGACACTGTGTACCTGTGCGGTTAACCCATTTTGTCAGGGTCCACGCCTGCTCCCTGGAATTCTCTGGGTGATCTCTTGGGGTTCTTCTGGATTCTAGCCTGGGGGTGGCCTTGGTCACCAGCTTTTTAAGGGGGGTCTTGTAATCACCCTCAGGGGCTGAGTTGACCAATGAGAAGTCACTGTGTACCTGTGCGGTTAACCCATTTTGTCAGGGTCCACGCCTGCTCCCTGGAATTCTCTGGGTGATCTCTTGGGGTTCTTCTGGATTCTAGCCTGGGGGTGGCCTTGATCACCAGCTTTTTAAGGGGGGTCTTGTAACCACCCTCAGGAGCTGAGTTGACTAATGAGAACTTAACTCCCCCGAGGCACGTTTTATAGTCTTTTGTTCTGAAGCGTGGTGATTTGCATAGGCATTCTGGGTTTAAACTGATGCAGAAATGTTTAAAGTTTCTTAAAATGTTAATATGTTGCACACGTATTATCATAAAATGTAAACAATCGCTCAGTACACCAAATTTATTTTGCAGGGACATCTAACATGAACCATCTATGATCTTGTTTAGCTGTGGTAGAGGTAAACATTGATTGCAAAAGTATTAAAACCATAATATTAATACATGAGCAAGAGACTTGTTGCAAAACACCTGATTATACATCAAGAGAGAATAAAGGTTTACATTAAAAGCATCAGTCTTAAGCAAGGAGCTTATAGAAGTGTGACCATGTCTGTTTATTTCTGAGCATTCCTTTATCTCTCGTAAATACCGTGGAATTGGATTACACATGGTGTGTCATTCATGGAATGAAGCAAAATAATTATGTGTCTGATTGGCCACAATTGTTACAAAATTATAAATGTTTCTAAATAAACAATGACCATGTGTATTGCAGAAATTTTTATTAACACTTTTATGAAACCGTTAACATAAGAGAATGCTCACAACATATACAGGATAAATAAATACTCAAATTCAACAAGGTATTGCAAATACAATTACACCCTAATCTAATCTAAATCTTTATTATTTATTATGCAAATACAATTACAGCCTCTAGTAATCTAATCTAAATCTGTTATTTTGTATGCATGGTGTCCATGAATTTTACTGTTAATTAACATTTTATTTGACGTTTTCTCTTCACACATTCAATGGGGTGCACTCATTCATTACATTATTTTATTAAAACAGTTCCAGTTTTGCCAATAAAACTGATTTGCAGAAGTATCTATATTTATATAATCAATATAAAACAGTCACTCACAGTTAATCAGCAGTTTGAGATGTTATAACCGTATGTTTATTTCTGATGCTGGGATTCTTCTGATGTTTGACACAAATGAACTGTTTAAAGTTTCTCTCTTTGTTCTGTTTTTTAGCAGACTCAAGCGTATGGAGAACATTAGAAACTGGACACATATACCACATCCACAGTAGACATCTCAGTGATTTTCATGGCTTGTATTTATTTTCAGAGGAAATGCAGGTAAAAAAAACAACTATTATTCATCTTAGAGTGTGTTCTTGATAAACATTAAAGCATTTCACTTTATTAACACTCCTGATAACACTGACTGTGGTTATTAAAATGAGTACACACATCAAATCAAAAATCAGATTTACATTTAGCAGACGCTTTTATCCAAAGCATGAAGATAATAGAAGCACTTCAGATCACCAGAAAACAACAAGATGTAGATGCAGTGACAAGTCTTGGTTATTTTGGCAGTGTGTGTATTTGTATTATTATTTTGAAATAAAAAAAGCAGGAGAAACAGATAGTTGATGAATAAAATAGGGAGTGCTATTGTTGGAGGATTAGATCAGTGAAACAGATCAGTGTGTGTTTGTAAATAGGAGAGTGTATAGGTGTTTCCCAGCATGGTGCTGGGTTGCAGCTTGAAGGGAAGCATTTTTACACTTCATTTGTACATCAAACGCATTCAACTCAGTAACGTTAAATCCAGCTAATCTTTGTTAAATCTACAAATGCTGTCGTCTTTGTGCCTGAATGATCTCAGTTGAAACACACAGTAATCAGCAGTAATCAGCCTTTAAAAAGAGAAGAAATACTTCTTTTTGACAAATGTGACTTTATTTCAAACTTTAGTACAAGATTCATAATTGTCATCAGTTGTGAGGCTTATCACCCAAGACTAATGTCAGTTTTTGTCCGTGTTCAGCTCAGCACCACCTTCAAGATGGGCAGTTTCCAGTGGCACCACGTGGAGGAACGGACCTCGCCACCTATATATACAGGGTTCGGATTATCACTCACCATAAACTACAACTACACACAAAATCCCTAGTCAATAAATGATGTCCTCCAACCATAAATCATATACCACATTAGCAAAACATTAGACTAAAGAAGGTTGTAGATGAGGATAATATAGAAAGCAAATACTAAAGGAACACAAATGAAGATATTGAAGATAATGAAAATAATGAAGATATTTTAGTCAAATCTGAGAGCTCCTTAATCCTTCATAGACAGCAAGATTCCTGACTATGAGAATACTTTTATGTGCAAACTAAAATAACTATTCAACAATGATCTGTTTTGAGGATGTTTTTTGGGTGTTTTTTTTGGACTTTGAGTCTGGATGAGGGAGCTTTAAGATAACAATGAAAATAGTTCTGGAGATGAACTTGAGGATGAGTAATGAATTACATAACTTACTTTTTTTTTATTTATTTAAAAAAAAAATTGTTTCTAGGAGAATTTCTGATTGGTCAATAACATGGCCAGTTATAGATTTATAGTTCAATAAAGAAAGGCAGTTTGTTTTGTTATTATTTTGTTATTATTAAATTATGTTTTTTTATTGTTTTATTTTATTTTTATTAAAAATAACTCCAGTTTTTATTTTATTATTATTATTATTTTTACTTTTTTTATTAATTTATTTCTTTCAACTTTTGTGTTTTTTTTTTACTAGTTTTTTATTTATTTATTTTTTTTATTTTTTTTTTTAGTTTTGTGGCCAAAGTGGCTGGTGAGTGATAATGTTCATTGGAAACCCTGTATATATATCAGTTGATCCCAGTAATCATTGGTCAGGAGTCTCTCTCCTCTGGCTCAAATTACATTTTTTAGAGAGAGACACCCAAAATAAATGGACCTGGACTGGGAACGACTGAGATATTTATTTTTCTTTATTATTTTATTATACATTTTATTTTAGCATGTGGAAGTGCAAGAGTTAAAGCAAAAGCTGATATTAAAGTGTGGGAAGAGGTATGTACACTAAATGAAGGTCTAAACTGTTAAGTGCTTTATCAGTTTTTATTGAATTTACATGGACTTTAATTAGAGCCAGTGTAAATGTTAAAAATAGGACACTGCAGAACCAAATTATGTTCAGTTTTCTCTCTCTAAGGTTGTAATGGATGAAGTAGTATTTAGCTAAAGGACTATGGTGGTGTGGTTGGACTGGCTATAGATCCACCTATTAAATGAGGACATCACTCCTCATTACCGCTTGGTCTCCCCCTGAAACAAAAACAGTGATCAGGTTTACAGCTTTAATGCGTTAAACAAACAACATATAATTAAAAGAAAAGCTATAAAAGTCACTTTCAAAATAGGAAATTTAAGAACACAACACTGTCATCTGACACTAGCCAGGTTTCCATCAGCCTGTGTTAATGCACCTTTTTAAGTATCACATGAGAAACAAGTTTAAATAAAAATCTCTTAATTCACAAAACGTTTTTATGCTCACTTGAGGTCATTTTGTACTCGTGTGAAAAAGGGTTCATGATGGAAATGCATTTGTCAAATTAACTTTGATGTAGCGAACATTTCTCAATTATACTTCTCTTGTTTACTGTTGGTTACGAGGTTACCAATAATACAGTTTAGCTGCTCGACCAACCTGATGGAAATCATTTGCACATAATTTGCATTTATAATTACAAAATGTATGTATTTAGTGAACTTTGAAAAGATGTGCTTCACATTAGGATGGAAACTCAGCTCATGACAGATCAATTTCACTGATTTCAAAACCTTCAAACTCTATTCATTACCTTAAACCAGCCATGGACACGAAGTGCTTGCAACCCATACCGAAATCTGTAGTCAGTCTGCAGACAACAGCGGATGAAATCGCTGCATTCTGTGTAGAAAAAAAACGAAGAGATCCATCTAATTATTACCTTGAAGTGTATACATGCTTTTTTCATTGACATTCAAATTGTCCTACACAACCATCTTTAGCTGAAGTGAAGATCTCACCGTTTGACCATCCATTTTTCTGTAAATATCTGAAAGTCATGTTGCGGAGGTCATGGTTGTCTGGAAATTTTTTGAACATTAGCAAATACTGAAGAATCCCGAGTGACCACACTGTTGCTGGCTCCCCGTAGTATAAGCCAGTGTTATTAAATTCGGGAGGGCAGTATTGTGGTGTGCCTGAAAGAAAGAGATTTTGTTTTCATTAGCAAAACATCTAAAATTTCCTTCAGAAAATGTAAGCAACAGTGTAGATCAGGGGTGCCCAAACCCGGTCCTGGAGGATCTGTGTACTGCAGAGTTTAGCTCCAGCCCCAGTTAGACACACCTAAACAAGCTAATCAAGCTCTTACTAAGTATACTATACATTTTCTCTCAGGTGTGTTGAAGCAAGTTGGAGCTAAACTCTGTAGGCCACCGGCCCTCTAGGACTGAGCTTTGGCACCTCTGGTATAGATAAACAACAGCGGATGTTTCAAGAGTCTCATATGAATGACCCTTGACCCATCACAAGAGCTCCTTAGAGCTTTGAGGGATTTACATACCCGAAAACTCTGTGTAAAAGCCCAAAGTAAGGCGTTCACCACACCCAAAGTCAGTCAGTTTGACTTCATAGGTCCGCAGGTTAATCAGCAAATTCTCAGGCTTGATATCGCGGTGAAGCACTCCGCGTTTGCAGCAGATGTGGGCTGCAATTGTTGTGTGGAACATGATTTTCCATAATACCTTCTCTGGGATTCTGCCTCTGTGTTTTCTTAGAAATTCACCTAAGTTTACACAGGGTATGGGCCGCTCTAGGACCAGAAAGTAACGATCAGCCTCCACCTTCCAGTCCAGAAGCTTAACAATTTGTTTAACCTTGGGGCCTTTAGTGGCAAGAAAGTGCAGAGCGATCTCCGCTGGAAGTGGCTGGTCAAAATCATCCTAGAAGAAAGACAGTTGTTCAGATCATTTGATGGAAAAGTTATTTCCTGTTAAAACTGTTGGCCACGTCTATCATAAAAACCAGTGGGCAGATTATAGAGAGCAAAACAAACACAGAGACATTTTCAAAGGAGAATAACTGACTTTTGTTTACTTAACATGTTTCTAAAATATCTGCAAACACATTATGGTATATTGGTGCTTTAGAAGAGTAAAGAACTTACACACAGCACCTTTAATATGACATGTCTGAAATAGACACAGTTAATCAGAGCAAAGAGCACAGACTACTTACAACATGGATGAATCGCTTAATCTTGAAATCTGCTATTTTTACTGCCACCTGAAGGCCATCTTGTAGACGGGTCCCTGCGAAAACGGTTCCAAAACTTCCTTTGCCCAGCTTAGCACCAATTTCATAAGACTTTGAGTTGATCTCTGTGAAAAGAGAAAGAAGAGAAGTTAATAAAATGTGTGAATTAGTGACAGTGCTACCTTCATCTAAAACTACCTGCTCCATCAGGGGTCACCACAGCAGAATTAACCCCATCATCTGAACTCTTCCCTATATATATGATTATGATTTTTATGATTGATTTATATATATATTTTCATCTTCGTTACCAGCTATCCCTGAACAAAATGTGTATTAAAGCCAGTTTAAAGCATAAAAGCCATAAAAACACTATTATAATATGCATGTGTGTTGGGTGAGTAGGCTGTCATGGTAGTAAACTTACCAATGATGTGTGTGTCTTCATCCTTCAGATCTTCTGGCTGAAGTGGAACAGCGCCCTGTGTTTGACAGGTTGCACCTTGACCGACGCCATCTTTACAGCCGGGCTTAGCAAAGAACACATTTGGAGGGGGGTAATGACTACAGCCGGGCTCAGCAGAGACTACATTTGGAGGGGGGTAATGACTACAGCCAGGCTCAGCAGAGACTACATTTGGAGGGGGGTAATGACTACAGCCAGGCTCAGCAGAGACTACATTTGGAGGGGGGTAATGACTACAGCCAGGCTCAGCAGAGACCACATTTGGAGGACCATCATGACTACAGCTGGACTCAGCAGGGACCACATTTGGAGGGGGGTCATCACCACAGCCGGACTCAGCAGACAGAAAATCTGTAGAGGGGTCATCACCACAGCCGGACTCAGCAGACAGAAAATCTGTTGAGGGGTCATCACCACAGCCGGACTCAGCAGAGAAGAAGCTGCTGTAGGAGCTAGCTGTAAGCTCACTACTACAGTTGAATCTGGCTGAGTAAAACTCTTGAGGGAAGTCATCACTACTGCTGGACTCAGCGTAGAAAATGTTTGGAGGAACATCATCACTGCTGGAGGAGCTGGCTAAGTCCTCACTGTGACCATCGACAGGCTCTGCCAGTGATCGTTCTTCACCGTGAACTCTGTCAGGCTCTGCCAGTGATTGTTCTTCACCGTGAACACTGTCAGGCTCTACCAGTGATTGTTCTTCACCGTGAACACTGTCAGGCTCTACCAGTGATTGTTCTTCACCGTGAACACTGTCAGGCTCTACCAGTGATTGTTCTTCACCGTGAACACTGTCAGGCTCTACCAGTAGTTGTTCTTCACCGTGAACACTGTCAGGCTCTACCAGTGACTGTTCTTCACCGTGAACACTGTCAGGCTCTACCAGTGATTGTTCTTCACCGTGAACACTGTCAGGCTCTACCAATGGTTGTTCTTCACCGTGAACACTGTCAGGCTCTACCAGTGATTGTTCTTCACCGTGAACACTGTCAGGCTCTACCAGTGGTTGTTCTTCACCGTGAACACTGTCAGGCTCTACCAGTGATTGTTCTTCACTCTGACCATCAACAGGTTCCTCCAGTGATGGTTCCTCAGTCTGAACATTGATCTGTTCCTCCAGATGCAAAGATGATTCTTCACACCAGTCACCAATTTCTCGACCTAAAGGAAGGAATAATATCAAACAAAAGATTTTAGTTTTACTTGAATAATATTTATCCAGTGTTTATTATTGATATGAACAAATGCTGTCAATTATGAAGTGACTTTTAGGGTCATTTCTTTCTACTTTTAGTTGTTGGTCATTAAATAAAGAATGTCACATGATGAAATTACTGTTCATAATCAAATTCACTTTGCAATTAATGGTTTGTTTTGTATAAATACATGTCAATATGAACTTATAGCTGTTATATTTTGTATCATATAACAATAAATAAAATAACCCTAAGCTTGGCAAAAACAACTAAAAACTATGAGAAAAGGTTTCATGTTTTACACTACAAACACCATGAAAACATTACACTTTCCCATTTGTTATCCATTAAAACCACTGCATTGTGTTTTAGGACATATTCCTTAAGGATTTAGTGGTTTTAAGATGCCAGCAGTTGAAGACAGCTAATTACAAGTACAGACAAGGGATCTAACAGGGGTGTTGAGCTCAAATCACATTGAGGGTTTTAATATTTTATTTATTAATTTTGTATGGCAGTAGACAATAGTTCTGTTCATTTTCATAACACAAATTAAGATGTTTTAGGTGAAATCTTAGAGCTCCTTCATCCTCCATAAATAGCAAGGGTCCAGTCTCATTCAAAGGCCAGAAAGTACCAAAAATATTCAAAAAAACAGAGGAAGCCATGCACAGGCATCCAGGGGTTTTATCAGTGCAAAGTGCTTGTGAACGCATGTAATATGCCAACACTGAAGAGAATAAACTGTTGGATAAATTTGTTTACACAAAAGTATTCTCGTAGCTCGATAATATACCGATATGGTATATGGTCTGTTTAAGGATGTTTTGTGATATTTTTATGTACTTTGAGCAAGTCAGGCACCTTACTGTATATGCAGGATGAGAGAGCTCTCAAATTTCATTTAAAACATCTTAATTTGGGTTCAAACGATGAAAGAAGGTCTTGGGGAGTTGGAGTGACTTGATGGTGAGTAATTAATTACAGAATTTGCATTTTTGGGTGAACTAACCCTTCCATCTTGAAGCAGAGAAAATGATTTTGTCTTTACGGATTACGAATGCATAATTGACAAACTTAATGCAAAGCACAAATACTTTACTTCGTTTTTGTCTTGTTTCTAGTCCAAATATCAAAACATTAAATCGAGAAGCATTTTCTTGACAAGTACAAACATTTTCTTGTTTTCAGAAATATGTCAAAATAAACTGAGTTTTGCTTAAAACACTCTAAATAATCTGTTGGCCGGAGGGTGGGGTTATTCGATTTTTGATATCTTAACTAGACACAAAACAAAAACTATTATTTTATATTATTGTTGGCACCATATTAAACACGTTTGTGTTTACACCAGTAGATTTCATTAGGCCTACATTATTACCTAAAACCTTACTCACTTTTGTTAATAATATTTACAGTAAGGTAAAATAAGTGTAGAGCCCTACACAGACTCCAGTATACAAAATGGGGTCCATGATCTTATAACACAACATTATTTACCATCACTGTTGGTCACAGTGGGTACCGTGACCAATCCTTCTTGACGGTCCAATCTTTCATCTTGACCTGAGACGGTGGTATTGATGTTTCTTTCTCTCAGGAAGAGAGCAATAACTCCGAGTACGGTAAATAACATGTTGGTTTGATTTCCGTACACTAAAATATGAGAAATGTTAAATAAACCTACAATAAATACTGAAATTTACTGTAAGTAAAGCTCGTTTATCAGAGTAAGTCTTAATAAACCGTACGCTGTCAATTGACAATATAAGAAAAGCAAATTATTCAAAGCAAACTTTGTACAACTCACTAGATACTTGTCAAATAAGAGCAATGGCGAAATATGGATTGTAAGAGGTTATGTGTGTCGTAAGAATTAGAATGCGTTCCAAAATTCTACAGACAGCTGATACTGATTGGGCAGTTTTGCGCAGTGGGCGGAGCTTCTCTGAGTTGAAAAATACACTAGTTAGCGGTTGTTTATTTCCTTCACGGGTGTTTTTGGAGCAAAATAAAACGGATTTTTCAGGAAATCTTTGTTTGACTCGTAAATATTTCCTGTTTGATGAAGCATTACTGGTCGTTTGGTGAACCCGGGATTCGTCTTTTTAATCAGGGTCAATTTAAATAAAGGTAACGTAAGATTTGTCTTAGCATTTATTTTGTACTTCAAATGTAAGTTATTTGCGATAAGCGCTTGTGTACAGATTAAACACGAGATATTATAGTGTATATCCATTAAAATCAGCAGATCTGCCTTTTGAAACTCCATTCACACTGCAAATACAGAAGTAATGTGATGCTGAGATGAACTAATAAAATGGCGGCGTGTCTTACTGATTCCTGTTTGACTTTATAAATTACTTGTTCATTAGAATTTCTCCTGTTATTTGACAACAAAGAAAGAGAAATATATGTTTAATGTTAATTAATGTTAAAAATTGAATATAGACACTCTTATTTTTCACGTCTATTTGTTAAAGAATGACTATAATTGTATTTAACAGTATTATAAAAATAACTATTTATGAAATGTATGAATTATGTAAACATTATATCTCTGGTTTCGGTCAGTATCCTGGACTAACGTTATCACTTTCTCATGTTGGACTTTGAGAAATGGCAGCAGATCGTCTTGACCATATCTACATGCCTAAATGCATTGAGTTGCTGTCACGTGATTGGATGAATAGAAATTTGCATTAACGAGCAGTTGGACAGGTGTACCTAATACAGTGGCCGGTGACTGCATATTATCTGGTTAGATTCCAAGCATTTTTAATAGATGTTACACAATTCCCCTTAAATTTTTATTTAATAGTTTTGATAGCTGCCATAAGAAAATCTGTACATGCCACATTTTTATCTTTATCGTTCAGAAATTTAACAACCAAATTACTGCAGAATACAGTGAGGATGCACTGCAGTATTTTTATGCGCAACCTTTGAAAATTATGAATGTTTTAATTAAATAATGAGCATGTGTATTGCAGAGATTTTATTAACACTTTTATTAAAGCGCTAACATAAGAGCTTGCTCACAACATATACAGGATAATAAAACAATACACTCAAATTCAGCAAGGTATTGCAAATCCAATTACAGCCTCTAGTAATCTAATCTAAATCTGTTATTTTGTTTGTATGGCCTCCTTGAATTTTCCTGTTAACTAAAATTTTATTGGATGTTTTCTGTTCACACATTCAATGGGGTGCACTCATTCATCATCTTATTTTATTAAAATAGTTCCAGTTTTGCCAATAAAACAGATTTGCAGAAGTGTCTATACTAATATAATCAATATAAAACAGTCATTCACAGTTAATCAGCAGTTTGAGATGTTATAACCGTATGTTTATTTCCGATGCTGTTATTCTCCTGATGTTTGACACAAATGAGCCGTTTAAAGTTTCTCTCTTTGTTCTGTTTTTAGCAGACTCAAGCGTCTGGAGAACATTAGAAACTGGACACATATACCACATCCACAGTAGACATCTCAGTGATTTTCATCGCTTGTATTTATTTTCAGAGGAAATGCAGGTAAACAAACAACTATTATTCATCTTAGAGTGTGTTCTTGATAAACATTAAAGCGTTTCACTTTATTAACACTCCTGATAACACTGTGGCTGTGGCTAATAAAATGAGTACACACATCAAATCAAAAATCCGATTTCTTTGTATTTACATTGCTAAGACTGAACTTTAAATAGATTTACATTTAGCAGACGGTTTTATCCAAAGCATGAAGATAACAGAAGCACTTCAGATCACCAGAAAACAACAAGATGTAGATGCAGTGACAAGTCTTAGTTATTGTAGCAGTGTGTGTATTTGTATTATTATTATGAAATAAACAAAGAAGCAGGACAAACAGATAGTTAAAGAATACAATAGGGAGGGCTATTGTTGGAGTGTCAAGATTTTCGATGTGTTTTTAAGGCCTGTGACTAAGATTTCAAGTGAATTTAAACTATTTGGGCTCAAGAAATTATAAAGTTAGCCACTTTAACAAAGAATGATTGTGTTTATTTGGACAATAAAGCCTCCATGAACTGTTATTTTATAGCTGATTATTGAATTCCTGTACCTCAATACAGAAAACCATAAAGTGCTGTTTATTTCAGTTTTATCATTGTTTTCATCCGTGCTTTAATATATTTTTTGGTATTTTTGTATATTTTATGCAGATGCACTCAACTACAAAAATCCCAATCAAAGTAAAATGATGAATTCTTTCCAAACAGTGTCACTAAAGTTATCTTGTGAAATTATATTCATATCACAATATAGAAATAGCAGAAAAACTCAATATTGCAATGTCTGTTTTTTCCAGTATCGTGCAGCCCTACCAGAGACTCAGCTAGAGTTAGGCAAGTCATTCCAGCAGGACGGCACATTAAAGGTAAAAGTTCTCGCAAATGATTTTGTGCACTTTTAAGCCATAAGCCTGAAATAGTGTGTTCAGGTAAAGGGGTGCAAATAGTGGATAGCTAATGGTTTACAATCACTGGGTCTCATTCACTAAACATACACACAATTTTATGCATGAAATAGACCTTTAAAATAGACGAATAAATCATGATTAATGAAAAACTTTCATACTAATATTTATTCTAAATTAACAAGAACTTATACCACATATACAAAATAATCATGTGTGACTGGGGCCTTGTAAGCATGTTTAAAGAACTCTACATATATTAATTAGAGACAGTATGTTATTTACAGGGTCAGGGAAAAGTAACTAGATCTAAACATCAGTCAGCGGATCTATCCCTATATACTGTAAATAGTGATTTTGTGTCTCATCTCGATTGAAAATTGACTCACTGTTTATTCACCCTCAAGTGGTTCTAAACTTTTATAAGTTTCTTTCTTCTGTTGAACACAAAGAAGATTTTATGAATATTCAAATATCCATAGTAGGAAAAACAAATGTTATGAAGTCAGTGGTTAAGTTTGAAACAAGTAAAGGGTGAGTAAATGATGACAGGATTTTCATTTTGTAATAAACTATTCCTGTAAAATGGCTTATTTGCCGGCTCATATTTTAACATCCAAACTAAAATTACAGAGTTTTGTATGTTTATCGTCTTGGTTTCACATTATCGAAGGTCATTTTACACGGTCTGATGTGCTGAAATGTCTTTCAGAGGTTGTACTAGTGGCACACACACAAATTCTCACACACATTCTCATCCACTATGAAATCATCTTTATCAACAACATATCAAATCACTAGCCAATAAATGATGTCCTCCAACCATAAACCACAGTAGCAAAACATTAGACTAAAGAAGGTTGTACATAAGAAGTATATTAAAGCAAATACTAAAGGGTTTGTTCACCCAAAAATGAAGAGTGTGTCATTATTAAGTACTTACTGTTGTTCAAACCCATTAAGACCTTAATATGTCTTCAGAACACAAATTTAGATATTTTTTTTGTGAAATCTTAGAGCTCTCTCATCCTCCATAGACAAGGTTCCCAACTTTCTCAAATGTCCAGAAAAATACCCCAAAATCATTTTCAAAACAGACCATGTGTGTCTTCAGTGGTTCAATCAAAATCTTATGAAGCTTAAGAGAATACTATTCTGTAATTATTCTATAAGAGAATTTTATGCTTTTGTTATTAAACAGTTTTTTTCCCTCAGTGTCAGTATAGGTCACATGTTCATGTGTCGTGCTTTTGGCGTAATACCAGTACCTCTGATACGACTGTGCTTTTTTTTTTAAACAGAGGAAGTCGGGTGCTGGCATCCGAGAGTTGTATGTCACTGCATAGTGCTTGTGAACGTGCACCATATATTGACACTGTGGAGAACAAACTGTTGAATAAACTAAAATATCTTAAATTTTTGCTCTGAAGTTGAAGGGATTGGAAATGAGGGTGAGCAGGTTACTAAGAATTTACCTTTCTAGGTTAAATATATTTCAATAGAAGCTGTTATTTTGAGTTTATTGATTAATAATTTGGTTTGTGGTTAATAGAAGTTTGATTGATATCTTGGCTAGTTATATTTCAATATAAGTTGATTTAAAAATGTATATATTTATTTTAATTTTTAAAATGTGGCAAGTAGAAGTTCTGTTTTGCCGATTACTTGTCTAGTTTTGTTGACAAATTGGAAACCCTATATATATTGAAACCACTAGGGAGTCAGAATCAGAATCAGTTTTATTGCCAAGTGTGCTTCACACACACAAGGAATTTGTTTTGGCTACAGAAGCTTCCAGTGTACATAAAGTGACAAGTGACAACACAAAATAAATATGAAAAAAAAAAAAAAGATAAACATTAAACAGATGCGGTTAGTCAAGAAACCTGGATGTTGAGTTGTATGTACAGATTGTTATAAATATACAGGTTATAAGGTGCTGTGTACAAGTGCGAATGTAGAAAGTATTGCATTGTATATTGACACAGTAGGGGAATATTTAACTGTTCATAAGGTAGACAGCCTGAGGAAAGAAACTTTTCCAGTGACTGTTTTTTACAGTCTATGGTTCCAACGTTCTACAGTCAGCTATTACGTGATTGGTCCGTTTTGTGCAGTGGGCGGAGCTTTTCTGAGTTGAAAAATACAATATTTAGCGGTTGTTCATTTCCTTCACGGGTTTTGGAGCAAAATAAAACGGATTTTTCAGGAAATCTTTATATGACTCGTAAATATTTCCTGTTTGATGAAGCATTACTGGTCGTTTGGTGAACCACAGATTCGTTTTTTAATCAGGGTCGATTTAAATACATTTACAGGTGAGATTTGTTTTAGCATTTATTTTGTATTTTCAAATGTAAGATATTGGCGATAAGCGCTTGTATACATATAAAACACAAGATATTATAGTGTACATTCATTAAAATAAGCAGATCTGCCTTATCAAGCTCCATTTACACTGTAAATACAGAAGTAATGTGATGCTGAGATTAATAAAATGGCGGCATGTCTTACTGATTGCTGTTTGGCTTTATAAATTACTTGTTCATTAGAATTTGTTCTGTTATTTGACAACAAAGAGAAGAAATATATATGTTTAATGTTAATTAATGTTTAAAATTTAATATAGACACTCTTATTTTTCACATCTCTTTGTCAAAGAATGACTAAAATTGTATTTATTAACAGTATTATAAAAATAACTATTAATTAAGTGTCTGAATTATGCAAACATTATATCTGTGTGGTTTCGGTCAGTGTCCTGGATTCGGTCAGTGTCTTGGACCACCACTTTTTCATGTTGGATTTTGAGAAATGGCACTTAAAAATTTTCTCAAAATACACTTAAAGATAAAGTAATGAAAAATGTATGGAATGAGAATATAGACTGGCCAAAAAAGGCACTTATCTAGTAAGAGTAGGACCACTAGTGTCTAAATATCATTATATTAATATTCAACATAGCTTTTCTTGGTTTTTAATAGGATGCAGAGGAAATATACACAGAGAATGTGATGCGACTGATAGAAGAACAAACCTCCAAGCACCACAAGTATGTAGAGAGCAGATTATTGCTTTGCATTGTTTGTTGAGAATTGTTTCTGAATATTACAGGCATCATGATGTGGATTAAAGACCTTTATTTTATTTTAATATGTTCTTAGATGTTCACTTAAAAAAATGGGTTCACAAACTTACAGTGTCTAGCATAGATGAGTATAGTGTATCCTCTTCTTTTATTAAACAGTTAAAGCAGTTAAAAAGTATGCTCACAACATTTTTAGGATAATAAAACCATATATTTAATTTCAGTGAGATATATACACACTGGTAGTTATTTTGTCTGTTGTGCCTTTAGTTTGCCTTTAGCCGTAATGATGTACTGATGTTACAGGGGAGTTTTAAATAGGGCATGACAAGAGAATACATATATTCAAATGCACATGCACAGCCGAGATTGTCTGAGATTGCATCACATCTGCATCCAGACTCTGTTAGGTTTGAGTTAGAGAGAGATTAACGATAAGACTGCAAACACCAAAAGACTGGAATAATTATGCAAAAAAACTAATTCACTTTAAAGATTAATTTACACAGAAAACAGTCATTGTAAATTAAAATATATATTTGGCAATTCACCTGTTTTTATTGTATTTTTGACCTAATAAACGCAGCCTTATGGTGAGCAGAAAAAAACTTTTCCCCCAGAAACATTAAACAAAATATGAATGTTTCCAAACTTTTGACAAGTAGTGTAACATGTAAACCATTGTCTTATTTATATCATTAATTCATATATGCAAAGAAAAGTAATGCATGGAGTTACTCTATCCAGCATTTATAGCAACAGGTGACACATCAAAAATGTATCTAAAAACTGAAAAAAGAATTAAGGGTTTAATCTCTAACTTCTGGAATTTATAATGCAGACAGAGAATATGCACTCACCGGCCACTTTATTAGGTACACCTTACCAGTATCTAGTTGGACCCACTTTTGCTTTCAGAACTGTTGTAATCCTTCATGGCATAGATTCAACAAGGTACTGGAATTATTCCTCAGAGGTTTTAGTCCAAATTGGCATGATAGAATCACGCAGTTGCTACAGATTTGTCGGCTGCACATCTATGATGCAAATATCCCATTCCACCACATCCCAAAGGTGCTCTATTGGATTGAGTTCTGGTGAACTCATTGTCATGTTCAAGAAACCAGTCTGAGATTATTCACGCTTTATGACATGGCGCGTTATCTTGCTGGAAGTAGCCATCAGAAGATGGATACACTTTTATCATAAAGGGATGGACATAGTGAGCCACAATACTTAGGTAGTCTGTGGCATTGACACGATATTTAATTGATACAAATGAGCCTAAAGTGTGTCAAGAAAATATCCTCCTCACCATTACACCACCACCACCTAGTGTGGCACCTGGTGTGGTAACGAGTGGTTATTTGAGATACTGTTGCCTTTCAATCAGCTTGAACCAGTCTGGCCATTCTCCTCTAACTTTTGGCATCAACAAGGCATTTGCACCCATGCATGCCATGTTCAAAGTCACTTAAATCACCTTTCTTCCCCATTATGATGCACGGTTTGAACTGCAGCAGATCGTCTTGACCATGTCTACATGCCTAAATGCATTGAGTTGCAGCCATGTGATTGACTGATTAGAAATTTGCGTTAACAAGCAGTTGGACAGGTGTACCTAATAAAGTGGCCAGTGAATATATATTGTCTGGTAAGAATCCAAGCCTGCTTAATAGATGTTGCACAATTTCCTATAAATCTTTATTCAATAGTGTTGATAGCTGCCATAAGAATATCTGTGTACATGCCACAGTTTTATCTCTGTCATTTAGAAATTTAACAACCGAATTATTGCAGAATACAGTGAGGATGCACTGGGATATTTTTGTCCACAGCTTTGCGCCTATTTCAGTTTTGTGTAACAGTAATATCCACTGCATTAAAGCAGACATATTTAAAGAGGACCTATTATATGCCCCTTTTTAAAAGATGTAAAATAAGTCTCTGATGTCCCTTATAATGGAGGGGACGCTGGACAACGGAGTTGAGGATCCACACACAGACAGATGTTTTTGAATATTCACTGCAGAGATCATGATATGACTTAAAGGGTTTATGACGTGGATTGATTTTATTTTAAGATGTTCCTAGGTATTCACATAAAAAATGGCTCTAAATACGTATAGTGTCCAGCATAAATAAGTATCACCTTTAAAACTTTATGAATGTTTTAATTTAATAATGACCATGTGTTTTGCAGAGATTTCATTAACACTTTTATTAAAGCGTTAACATAAGAGAATGCTCACAACATATGCAGGATAATAAAACAATACACTCAAATTCAACAAGGTATTGCAAATACAATTACAGCCTCTAGTAATCTAATCTAAATCTGTTATTTTGTATGCATGGCCTCCATGAATTTTCCTGGTATTTTTATTTGATGTTTTCTCTTCACACATTCAATGGGGTGCACTCATTCATTATCTTATTTTATTAAAATAGTTCCAGTTTTGCCAATAAAACAGATTTGCAGAAGTATCTATACTAATATAATCAATATAAAACAGTCATTCACAGTTAATCAGCAGTTTGAGATGTTATAACCGTATGTTTATTTCCGATGCTGTTATTCTTCTGATGTTTGACACAAATGAGCCGTTTAAAGTTTCTCTCTTTGTTCTGTTTTTTAGCAGACTCAAGCGTATGGAGAACATTAGAAACTGGACACGTATACCACATCCACAGTAGACATCTCAGTGATTTTCATGGCTTGTATTTATTTTCAGAGGAAATGCAGGTAAAAAAAACAACTATTATTCATCTTACAGTGTGTTCTTGATAAACATTAAAGCATTTCACTTTATTAACACTCCTTGTTACGAGTTTAAGATGTTTCAGTGGGATGCTGTAACATTTAGGTGAGACAGGTGTAATGTGTGCGACAGATCAAGGATGAGGCAGGAATCAATTCTCTATTCAAGTTTTTTTTTTACTCAATGGTTTAAACAAAATGTAACAATAATAAATGGAAAAAAGAAATAAACATTTACAATTGTTCTCTTAACTTAAACAATGAGTGTAAGCCAAATCAAAGAAATTAACAAAACAAAACAGTCCTTAAATCTAAAGTCTGAGCTAGCGACAAAAATAAATAATGAAAATAAAAACTGAGATCTTTAGTGTACACGACACTCAAACTAAACTAACTAAACTACAAACTAATCTAACAAAAATCCATCTAAACTAAAACAAACCTAACAAGATGGTAATAGGCTCAGTTTAGAATCACAGAACAACCATCAAATTATTTTACTTAAAGCTAATCAAGTTTAACAAGTAAACTCGAATTACCACAGTTAACTGAGATAATAAATCACTACACAGCCCAAGCATGTCAAAACAGATTGCGTGGAGCCCAAAAGGTACACAGAGGCAGAGCGCACACCACACACTGGTCTGTCTTGGCTTTAAATGCTTGCGGCTCGTCCGGGGATTGGTGGACGAACACTTCATAATGATGATGGACAGATGCTGAACCAATAAGAAACCTATGAGTTGAGTAAGAAGCAGAGAGGAGGGTGAGAAAAATAAATTCACAAAGAAAAAAACTAACATCAAACATAACACTCCTGATAACACTGACTGTGGCTAATAAAATACACACATCAAATCAAAAATCTGATTTCTTTGTATTTCCATTGCTATGACTGAATTTTAAAATAGATTTACATTTAGCAGACGCTTTTATCCAAAGCATGAAGATAACAGAAGCACTTCAGATCACCAGAAAACAACAAGATGTAGATGCAGTGACAAGTCTTAGTTATTTTAGAAGTGTGTGTATTTGTATTGTTATTATGAAATAAACAAAGAAGCAGGACAAACAGATAGTTGACGAATACAATAGGGAGGGCTATTGTTGGAGGATTAAGTGCTGCTGAAACAAATTAGATTGTCTTAAAAATGACCAGAGACTTGGGCTGCACAATATCGTTTTAGCATTGATATCGCAATTTGCAAATCAGCAATAGTCACATTGCAGGGACCTCAATTTCAAGTAGGGATTATAATTAACCAGTAAATACAGAGCACATGATTTGATTACAAAGTTTAAGCCTAATATAATAGTGTGAAAGATTTTTGAAGTGTTTTTAAGGCCTGTGACTAAGATTTCAAGTGAATTTAAACTATTTGGGCTCAAGAAATTATGAAGTTAGCCACTTTAACAAAGAATGATTGTGTTTATTTGTACAATAAAGACTCCATGATCTGTTATTTTACAGTTGATTATTGAATTCCTGTACCTCAATACAGAAAACCATAAAGTTCTGCTTATTTCAGCTTCATCAATGTTTTCATCCGTGCTTTAATATATTTTTTGGTATTTTTGTATATTTTATGCAGATGCACTCAACTACAAAAATCCCAATCAAAGTAAAATGATGAATTCTTTCCAAACAGTGTCACTAAATTTATCTTGTGAAATTATATTCATATCACAATATAGAAATAGCAGAAAAACTCAATATTGCAATGTCTGTTTTTTCCAGTATCGTGCAGCCCTACCAGAGACTCAGCTAGAGTTAGGCAAGTCATTCCAGCAGGATGGCACATTAAAAGTAAACGTCCTTGCAATTGATTTTGAGCACTTGTTAGCCATAAACCTGAAATAGTGTGTTCAGGTAAAGGGGTGCAAATAGTGGATAGCTAATGCTTTACAATCATTGGGTCTCATTCACTAAACATACACACAATTTTAAGCTGAAAAATAGACATTTAAAATAGACGAATAAATCATGATTAATCAAAAACTTTCATACCAATATTTATTCTAAATGAACAAGAACTTATACTACATACTGTATACACAATAATCATGTATGAAGAAAAACAAATCGCCAAAACTCAGAACCGAATCTCCGCAGTGAAAGATGCTGCTTCTCCAATCGAGAGTAAATTATAGACGCTAGAGAGGCAAATTCTGGAATTCACCGAACATCTGGAAAAAAGAGTAAGAAGGAAGAACATATACATTTGAAGTCAGACCTATTAGCAAGGAAATTTTCACAGTATGTCTGATAATATTTTTTCTTCTGGAGAAAGTCTTATTTGTTTTATTTAGGCTAGAATAAAAGCTGTTCTTAAGTTTTTAAAAGCCGTTTTAAGGTCAATTTTTTTATTAATTTAATTATTAGCCCCTTTTAGCTATATATTTTTTGACTGTCTACAGAACAAACCATCATTATACAATAACTTGCCTAATTACCCTAACCTGCCTAGTTAACCTAATTAACCTAGTTAAGCCTTTAAATGTCACTTTAAGCTGTATAGAGATGTCTTGAAAAATATCTAGCCAAATATTTACTGTCATGGCAAAGATAAAATAAATCAGTTATTAGAAATGAGTTATTAAAACTATTATGTTTAGAAATGTGTTGAAAAAAAAAATCTTCTCTCCGCTAAACCGAAATTGAGGAAAAAATAAACGGGGGCTAATAATTCTGACTTCAACTGTACATACATACACACATGCATGCATACATACATATACATACATGAATACAGTACATACACACAGTACATTCATTCATTCATTTTCTTTTTGGCTTAGCCCTGCTTTTTCTCTTATCCTGGCTTTCTTGATTCAACTTTTGTGCAATATGTCCTCAATTAAACTAGGTCAAGCCATGCTTTTTCTTATATCCTGGCTTTCTTGATTCTACTTTTGTGCAATACCCCCTATTTAAACTAGGTCAAGATGTGCTTTTTCTCTTATACTGGCTTTTTGATTCTACTTTTGTGCAATACTCCCCTGATTAAACTAGATCAAGCCAGGTTTTTTCTGTAATCCTGGCTTTCTTGATTCTACATTTGTGCAATACTCCCCTGATTAAACTAGGTCAAGATGTGCTTTTTCTCTTATCCTGGCTTTTTGATTCTACTTTTGTGCAGTACTCCCCTGATTAAACTAGGTCAATATAGGCTTTTTCTCTTATCCTGGCTTTTTGATTCTACTTTTGTGCAGTACTCCCCTGATTAAACTAGGTCAATATAGGCTTTTTCTCTTATCCTGGCTTTTTGATTCTACTTTTGTGCAATACTCCCCTGATTAAACTAGATCAAGCCAGGTTTTTTTCTGTCATCCTGGCTTTCTTGATTCTACTTTTGTGCAATACCCCCCTGATTACACTAGGTCAAGCCATGCTTTTTCTCTTATCTTGGCTTTCTTGATTCTACTTTTGTGTAATACACGCTGATTAAACTAGGTCAAGCCACGCTTTATTCTGTCTGGCTTTCTTCATTCTTTTGTAAACAGTAGTAGACAGTGTGTGTTTCCTTAAATTATTTTAAAATGCACCCTTTAGCAATGCACCCTTCATTCAAAAATCTCTCACTTGTAATATGTGAGCATTTTTACTGTACAAAACCTGTCAGTGAACTGTGAGGGCAAAAACATAAAAATAAATAAATAAAATAATCGTTCATTATCATTATCAAGTTAAAATGTTCAATTAATGGAGATTTTGATTTTAGGCCAAATCGCCTAGTCATGCACATGTTTTGACCTCTAATATGCCAGTGATTTGATGCTTCGCAAAGTTGCAGACACTTTTACCAATATCAAAATGCTTTCTTGATGCAAAATTAATTTAAGGAGCCACTTATTAACAAACTTGAAAAGACCTGAGAAGAAAATCCACTCTAAAAGTAAAAATATATAAATTGCTAAATACTCTTGACACATGACAGTGTAAAGCCTGCAGCCCACAACATTGATAAGAAAGTTGTTGAGTATCATATTTAACAAAACGTTTTCTATGAATTTTATATAATTTTGCTTCCATGAATAATTGAATATTTATTAGATGATGTCATTATGGTCCATCAGACCATCGTAGAATTGCTGATCAGGATTCTGATCGAGGACCGATAGATCTGTCCTTCATGTCCAGCGATCTCCAACCAGTTCATCCAGACATTTTATTCTGATTCGCAAACTTGTTTAAAGAACCAAATTAGCCAGAGATCAGTTATCAACCCTGGGCACATTTTTCAGAAACAGCCGGGTGGTCGGTGTCATAATCTCTTCCATGTTGGCTATCAGAAAAAATGATTCTAATGTTTGGAAACTTAAACATTTTTAAAGATGGTTGTACAATTTTAGTTGTACAATATGAAATGTAATGTTTTCTCATTCAGAGAGATCTTGTACTTGCATGCCCATGAGGCAGATGGTCGACGAGTGAAATGAATTGCCATAAAGGGATTTTGATATTGGTTATGATATAGGCCTAATGGGAATTCTATTGGTTGAAACACAGGGGTATCAAAACGTATACCACACTTTTCCCTAATATCCCTTACTTTTTCAATTTTCTCAAATGTTTATTTATATTCCATAAAGACAAAGTCATTTTCTTTGCTTCAAACTGAAAGGGTCAGCTTTAAGGAAATTAGAGGAAATGTCCACGCTCTGTTAAAGACCCTCCACAGGGCTCTAAAAGGGGTGCAAGGAGGACGGCACCGTTCTTCAGCAACAGGATATATCTGGATTCCACTTGTAAAAATAAATTTAAAAGGTAGGTAAACCTTTCAGTGGTGTTTTCTGTACCTAAGTAGAATACATTGCAAAATTATTATCTAAAATGTATGATTTTATAAACTGTTCAGGTTTGAGTAAAGACATAACACATGAATGCAGCAATAGCTTACAATAACATGTTATTTTTCTATGTAATGTTTTACAGCCAACTGTTGAGTGCTCCGTGTCATCAAGTGTGGAGGATCCACTTACTGCTCTCAAGAGCAATTTGGTAAATCAAAAAGAGGAATTTGGGTTTAAATTTATAATATATCCAAAGAAAAAACTCTTAAAGAAAAAGAAACTAAAGAAAAACTTCTTGAACTAAACTGGCAGCACACTAGGTGCTTTAAGAACACAGTTTGTGAGTCATTTTACATCATGCAGTGTGTATTCTGAATATCGACCAGTTGACTTTGAATTGAATTAAATGGTATTGTATTTTGTGTACAGAAAAAAATATGGAGAGGCTTTCTGATTTCTGTTTTTTCAACTTTAATTTGGATAGGATAGTGAAGGTTACAGACAGGAAAGTATTGGGAGCAGTAAGAGGGGAAGGGTCAGCAAAGGACCTCAAGTCCGGAATCGAACTCAGGTCACCGTGAGCACCATGGTGCTATATGTCGGAGCACTTAACCACTAGGCTGTTGGTGCCGACGCTTTCCGATATTTTAACGTCATATTCTTCTGTTATTAAGTTGGTTTTCATTCATTTACTCCCATAAACTGGGCGTAAATGGACAAAGACCACAAGATAATTTGACCAATGATAAATTGTGGGCCATGTGTAAATGAACTTTCCTGGTTCATCATTCAAGTTCTAAACACTAAGCTACTACACAGTCGTACTAAATAAATGTAAAACTAACATTATTTTTTGTTTGTTTGTTTTCACTAGGTGCAAAGAGTGTCTTCCTGTGGAGTGGTTCTGTGGAGACTGTGATGTACTGCATCACCAAAAGCAGCTAATCCACAACACAGAATATATTGTTCGTGGATTTTTTAAAGACATTTCACCAAACTCACATATCAAAGGGCAAGATATTGCATCCATGAGCAAGGTATGTTCTCACTAACCCCCCTATTTTGCTGAACATATGCATCTGCAGCCAGTTATATATTGTGTTAAATTATATTTTTTTCACTTTTTTACCAGCTTGCATTTTGCCAGCTGTGAAGGTATACACTCATTGGCCACTTTATTAGGTACACTTGTTTAACTGCTTGTTAACGCAAATTTCTAATCAGTCAATCTCATGGCAGCAACTCAATGCATTTAGGCATGTAGACATGATCAAGACGATCTGCTGCAGTTCAAACCGAGCATCAGAATTGGGAAGGAAGGTGATTTAAGTGACTTCGATGAGCTGGTCTGACCATTTCAGAAACTGCTGATCTACTGAGATTTTCATGCACAACCATCTCTAGGGTTTACAGAGAATGGTCAGAAAAAGACTAAATGTCCAGTGAGTGGCAGTTCTGTGAGTGCAAATGCCTTGTTGATGCCAGAGATCAGAGGAGAACGGCCAGACAGTAACTCAGTAACCACTTGTTACAACCGAGGTATGCAGAAGAGCATCTCTGAATGCACAACTTGTTGAGCCTTGAGGCAGATGGGCTAAGGCAGCAGAAGACCACACCAGATGCCACTCCTGTCAGCTAAGAACAGGAAACCGAGGCTACAGTTTGCACAGGCTCACCAAATTTGGACAACAGAAGATTGGAAAAATGTTGCCTGGTCTGATTTGGATGGTAGGGTCAGAAATGGGCATCAACAACATGAAGACATGGATCCATCCTGCCTTGTATCAACGGTTCAGGCTGCTGGTGGTGGTGTAATGGTGTGGGGGATATTTTCTTGGCACAATTTGGGCCCATTAGTACCAATTGAGCATCGTGTCAACGCCAAAGCCTACCTGAGTATTGTTGCCAACCATGTCCATCCCTTTATGACCACAGTGTGATGAATATTCTGATGGCTACTTCCAGCAGGAAAATGTCAAAATGTCATAGTGAATCATCTCAGTTTTATCTGTTTTTTTGAACATGACAATGAATTCACTGTACTCAAATGGCCTCCACAGTCACCAGGTCTCAATCCAATAGAGCACCTTTGGGATGTGGTGGAATGGGTGATTCGCATCAGGGTTGTGCAGCCGACAAATCTGCAGCAACTGCGTGATGCTCTCATGTCAGTATGGAAATCTCTGAGAAATATTCCCTGTACCTTGTTGAATCTATGCCACGAAAGATTAAGGCAGTTCTGGAGGCAAAAGGGGGTCCAACCTGGTACTAGTAAGGTGTACCTAATCAAGTGGCCGGTGAGTGTATTTTGTAGATTTTATTAGTTTTCACTTGCATTTGTGTTGAAACATATGGTATTGCATTTGCACCTGGGATTGTTGTGATCTATGTAAACTGAGATTATAGGAACTTGTGCTACTCCCAACCATTCACAATGTGCAGAATTGTTGCAAAATTCTGCATGTGGTAAATGTGTATTTATTAACGTCAATTTTTTTGTTCCGAGGGTGTTTTGACTTGCATCTGCCATTATATATTTGCCAAACCTACCAGCATCAGCAGACCCCTGACTTGAAGGACCTAGGATTGGATATTGGCCTGCCTCTTTCACCAGTTCAGCACTTTGCACTCTGGACCTCCTGAGCTGCTTTCAGGAACTCAAAGCCATCTCTCCAGGATTCTCCAGACAAGCCATTGCAAAGCTGCTGGAGCATCGCACTAAGGGATGTTTTATAAACAGACTTTGAGAGGATCACGTGCTTATGATTGACAAAGGCTGATCTTGCATTAATAATCACATGACCAACCAACTATTGATGAATTCAAACTCACATACATAGTCTGCTCTTCTTACCTTAGTCAGCTTTGATTTTGAAGAATCCCCCATCCACCCTCACCCCTTCTTTTCTTAGCTAAATAACAGGGGAGCTCTCAAGACCTACCTGAGCCCAGACTCTTCTCTCCCGACTGAATAGGAGGGATCCCTAAGTTCGAGGATCCTTTGAACTCGGAGCTCTCTCCCGGAACAGCATGTCAAACATGCATTTACTTTACTTTATGCATTTACTCAAGCATCAGCTAAGTGTGAACTCTTGAAGATTGAAGGAAGAGTAAGGCTATAATCAGACAAAATAAATCATGTAGATCTGTAAAGTGTACCGCACTGCTTTTTTTTGGTGACAAATCAAAGTCCCTTTAAGGCAAGTCATTTCACTCGGTTGCCATCTTTGAAACGTCTCTCGAGCAGTATGCTCATTCTGTCTAAATGGGGAAACATCAAATTCTCCAAAACTATTTGCCAAGCTTACGATTACATTACATATTTGGAATCACCAATAAAACTAAACAACAACCGTCTCATAAGTTTCATTTCTAAACGTCTGAATCAAACAAAATCGGCTTACTTTCAGGTTGCCCAAGCTAGTACGCATGTGCACTCGAAAGAACAAGATCACGACACCAACCTCATCTATGGCTGTTCTACACGTTATCATCTTCTGAATAATGATGATCTGATAGCACTGCTCTTCTGAAGTAATCCACAACTTGGTCTTGATGGCGAATCTCCTCCAGAAGTGACAGCAACTCTTTGTTTACAAGTTTGTGGGCGTTTGAGTAGTTGCTGTCATGTGTTGTGCGTTTGACAGGACTGACTGTACCTCACGATCGTTTCATACAGATTACAAAACCAGAGAACTTTTGGTATCAAGTGTAGTTAATTCATTTAAAAGGACAGATGTCGAGCTTTATTTTGATATATTTCTTATGTCTGTGAAGCAAGTATTCGCTGTGATTCCATTGTGTTTATTGACCACCAAACTCATAAAAGCACACATCTAATCCGAGCTTTCCCCCCGGAGAAACGTCAGTCTATAGCGATGGATGATTGGCTACTGTACTAGTAGGACGGGCTTCATTCACCATATTGACTATTACACTTTTCCCCATTCAAAACTATACAAGACGACATGTCTTGTGCATTCTAAATAGTCTTTGCTTTATGTTTATAGGCAACCATTAAATCAGCTTTCCTGTAATTCCAATCAAAGAATGTATAGTATGAGCACTTAGAAAATCGTTGGTTTGCTGTTAAGTAAATTATGATTTAAAAAAAAGAAATACAGGTTTCGTTTTAGCTTAATATAATATTTCTTTTCATAATCAGACATCACATATTGTATTCAATTAATTTGACATCTCCTCCAGACTGGACAAATCAACACTTCATCTGAGGAAGAGCTGCTCTGCTGTAGTGCACCCTTCACCAGCCCAGCCTGCATGCCTGAAATGTTTCAGCAGATGAAAACAAGGCTAGATCACTTTTGCTGAAAGACAAGTTGGTCTTTTTCTTAATCATTTTAGTGATGTATTTTATATGCTTTACATATTTATTGCATGTTTTGATTTTCTTTCTTCCTCAGCTCTGAGGCTTCTGCCTTTTTTGAGGGGCTCTTTGTGGCTGAAGACAGCATTCATAAAGCGGCGAGAACTGTATGTTTAATAAGTAAGTAATGTGTATTTATATAGCGCATTTATAGTGTATGGCCATACACCCAAAGCATTTCACAATCATGAGGGGGGTCTCTTAACACTCACACCAGTGTGCAGCATCCACTTTGAAGATGCGACGGCAGCCACAGGACAACAGCGCCAGTGCGCTCACCACACACCAGCTATAGGTGGAGTGGAGAGACCGTGATACAGCCAATTCAGTGGATGGGGATGATTGGGAGGCTATGATGGGTAAGGGCCGATGGAGGGAATTTGTCCAGGGGTTACACCCCTACTCTTTACAAAAAGTTTCATAACCTGACCAATAAGTTGTTCAAATCACCTTTATTTGTATAGCGCTTATACAATGTAGATTGTGTCAAAGCAGCTTCACATAAAAGGTCACAGTAAATAGGAACAGTGTAGTTCAGTTTGTAGTGTTTAGGTTCAGTTCACAAAAACAACTATGTATGTCCAACCTTGATTTCCTTCACTTTGAGATAATACATGCAATATATTCACAGCATAAGTTTTTTTTTTTGACTTGTTTTGTTTATTATGTGTCATATACACAGGGAAAAGGCACATGTGGGGACTTAATGTGGACAGCAGCAAGGGTAACATCTTCCAAACTGGAAGAAGAGGGGATGAAGATCGAAGGCCCTAGATGTGCACAGGGGAGATATTTGCCTACCCTCTGTATCTTTAGAAGGAACTCATGCCAGCCGAGGCTCAATTTTTTTGCCATGAATGTGGCAATTCCATATATTGGCCATTGGGGAAGGCTGCTGCTGTCCTGCCTGCTCTCCAGGAGTGTGATGCATGCTCGAGCCCATGCCAAGTGTGAAGTATGTATAATATTTTTGTATGATACATACATTTGTAATGTTTACAAGCACATTCATGATTGCAGTTAAATGCTACATTAACCCTGGTGTACTGTTCAAATTGACTACACTTTCATTTTGTTTGTGGCTGTTTTTGCGCCATTGATTTCCATTATAATGACATTGTTTGATTGCAAAGCCTTGACACCAAATAATCATGCATTCTTGATTGTTAAAATCTGTGTTTTTCCCTGTTGGAAAGAGGTAAAATGTTTAATTTTTACTGTTGATCATCAGTCGGCATTAACCCTTTAGATAAGCCTGTGCAAATAAATTATAGTGTGTGTGCATAAATACACTTATGTTTACTATGTTCTGAGAGCTGAGCTGCTTATTTTTTATTTTCTCAAACATGACTCAGCTTGTTTTGCAAGGAGGAATGGGCCAATATTTCAGTCTCTAGATGTGCAAAGCTAGTAGAAACCTATAGACATACCTCAAAAGACTTGCAGCTGTAATGGCAGCAAAAGGGGATTCCACAAAGTATTGACTCAGGGGAGCTGAATGCTTTTGCACACTGCACTTTTCAGTTTTTTATTTGAGAAAAAAAGTTTGAGTTTGAACTCATGTATAATTTTCTTTCTACATCACGATTATATGCCACTTTGTGTTAGTATTTTACATAACATTCCAATAAAATATATTTATGTTTGTAGTCATAATGTGAGTTCAAACGGGCATGAATACTTTTGCAAGCCACTGGATCAGTAGCTTCGTTTCCATCCACCTATTTTTATGCGCATAAACCACGATGGAAACACTTTTACCAAACAAATCCCAGTATGGGCATTAAAAACTCATGTGATTTTGTTATAAGAGATAATGTGATGATACAAATGTGTGTAAATGGACAGACCAGCAGGCTGAGCACATTGTAAAACATCTGAAATGTTGATTTGGTCATTCTAAAACGCATTAACCATTTCAGTGTTAGTGTTATTATATTATTAATGGTCTCCAGAACTGTCAAGGGTGTCTATGCTCCACGTCTAACGCCTTCAGACGCCACCACATTTATTGCATGTCAGCATCGTCTTCTGAGGGTCAAGTAATTTATTAAATAAGGAAAAGCTTCATGCAGCTTTTACCACAGCAAATCCCGTTTTTACTGTTGATATTTGGTATATCAGGAAGTGATGATTTTGTTCTCTTTGACTCATCGGATGGAAACGCTGTTTATTCGCACAAATTTTATGCTGTATTTCTGTTTTGCACATATATTTAATGCACATCTTTGGATGGAAACATAGTGATTTACCGTGTACATTTATTAATGTTAAAGTTTAATTTAATATGTAGTAATTAGATTATAAACCTTACCATTTCATTGGAGTGCAGTAAGTGCACTATTCTGTGCTTCTGAATGGCTGTATTTACATTTAATTTGGAGCAAACAGCCAAATTACTTATCATGTAGGGTGTTGTTAGTACACGGGGTTACAATATAACCTGCTCACCTAATGTTTATGTTAATAATATTTATATTATTTGATAATTAATAACCACCTCATGTGGAACTCTGAATCTGCGTCTCATTTTGGAGTCTGCTACTGTCCACCAGAGGTCGCATTTCGGTCACGATCGCATGCTTTGAGAGCCTTCCTGACTGAATGAATTAAATAAGTGGTTTTACCCCAAGGCAACCCAGGGTGCTTAAATATAATTGGCTAAACTGGCATTGAGTGGGTTAAAGGGACAAAGACAGACGTTCAAGAACGTAACACATTTTCAAAGCAGAATATCTGACTTCAGCATTGTTTTTCAGATAAACAAGAACGTTCACTTAGCGTGTTACTTAAATATCTGCAAACATATTATGTTTATTTTGTTTTAAAGAGTCAAAAACTTACATACGGCATCCTTTAAGACTCAAAATCACCCTAGAGTGGATGAAAACATCCAAAACAGCACACAAGGGTTAAACCAGTGGTTCTCAAACTTTTAAACCCGCGACCCCCATTGTAAGATCGTCAAGAACTCGCGACCCCCCACTACCAAAGCATATACAAACAATAAAAATAGCTTTTTTAAGCTGTTCACAATATTTTAACTATATTTACTATAGATTACAGGGCTCGAAATTAACATTTTTGCTTGGTAACACTGGTGCTTCTAACGCACCAGCCAAAATTTAGTGGCTCCCACCAATTATCGCACTGTTACTACAAGTTTTATAAACAGATTTATTGCATTTGAAAATCAACACTAATCAAAACTAACAAGCAAAAAAATAAATATGCATGCGTGAGGAAAATATGTCTCAATGAAATCCCGTTATCACAAGAAAAGACATTTTTATAACATAATTGAGTGACCAAAAGATACACGGACGGATATCCCAAAAGATATCCCACAGACTTTACAGTGAATGCTAGTTATTTTCATAGCAGACTTGAAGCCAATGGAGGTCTTTTATCCACTCTTCAATAAGTATAGCTGGTGGATTAACATTCAGCACATGATCAGTAATCAGATGTGCCAATATTTGTAGCTTTAGGTGTTTCTAAGACAAAATCTGTCAGTGTTGTTTTCATTCTCTCGTCTTCAGCGCTTTACATTTTCGCGGTTGTAGCTCCTGTCATCTGAAGACAGGAGGCGTTGACTGAGTGATTGACAGCTGATTTTGTGTTCAGTTTCGTGTTCAGTTCTTAGCGCAGTGGGCCAATAAGAAGAGCGTGAAGGCGGGGCAAGCGTTGAAGGCTTTGTTTACTGCGGCAAGTTGACATGACAACAGTTTTAAACTGTTCCTGAGCGCTGCGTTCCAAGTACAAAGATGCATTCTGCCCGAATGTGTCCTAAATACTTTATGAATCAGTAATATCTTTTAAAAAATCTGAAAATATTAGCTTTCACTTGTAATACTGAAAAATATTTATTATAATCACTGAAAATTACACAATTTTTAAATAACTCTCGCGACCCCTTGAAATTATTCTGCGACCCCCGCAGGGGTCGCGACCCCCAGTTTGGGAACCACTGGGTTAAACAATCTATCAGTTTTTCATTCAGTCATTTATTTAACCGTTTGTAAAAACATTTCAAGCAAATTGTGACAATGATACTGTAATATGTATGTTTTATTACATTACATTTCTTCACCCCTTTACATAGATTAAATGGAGTAGTAGAAACCAGGAACAAGCAGGTTTACCAGTGAGGAGGTGGAGCAAGTGAATCGCTACCTCTCACGAGCAAATACTGTACATGTCCAAAGCAGGTAATCAAAGTGTTTGTAATATTCTTGAATTTTTTAGGTCTTAAACTTACTATTTGTTTGTTACAGCACGGGTGGAAATGCTTACATTGCATGCAATGTGGTGGTACCAAAAAAGAAGCCTCTCTACATCGGTCACTTTCCGCAAGATTTCTGAAGGTACATTTTTTTATGTGTTCTTTTGTGGTGTGAACTTGGCCTGCTGTTAACTGTATAACCTAATTTAAACCTGATTTGTGCATAACACTGTTTATTAGACTTGTCAGAGACTCCAGGAAGAAAGTGCAAGGCTAGTTGAATTAAAAAAAGACTTACATTGCACAGATGAAGTGGTGTCACGGTGATGGGCATCTGGTGGTAAGCATAAAAGTACATTTGATCAAAGAATACAAATTCAAACACTAAAATGATTTGTAGCGTTTTACGTCTACAGGGATGCCAGATTCATCTCATGGCAATCAAGACACCCAACACAGAAGACTTCAGCAGTTAAAGGGTTTCCCTTTGTGTGAGGCAGCAGAAGCAAACCCTTTGCTGGCAGAATGGTATATAATATAATATAATATAATATAATATAATATAATATAATATAATATAATAATGATATAATATAATGTAATATTATCCAACTAGAATTGGGGTTGGCACAATGGCTCAGTCAGCACTGTCGCCCCACAGCAAAAAGGTCGCTGGTTCGAGTCCTGGCTGGGCCTGTGTGGAGTTTGCATGTTCTCCCTGTGTTCGTGTGGGTTTCCAGGTGCTCTAGTTTCCTCCACAGTCCAGACACATGCGGTATACAGTAAGTGAATTGAATAAGTTTAATTGGCCGTAGTGAATGAGCGTCTGTGTGTGTGAATGAGAGAGTGTATTGATGTTTTCCAGCATGGTGCTGGGTTGCGGCTGGAAGAGAAGCATTTTTACACTGCATTAGTGCTAAAAATTCCATCACATGTATACTTGTACATCAAACACATTCAGCTCAGTAACGTTAAATCCAGCTAATCTTTGTTAAATCTACAAATGCTGTCGTCTTTGTGCCTGAATGATCTCAGTTGAAACACACAGTAATCAGCAGTAATCAGCCTTTAAAAAGAGAAGAAATACTTCTTTTTGACAAATGTGACTTTATTTCAAACTTTAGTACAAGATTCATAATTGTCATCAGTTGTGAGGCTTATCGCCCCAGACTAATGTCAGTTTTTGTCCGTGTTCAGCTCAGCACCACCTTCAAGATGGGCAGTTTCCAGTGGCACCACGTGGAGGAACGGACCTCGCCACCTATATATACAGGGTTTGGATTATCACTCACCATAAACTACAACTACACACAAAATCACTAGTCAATAAATGATGTCCTCCAACCATAAATCATATACCATATTAGCAAAACATTAGACTAAAGAAGGTTGTATATGAGGACAATATTAAAGTAAATACTAAAGGAACACAAATGAAGATATTGAAGATAATGAAAATAATGAAGATATTTTAGTCAAATCTGAGAGCTCCTTAATCCTTCATAGACAGCAAGATTCCTGACTATGAGAAAATATTTAGGTCCACATAAAACAAAAATAACTTTATTCAACAATTTCTTCTCTCAGTATCAGTATAGGACACGCGTTCACGTGTTGCGCCTCTGACATATAACCTTGGATGCGCCTGTGCATTTTTTAAGAGAGGAAGTCGCGTGCAGGCATCCGGGGTGGGGGCACTTGTGAACGTGTGCCCTATAATCACACTGAGGAGAAGAAACTGAATAAAAATGTTTGTTTTATGTGAAGACATATGATCTGTTTTGAGGATGTTTTTGGACTTTGAGTCTGGATGGGGGAGCTAAGATAAAAATAAAAATAGTAAAAATAGTTCTGGAGATGAACATGAGGATGGGTAATGAATTAGATAACTTACATTTTTTTTATGTTTTATTTATTATAATTTTTTTTGTTTCTAGAAGAATTTCTGATTGGTCAATAACATGGCCAGTTATAGATTTATATTTCAATATAGGCAGTTTTTTTATTTTATTTATTAATGATGTTTTTTATTGTTTTATTTTATTTTTATTAAAAATAACTCCAATTTTTAATGTTATTATTATTATTATTTTTTTTTTTTTACTTTTTAAAAAAAAAACTTTTTTATTTTTTCAACTTTTGTGTTTTTTTATTAGTTTTTTTTTTTTTTTTTTTTTTTTTTTTTTTTTTTTTTTTTCTAGTTTTGTGGCCAAAGTGGCTGGTGAGTGATAATTTTCATTGGAAACCCTGTATATATATCAGTTGATCCCAGTAATCATTGGTCAGGAGTCTCTCTCCTCTGGCTCAAATTACATTTTTTAGAGAGAGACACCCAAAATAAATGGACCTGGACTGGGAACGACTGAGATATTTAATTTTATTTATTATTTTATTATACATTTTATTTTAGCATGTGGAAGTGCAAGAGTTAAAGCAAAAGCTGATATTAAAATGTGGGAAGAGGTATGTACACTAAATGAAGGTCTAAACTGTTAAGTGCTTTATCAGTTTTTATAATCTTTTTAATTTACATCAAATTTAATTAGAGCCAGTGTAAATGTTAAAATAGGACACTATGAAACTGCAGAACCAAACTATGTTCAGCTTTCTCTGGATGAAGTTATGTTTAGCTAAAGGACTATGGTGGTGTGGTTGGCACACAATCCTCAGCTTCTTCTATTATGGTTGGAGCTGCTGTAGTTTTTAGCCGAATCCAGCACTGAACTGGGAGATTCTGGAAGCTGTCCTTTGTCAAATGCTAGATCTTTTTTATAATTCTCTGGAACATATTAAAATTAAATTGTTAAAAAAACAACATTTAAGAACACAACACTGTCATCTGACACTAGCCAGGTTTCCATCAGCCTGTGTTAATGCACCTTTTTAAGTATCACATGAGAAACAAGTTTAAATAAAAATCCCTTAATTCACAAAACGTTTTTATGCTCACTTGAGGTCATTTTGGACTCATGTGAAAAAGGGTTCATTATGGAAATGCATTTGTCAAATTAACTTTGATGTAGCGAACATTTCTCAATTATACTTCCCTTGTTTACTGTTAGTTACGAGGTTACCAATAATACAGTTTAGCTGCTCGACCGACCTGATGGAAATCATTTGCACATAATTCGCATTTATAATTACAAAATATATGTATTTAGTGAACTTTGAAAAGATGTGCTTCACATTAGGATGGAAACTCAGCTCATGACAGATCAATATCACTGATTTCAAAACCTTCAAAATCTATTCATTACCTTAAACCAGTCATGGGCACGAAGTGCTTGCAGCTTATACCGAGACCAGGGCGGAGTCTGCAGACAACCACTGATGAAATCGCTGCATTCTGTGTAGAAACAAAAAGGAAGAGATCCATATAATTATTACCTTGAAGTGTATACATGCTTTTTTCATTGACATTCAAAATGTCCTACTCAACCATCTTTAGCTGAAGTGAAGATCTCACCTTTTGACCTTCCATATTGGTGTAAATTTCTGTCATTCAACTTGAGGAGGTCATGTTTGTCTGGAAACTTTTTGAACATTAGGACATACTGAAGAATCCCGAGTGACCACACTGTCGCTGGTTCCCCGTAGTAATAGCCAGCCGTTTTAACCTCGGGAGGGCTGAACTGGAATGTGCCTGAAAGAAAGAGATTTTGTTTTCATTAGCACAACATCTAAATTTCCTTAAGAAAATGTAAGCAACAGTGTAGATCAGGGGTGCCCAAACCCAGTCCTGGAGGATCTGTGTCCTGCAGAGTTTAGCTCCAGCCCCAGTTAGACACACCTAAACAAGCTAATCAAGCTCTTACTAAGTATACTAGACATTTTCTGTCAGGTGTGTAGAAGCAAGTTGGAGCTAAACCCTGTTGGCCACCGGCCCTCTAGCACTAAGCTTCGGCACCGCTGGTATAAATAGACAACAGCGGATGTTTCAAGAGTCTCATATGAATGACCCTTGACCCATCACAAGAGCTCCTTAGAGCTTTGAGGGATTTACATACCCAAATAGCTTGTGTAATAGTACTTCATTAGGAGGTCACCGCAACCGAAGTCAATCAGTTTAACTTCATTGGTCTGCGGGTTCATCAGCAAGTTGTCAGGCTTGATATCGCGGTGAAGCACTCCGCGTGTGATGCATGTGTCAGCTGCAATTGTTGTGTGGAACATGATTTTCTGTAACACGTCCTCTTCGATGTTGCCTCTGTGGCCTCTTAAAAATTCCCCTAAGCTCACAAAGGGTATGGGCCGCTCTAGGACCATAAAGTAGCGGTTATCCTCCACCTTCCAGTCCAGAAGCTGAACGAGTTCGTCAACCTTGGGACCTGTAGTTGCAAGAAAGTGCAGAGCGATCTCCGCTGGAAGTGGCTGCTTAAACCCATTCTAGAAGAAAGACAGATCATTTGATGGAAAAGTTATTTCCTGTTAAAACTGTTGGTGATGTCTATCATAAAAACCAGTGGGCAGATTATAGAGAGTAAAACAAACAGAGACACATTTTCAAAGGAGAATAACTGACTTTTGTTTACCTAACATGTTTCTAAAATATCTGCAAACACATTATAGTATATTTGTGCTTTAGAAGAGTCAAAAACGTACATTTAATATGACATGTCTGAAATAGACAGTTAATCAGAGCAAAGAGCACAGACTACTTACAACAAAGATGTATCGCTCAATCTTGAAATCTGCAATTTTTACAGCCACCGGAAGGCCATCTTGTAAACGGGTCCCTGCGAAAACGGTTCCATAACTTCCTTTGCCCAGCTTAGCACCAATTTCATAGCGCTGTGAGTTAATCTCTGTGAAAAGATAAATAAGAGAAGTTAGGTTAGGCAGGTTTATTTATACAGCACATTTCGTACACAGTGGCAATTCAAAGTACTTTACATAAACAGGAATAAAAGAGATAATAATAATAAAATAACAAATAATAAAAATGATTAAAAACAGATTAAAATGTGTTCAAAGAGGTTATAAAGAATGAAAAAGAAAAGAGAGACACAGTAGTGCGATCTGTCGGACGTAGCACAGTGCTCATTCTATAAAGGCACAGCTAAACAGATATATTTTCAATGTGTCTAATGTTGGAGCACATCTGATCATTTCTGGAAGCTGATTCCAGCAGTGAGGGTCATAGAGGCTGAAAGTCGATTCAACCTGCTTTGTCTGAACTCTTGAAATTTCTAGTTTATATGATCCTACAGATCTGAGTAATCTATTAGGTTTGTATTCAGTGAGCATACCTGTAATGTAATGAGGTCCTAGGCCATTTAGTGATTTATAGACCAGTAATAATACTTTAAAATCTGAATGTAACTGGAAGCCAGTGTAAAGACCTAAGGACAGGTGTTAATAAAATGTGTGAATTAGTGACAGTGCTACCTTCATCTAAAACTACCTGCTCCATCAGGAGTCACCACAGCAGAATTAACCCCATCATCTAAACCTTTTTTTCTGTCTTCCCTATATATATGATTATGATTTTTATGATTGATATATATATATATATATATATATATATATATATATATATATATATATATTAGTTATCAGCTGTCTCTGGACAAAATGTGTATTAAAGCCAGTTTAAAGCATAAAAGTCATAAAAACTCTATTATAATATGCATGTGTGTTGGGTGAGTAGGTTGTCATGGTAGTAAACTTACCAATGATGTGTGTGTCGTCATCCTTCAGCTCTTCTGGCTGAGGTGGAACAGTGCCCTCTGTTTGACAGGTTGCACCTTGAGCGACGTCATCTTTATAGCTGGGCTTAGCAGAGACCACATTTGCATGGGGGTCATGACTACAGCCGGGCTCAGCAGAGAAGAAGCTCTCTGTGTCCTCACTGTGACCATCGACAGGCTCTACTAGGGGTTGATCTTCACCGTGAACACTGTCAGGCTCTACCAGTGATTGATCTTCACCGTGAACACTGTCAGGCTCTACCAGTGATTGTTCTTCACCGTGAACACTGTCAGGCTCTACCAGTGATTGTTCTTCACCGTGAACACTGTCAGGCTCTACCAGTGCTTGTTCTTCACCGTGAACACTGTCAGGCTCTACCAGTGATTGTTCTTCACCGTGAACACTGTCAGGCTCTACCAGTGCTTGTTCTTCACCGTGAACACTGTCAGGCTCTACCAGTGATTGTTCTTCACTCTGACCATCAACAGGTTCCTCCAGTGACGGTTCCTCAGTCTGAACATTGATCTGTTCCTCCAGATGCAAAGATGATTCTTCACACCAGTCACCGATTTCTCGACCTAAAGGAAGGAATAATATGAAACAAAAGATTTTAGTTTTATTTGAATAATATTTATCCAGTGTTTATTATTGATATGAACAAATGCTGTCAATTATGAAGTGACTTTTAAGGTCATTTCTTTCTACTTTTAGTTGTTGGTCATTAAATAAAGAATGTCACATGATGAAATTACTGTTCATAATCAAATTCACTTTGCATTTAATGGTTTGTTTTGTATAAATACATGTCAATATGAACTTATAGCTGTTATATTTTGTATCATATAACAATAAATAAAATAACCCTAAGCTTGGCAAAAACAACTAAAAACTATGAGAAAAGGTTTCATGTTTTACACTACAAACACCATGAAAACATTAAACATCACCATTTGTTATCCATTAAAACCACTGCATTGTGTCTTAGGACATATTCCTTAAGGATTTAGTGGTTTTAAGATACCAGCAGTTGAAGACAGCAAATTACAAAAAGACAAGGGATCTAACAGGGGTGTTGAACTCAAATTAATATTTTATTTATTAATTTTGTATGGCAGTAGACAATATTTCTGTTCATTTTCAAAACACAAATTAAGATGTTTTAGGTGAAATCTTAGAGCTCCTTCATCCTCCATAAATAGCAAGGGTCCAGTCTCATTCAGAGGCCAGAAAGGTACCAAAACATCCAAAAAACTGAGGAAGCCATGCACAGGCATCCAGGGGTTTTATCAGTGCAAAGTGCTTGTAAACGCATGTAATATGCCAACACTGAAGAGAATAAACTGTTGGATAAATTTGTTTACACAAAAGTATTCTCGTAGCTCGATAATATACCGATATGGTATATGATCTGTTTAAGGATGTTTTTGTGGTATTTTTATGTACTGTGAGCAAGTCAGGCACCTTACTGTATATGCAGGATGAGAGAGCTCTCAGATTTCATTTAAAACATCTTCATTTGTGTTCTGAAGATGATAGAAGGTCTCAGGGGTTTGGAGTGACTTGACGGTGAGTAATTAATTACAGAATTTGCATTTTTGGGTGAACTAACCCTTCCATCTTGAAGTAGAGAAAATTATTTTGTCTTTACGGATTACGAATGCATAATTGAAAAACTTTATGCAAAGCAAAAATACTTTACTTCGTTTTTGTCTTGTTTCTAGTCCAAATATCAAAACATTAAATCAAGAAGCATTTTCTTGACAAGTAAAAATATTGTCTTGTTTTCAGAAATATGTCAAACTTAACTGAGTTCCTTAAAACAAGCTAAATAATCTGCTAGAGGGGAAGAAAAATGTATTTCAAAGCAATATTTTGCTTATTCCATTGGCAGATTATTTTGCTTGTTTTAAGAGAATTATTTCTGAAAACCAGACAATATTTTTGCTTGTCTAGATTCTTGATTTAAGAATTTGGAGGTATCTGGACTAGAAACAAGGCAAAAACTATTATTTTATATTATTGTTGGCAACATATTAGACACGTTTGTGTGACGTATGTTTGACACCACATGTGTTTAAAGCAGAGCCGTTTTCATAAAAAAAAAAAGCAGAGCAGTTTTCCTTTGGTTTTGTAAATAATATTTACAGTAAGGTAAAGTAAGTGTTGAGCCCTACACAGACTCCAGTATACAAAATGGGGTCCATGATCTTATAACACACAACATTATTTACCATCACTGTTGGTCACAGTGGGTACCATGACCAATCCTTGACGGTCGAGTCTTTCATCTTGACCTGAGACGGCGGAATTGATGTTTCTTTCTCCCAGGAAGAGAGCAATAACTCCGAGTACGGTAAATAACATGTTGGTTTGATTTCCGTACACTTAAATATGAGAAATGTTAAATTAACCTACAATAAATACTGAAATTTACTGTAAGTAAAGCTCGTTTATCAGAGTAAGCCTTAATAAACCGTACGCTATCAATTGACAATATAAGAAAAGCAAATTATTCAAAGCAAACTTTGTACAACTCACTAGATACTTGTCAAATAAGAGCAATGGCGAAATACAGACTGTAAGAGGTTATGTGTCTTCGATTGCGTCAATATTCGAACGCGTTCCAACGTTCTCTAGTCAGCTGTTACGTGATTGGTCAGTTTTGAGCTGTGGGCGGAGTTGCTCTGAGTTGGAAAAAATACACTAGTTAGCGGTTGTTTATTTCCTTCACGCTTGTTTTCGGAGCAAAATAAAACGGATTTTTCAGGAAATCTTTGTTTGACTCGTAAATATTTCCTGTTTGATGAAGCATTACTGGTCGTTTGGTGAACCACAGATTCGTTTTTTTTAATCAGTGTCGATTTAAATACATTTACAGGTAAGATTTGTCTCGGCATTTATTTTGTAACACTTCAAATGTCAGTTATTGCCGATAAGGGCTTGTATACATATGAAACACGAGATATTATAGAGTTTATCATATCAGATTACAAGGTATACACTATGACTCCATTTACACTGCAAAATACAAAAGTAATGTAACACTAATGAAAAGGCGTTATGTCTTACTGAGTGAATAATCTGATTCATTCAATAAACTAATCCGTTTATGACGGAATAATAATTAAAAAAAAAAACTAGCTGTGTCCAAAACTGTTTACCCATTCATTTGTACTAATATCTCCACCAGCAAATATACAGTAGGACACTTCTATACAGCTTAAAGTGACATTTAAAGGCTTAACTAGGTTAATTAGGTTAACTAGGCAGGTTAGGGTAATTAGGCAAGTAATTGTATAATGATGGTTTGTTCTGTAGAATATTAAAAAAATATATCTTGACCTTGAATTTTTTTTTTTAATTAAGACTTTCTCCATAAGAAAAAAATTTTCAGACATACTGTGAAAATTGCCTTGCTCTGTTAAACATCATTTGGGAAATATTTAAAAAAGGAGAAAAAAAATCAAAGGGAGACTAATATTTCTGACTTCAACTATATATATATATATATATATATATATATATATATATATATATATATATATATATATATATATATATAGATTAAGTGGTTTTTGATTAGTTTTGTGTTGTACACTAAATAAAATGTGCTCAGACAGGCAGAATTTCTGTTATGTCTGCCTTTTTTGTTTCTTTTTAGGCGTGGTAAATAATTGTAGTGACAATGTAACGTTAGCCTTTTAAACTTTTGAGAAACACTTGATTCACTTTAATATTGATGCAGTTATGAATACGATCGTATTATTACAGGTAATATTTATTGCATCATTTATATCAATTTTGGACGATTACTGTTGTGGAAAACAACAATCTGATAACACTGTTCCTTATCTTAAAATGTATAACTATATTGTTCTGAGCTCTGCATGACTATATGTGGGGAAAAAAAAATTCATAAATGAACTTGGATGTAATTAGATAACTTTGATAGTTTACAGAAGATGCTTTATTTATATCAAGTGTGCAGTCATTTACTGCATCAGGAGATAGTTACCTTGCTCTTATAAAGGTTCTAATCAAACCCCTAATCTGAATCAACAAATCATCTTTATTTGTTTACTTTTTATTTACCAAGTGGAAAACCCCAGTGAACCTTGGGATTGCGACCATAGACTGTAAAAAAAAAATAGATCACGACATACAATGACCCCCAACTTCAATTAATAATATAATAATAAAAAAGATCAGCTAAAAATATTTTTTAAACTTTGTTCTTTAAATGTAATATTTCTGAAGTAAATAAAAGAAATAAATATTTATAAAAAATAATAAATAAAAATGTATTCATCAGTTTTATTAGGCATAATTACCCTAAACCGGGCAATCAAATATAATTTCACTCATTAAATATAAAGTAAATGATAACATATTCATCAACACCAACTAATCTCCAATAAAAAAAAACAAAAACATTATGCAGCATTACCTACCACTAATTGTTGCACGCCTCATGGAGAACAGTTGAATTCATTGGTGAGCTCACCGGTGGTTCAGTTTGACCAATAGTTGAGCGATGTTAAACTCACTGTTGAATGGAAGTCACGTTGACCAAAGTATAATCTTATTTACAGTTGTCTCAACCCTGTGTACAGACGCTTTTCATGAACAAAACAAAGAAAACTGCGATAATAGGCATAAACCAGGTTTTAAAAAATTGCGTTGACATCTATTGGTAATTATACAAGGCTTTGAGTGTCTCCATTTGACGCCTCAGGGCAACCCATTGAAAGCAATGGAATTCCTTTTGCATCGGTATAGTGACGCCAAGGGGCACCTTCAGTGTCCTCGTACTGACACGCGAGGTGCTTGACCATGCTTCAGATTTTGACACCTTCAGGGTGAGAATGGGTTGTTTGTGCAGTAGGATGCCAAATTCGAATTCAAAAACTTAACTTTTACTTTACACCACACTGCGTTTAATGCCAACCGCAGACGTCTTTGGCTAAAAGGGAGCTGAATGGAGTGAGGACCTAATTAAAAATGCTCGACTCTACAGTTCTCATTTCATATCAGGTAAGTTCATGCTATGCTGAATCATACACATTACTCGTTTTTGATTACAGCAATGATTTCAGCAAAACAGTTAAATATGGTGAATTAAACTGTGGATACTGAATGCTAATAATGAAACATAAAAATGTAAGTTCACATACCCTAACCCTGCTGTACAGGTGCAGTTCACTGTCAGAATGCAGTTGTTTTGCTTGTTGATGATTACCCAGGCCTTGTACAGTTCCATCTTCTTTCCTTGTCTTTGGCTAGACAGATCCTCGGTTTTTAGCACTACAAAGTTTTAAATCTGGTAATCATGGAACATTATTTCTTGCACATGACCACACAGAACAAAACTGTTGGCTTCCAAAGACTTGTAGGCCTTTAACTTTGATTTTCAATCACTTGGATTGTCAATGAGATAGTTGTATATTTTGGGCTGGATGCTCGGCCATATCGTCTTATTCATTGGGAGGGCACTTTAACGTTAATTTTGCTGAATAACTGTGCTTATCACTGGCTGACAAGCTGACAAGTTAAAGCTGTTATAATACGCTGAAAGCATTATGTAAATAATATATATATATATATATATAATATGTGATCAAAATAACATTTCTAATACAACAGCAAACTCTGTACCGCATCGGATGTCATTCCCTCGCTGTAAATGCTAGCGCTCCTGGTTTTTTCTGCAACCTCGCTGCGCGTGCATCCTGAATGTTTACAAACATAGTAATTCGTCTATAGAATTTTGACTTTATAACTCAGTATTGCGACTTAATAACTCAGAATTCTTTATAATTCAGAATTTTTAATTCAGTTGCGGGAATGGGCATCCATACACATTGGCAATAGGCCAGCTAAAAAAAAAAAAAAAAAAAAAAGCTTTAATAAAATCTCGCAAAATAAATGAAAGCAGAGTTGCCCACTTCGTTCAACCTGGTAACATTTTGACACTTTCCTTGGCATATAGCCTATTGAAGATTTCATTTTAGACAAGTACAATTATTTATAATTATCATCTGCACACAGTGTTGGATGTAAAATGTATGATGTTTCTACTGTAATTATTTCAGAAGTCTAGGTTAAATGTGCAGTGTTTTCACCTTTACTACTCTAACTAACTAAAAAACTGAAACAGGCGTCCTGTTTTTAAGGAATCTTTTTCAATATTACCCTATTTACATCATAGATTTACATGTGCTTTTATGACAATTATGAATTCGTTTGTGTTTTTTTTTTGTGATTTAAATTTTAGTTAGACTTAGTTTAATTCACATGCAATCCTTTTTTTATTTGTATTAAAAGGTTTTATTCAACTTAAATATTTCAGTTTTTACAATTAGGCTATCGTTTACAGTTAATCGTTTATTCAGTTATTTTTTCCAATTTATTTTCATGAAGATTTTAGTCTAATTAACTTTCATTTTATTTCTGTTTTATTTTAATAAACACGTCTTAAAAGTTTTGTTTTGTTGAAAAATAACTGTAAAAGACAAACAATAAGTGATAAATAAAGATTACTTATTCAATAATAATAATTGCATGGATATGTTCATCTATTTTGTGTTAAATTATGTTATCTATACACTTTTATACTTCTGTAACAAAGTACCAAGAAAGAAAAGATGGGAGAAGCAAACGAAATGCACGCAATCATTTTTGTCCCACCACGGCCACTGTAGCGTTACGTACGTTTGACGTCAAACAAAACCGGTTAATTTCAAATACGGGCGCGTTGTTCGGCTTCTCCGGAGTTTATATAAATGTAATTAAAATAGTTTATATGATCTAAATCCCTCATGTTGCGAATTGTCTTTTGATACTTAGTTTTTTCGGTTGTGTTTTAGCGCGATTACACTAGTGTAACTTGTGTAACCTTTGACGTTTTGTCTTGCTAATCGTGGCAATATAAACAAAATACGATGATGATCTTTTTTTTGTTTCATTTTAGACAAATGGAGACCAGCAAAGAATCACCGAGTGCCTTTAAAACACCTTGCAAGCCTGCAAAAGTGAAAAGTCCAGGTAGAGTGATATTTACACGTATCTCTATGATTGCAACAAGTTTTCACGTTACGTCGAGATGCTCTCTAATAGTGCATAACGTTACTATCTAGTAGTGGTCTTTTATTGTTTTTTTAAAACATTGAACTAATTTTTACATTTACATTAAGTAGCAGCAGTATCCTAAATGTGTTGTATATATTATCAGTCAGTGCTTGTGGAACCCCGGTCACCATTCCTGCCTCTCCCTTCATGAAGAAGCTCGGCTGTGGGACTGGAGTCAATGTTTACCTCATGAACAGGTAACGTTACATGCATTACGTCTGATGACTACATGTTTGATAAATGCATGATAGATCTAATTGAAGTAAAGTTGGTTTAATATTTGCACATTCTGACTTTCATGTTTAATAAATGAGTAAAACAGAATTTGAAAAGTCTAAATAACGTTACAGATTAGCCCATGTGTGCTGTTGGAATGTTTTCATCCACTTTGGGGTGATATTGAGGTTTGGTTTGTCCACAACGTTCTCTGTGTTTCAGCAAATTGAATGATTTTTGGTGACAAATCGTATTTTGAAACACATTTTGAGATTTTTTTGGGGGGAATTTTTCAAAAGCATTACACTCTGGGCAAATTTACTACACTTTCATTTTGTTTGTGGCTGTTTTTGCCCCATTGACTTCCATTATAATGACATTTTTGATTGCTAAGCCATCACACCATATAATCATGCATTCTTGATTTTTGGTTGTTTTCCCTGTTGGCAATAGCTACATTTTGTGATTTTTATTTATTCATTTATTTTTTACTGTTGATCATCAGTTACAGTGCAAAAAAAAGAGCTTAGTTTCTGGCTTTCATATGGAGTATAGTGTGTGTGAGAGAGCTTTGCACGCTTACCTTGATATGTTTGAGAAAATAACAAGTGTATTTATGCACATGCACTATAATTTACTCCTTTACTCCATAGAACAAATCAAAGCCAGAAACTCTTTTGCACAGGTGTTGCAAAGGGTTAATGGTGCCACAACTGATGACGGACAGCAAAAATGACAAATTTTACCTCATCAATTAAAAATGGAGGGTCGTTTCCTGATGTAGCTTTGCAATCAAAAAATGTGGTTATAATGGAAGCCAATGCAAAAATAGCCACCAACATAACAAAAAGGGTAGTCAATTTGAACAGTACACAAGGGTTAATTATAATGACATACTGTTATAACCACAAGAAGACAATTTGTGACACAGTCCCTATATTGTTTACCACGCTAATTCGAATAATCAAAGTGCAATCGCATGTAAATATGACTACAAAACAACATTAGCACTATTGAATTGACTGTAGTACTTTGATAGTCATTGTCTGCTAGTATGATTTCCCTATAGAATATAGTTCTGAAATTCTGTTGAGAAGGTAAAAGTCTGAATGTGTAAATATAAAACCAACTTTACCTCAATATAAAACTATACCAATATTGTCGTCAGGATAGGGAAGCACACTCATTCTCCATGGGCTATAAAGAAGATCAACAGCAAGTGTGCTCAAGGTCAAGTGAGTGTTTATCAGAAGCGTCTCTGTGAGGAGGCCAAGATCTTGAAGGACCTCAAGCACCCCAATATTGTTGGTAATTATCCACTTTAAATGTTACAAGGAAGGCTGTATGATACTGGAAACAACTTGCATTGCATTATATGGATTTCATATAACATTTATTGTAATATGAACACATTTTCACCAGATGACTGGAATAAAAATCTGAATTTGACATTAATAGGGTTGGTGTTGTCTGGGAGCATATGTGTGTAAAAATAATAAACTAATTACAAGCATAGATAAACAAAAAAGAGCAAAGATAAGAATGAAATAAACAGTGTTTTATGGTTTTCTGGGAAATCTTACAGTATTTAGGCACAGAAATTAAATAATCAAATGTGAAATAACACTGTATAGTCTTCATTGTATAAATAAATCAGTACAGTAATCATTTGGGCTCAAGATTTGTAGTTTAAAGGTTTAAATTATCTTGAAATGCTCACAGAGTCACACTCCTTAAAAAACAAAGGCATTATTTCACTCTGTTATGGTTAAACGTTGCAATGACTCCACAATATTATATACTGTAGTGTTAGGGGTGTAGAGGGTTAGGGTTATTGCATGCAGCTCGGATTGCTTTGCACAGAGTCTGCAGCCAGACCCCTCTCCTAATTTTAGGTAAACATTGAAACACTGGAGGACATTTTTAATTAATTTTGTTGTTGTTTTTAAGGCTTCAGAGCTTTTACCACTGCGAAGGATGGCTCGAAGTGTTTAGCAATGGAGTATGGCGGAGAACAGTCTCTCAATGACTTGATTGAGAAGAGGAGAGAGGAGGGTCTGCAGGCCTTTCCAGTGGACACTATTGAAAAAGTGGCTCTTCATGTTGCACGCGGTTTACTGGTACGGTTGTCATTAGCTATGTTTCCATCCAACTATTTTTCTGTGGATTTTGGATATGCGCATAAAAAACTGGTTGATGGAAATGCCAAGATGCGCGTAAATTTTGAAAATGTGCATAAAAAACATGAACATAACTGAGTAGGATAAACTTTTTTTTTATTCGCTAAGAAAAGATGTGCATAAACTACAATAAAAACACTTTTACCAAACAAATTCCAGTATGCGCAATAAAAAAAGTCATGTGATTTTTATTATAAGAGATCATGTGATAATAAATGTGTGTGAATGGACAAACCAGCAGGCTGAGCACACTGTAAAACATCTGAAATGTTGTTTTGGTCATTCTAAATTGCCTTAACAATCTCTGTATTCTTGTTATTATATTATTAATGGCTTCCAGAATCAAAAGCGTCTGTGCTCTGCATCTCACACCTTCAAACGCCACCGCGCGTTCACTCCGTGTCAGGATTGCCTTCTGAGGCACAAGTCATTTATTAAATGAAGAAAAGATCCACGCAGCATCTCTTTATCGCAACAAATTCCATTTTTATTGTTGATATTTGGCACCAGATAATCAGGAAGTGACTATTTTGTTCACTATGACTTGTTGGATGGAAATACTGCTTTATTCACACATCTTTTATGCGATTATACCGTTTTGCGATTAAATTGAACTAGCATCTTTGGATGTAACCATAGCTACTGAGACAGTATTGCGAATTTTCTTAAGTTTTTACATATTTCCATTTTAATTTAGCTTTGTTTTTGTCTTTTTATGTATGTTTCTTTTGTTTGTATTTATTATTTTGTTTTTATTTAGTGTTATACCAAATGAAAACTTAAATGAGAACATTTCCTGCAATCAGCTGAAATAAAACGAGTTTGTTTTTATATATCTAGTTTTATTTATTTTTATTTTTTACTGTAACACATATAATTTTATTTTTAGGGTTTTATATTTGGTTTCTAATTACCATGTTTGTCATCATGCTTCGTGCCTATTTACTGTGTTTTTCTGTATTGTTGTTATTTTTTTCGTTAGTACTTGCACAATGAAAAAAAGCTTCTGCATGGAGACATGAAATCATGCAATGTTGTCATCAAGGGCGATTTTGAGAGCATCAAAATCTGTGATGTTGGTGTTTCACTGCCACTGGATGAAAACATGCAAGGTATGAAAAGATTTTTCAATTAAGAAAAATTATACAAATTTGTTTTTGTTAATATTTATTTTATATTAAACAATATATTCCCATATAATTAGATTTTTTTTGTTAGTGTTGTGTATTATTTTAAAACATTACTATTTTAATAAGAGCTGCATATTTAGTTTTACTGCGATATGATTATAATTTCACTAGATGACTTAAATAGCTTCATTTGGAAATGTTTCATTCATTTAGATCGGCTGGGATGATCGAGTCTTTTTCTATGCAGTGCATCTGCATACATTATAAAAAAATTACAAGCAAAAATAAATAAATAGTGCTTTATGGTTTTCCGGGGAATCTAATCGTATTTATGTACAGAAATTGATCAGTTAAATGTAAAATAACATGGTCATCATTGTATAAATGATAAAAGAAATATACAATTTAATAATATTTTTATCTTATAATATTTCTTATCTATAATATTTACTATCTTTAATAAATAATCTAATCCTGCAAAGTGACTTTTGCAGATACACAGATTGCGATATCGATGCTCAAATATATATTGTTCAGCCCTAATTATTTAACCTTTTTGATTTAGTTCAGTAATATTATTTGTTTCCAGTTGTGTATCTGTCGTACTTCATTGTAATCTTTATTTTTAATTCAAAATGTATTTTAACTTTAGCAAAAGGCAAATTAAATAATAGTCAGTGAAACATGATATGCATTTATTTTATAGTCCACAAATATAAAAAAAACTGGCCAGGGATGAAAAGTTGAAAATATTTCAACATGTCCTTCCTTTGATCATTTAATGTTTTATATTTCTTGTGTCTGTGTTTGTATGTATGCATTAACATTTTCAATTTATTACTATTCTTTTTGTGTAAATATTGTTCATAATATTAATCACATTTTTTAATTCGTTTTTAAAATTAATTGATATTCATTTCTGGTTACTAGAGGTGTCAAAATTAATTGAATGTACTGGCGTCATTTATTTCATTTGCGCTGTCGCCGTAGCTTACTATCGTGAGGGTGGCGAGAATGAGTGTTTACAACGCTCCAACTACTTAAAAATGCAGAAACTGCACAATTCCACTTACTGGACAGTCTTTCACTAACACTTACAGCAGAAGCCCCTATTACACTGCGATTGAGAGAATGAAAGTAAACTCCATTTCTCTCTCACTGTGGCCCATTTGGCCTGCTGGCGTTATGTTTCTTCTCCTTCAGCTGTTACAGCGATACTTCTGGATACAGACACGAGCGCATTTCTGCAGAGTGACTTTTCTCCACCGCGTCTATCATGGATCAGCTGTGATCGCCGCTGCCGTTTATCAGTGTCACTCATCGGTGAACAGCACCAGAGTGTTAGAGCCAATCGCAGCCCTTTCTGTTTAGCGCGTGACAAATCAAAGGGGTGTAAGAAAGAACTTGCGGCTCAGAAAGCGATTGAGATATTAATGTTTGTTTTTTGCTATAAATGCTCATGTTGTTATGTGCATGTACTTGAGTTTTTAAAGGTACAGTATAGGGGTGTGAATCTACACTGGTCTCACGGTTCGGTTACGATTATCATGCCATCGATTCTGTTCAATTCGATATCAAGGTGCATTGACGATGCTTTCCATACATAATTATGTTTTTTCATCACAACACAAGAATTTAAAAAAATTTAACGTTATAAATAAATGTATATTTTTATATAATTTGTAATACAATTTTGTCCTTTAATACAAGCAGTAAGATAAATAAACTGTACCTTTAATTTGACCTGCTCAAAGAAAACAAAAGTCCAGTACATGAACAGAAGACAACACGAGCATTCATAGGAAATAAACTAATGTAAATATTATCCCGCTTGCTTTTTGAGGGCTGTCTTACACCCCTGTGATTGGTCATTGTCTTCACCCGCTCAACAGAAAGGGCTGCGCTTGGCTTTAGAAATGAAAGTGCTGTTCACTGATGAGTCACGCGGGAGAACAGCCGCGGTTACAGTCTGTATGCGCATAATACGCGGTTATCCCAGGTAATCCATAATAGACACAGTGGAGAAAACTCGCAACTCAGGCATGCTCGTGTCTGGATCCACAAGTATTGCTTTAACAGCCAAGAGGAAAGGAAAAGTTACCTCACAAACAGGCCAGCGTAGCGGGTCAAATGTCCAAAATGTGTGAGAGAGAGAGAGAGAGGCAGAGATGGATTTTTACAGCATCTCTCCCTAGTATTGAAATAGCGGCTCGTGTGCTGTGCCTTCTTCAGTGTCAACGAAAGACTTTCCAGCAAACTCACAAGCAGTTGAATTGTACATAATTATCTACCATTTAAGTAGTAGGAGTGTTTAATTTACTCGCCTCCTTCACTGTAGTATTCTACTGCGACATCGGCAGATAAATGACGCCAGTACGTAATAACCGGTTATGATTATTACTGAACCGATATCGAATTGTCCGCATCTGCATCACGATGCACCAAAGACACAATTCATTTTGACACCCCTAGTACGGTTTATGTATCTAAATGTTTGTATTGAAGGAGAAAATTGTATTATAAATAGTATATAAATATATTTATACATTTTAATACAAGAATTGCTGTGCTGTAAAGAAAATATAAAACTGTGTATGGAAAGCATCGTTAATGCACCGAGATATGGAATTGAACCAAATCGATGGCATAATTGTAACCAAACTGAACCGTAACACCAGTGTAGGCTCACACCACTACTGATTACATCCAGTTATGGTTAGTCATTTTAGGGCTTTAACATTTAATTTTATTACTTTGTTAACAAATAATGATAGTATAATAGTAATATTATTAGTTAACAGTAAATAAAGCTTATTTATAAAAGGTTATTCATTCCACAGGGTTTATTTATTTCTTTTTAGGCAGCGGGGTTGTAAAAGAGTTTTGTTTTAAAAGCGTTATTCTTTTCTTTGCACTTTTTTCTCCTCCACCTGTTTTGAGTGATCAAGTAAAGCTTCTTCTTTCTTCAGTGAGTGATCCAAAGGCTCATTACATTGGGACGGAGCCGTGGAAGCCTAAAGAAGCTCTGGAGGATGGAGTGATCACAGATAAAGCTGACATCTTTGCCTATGGACTCACACTGTGGGAAATGATGACGCTTTCTGTTCCTCACCTGGAGATGCTGGACACTGAGGGTGATGAAGATGATGATGGTAAACTTAATGTCTCTAATCTCTCATCTTAGCATGCTTATACTGATCTTTAACCCTTGTGTACTGTTCAAATTAACTACCCTTTCGTTATGTTCGTGGCTATTTTTGCCCCATTGACTTCCATTATAATCACATTTTTGGCATTGCAAAGCTATGATATTAACTAGTCATCTATTCTTAATTGCTGTTGTTTTTCCCTGTTGGGAAGAGGTAAAACCTTTAATTTTTACTGTTGATCATCAGTTGGTACTATTAACTAAAAGTTTCTGGCTTTTATATGGAGTAAAACCACAAATTATATTGTGCATGCATAAAAACACTTACAATCTTTACTATATTCTGAGAGCTGAGCTGTTTTTTATTTCCTCAGACATATCAGGGTAAGTTCACAAAGGTCTCTCACACACACATACACACTGTCATGGTTTCCGGCTGTTTCATTGATGAATCAAACTCAGTCAGGAGGTTATGAATATCAGAAGAATATACTTTATTGGAATATTCTCCAAAAAAGCAGACATCCATAAGCAGACCTGTCTCTAATATCTCTCCAGGATGATCTAAAGTGTCTGTTCTGTCCATTCTTTATACAGTTTTATATACAGATATAACTTCATATGTGTGTCAGTGTTTTACATATAACCTCCAGCAGCTCCAATCAATGGTGACCCCACACATTCCTCAGCATGACACCATTTTCCCTCAAAATACATGTCTAACTATCTCTATATGGTTATCCAGGTTGACATGTTCACCACACACACACTATACTTCATTAAATTTGATGCCTGAAGCCAGAAACTAAGCTTTTTTGCACTGCAACTGATAATCAACAGTAGAAATGACCAATTTTAGCTCTTCCCAACAGGAAAAACCACCAACAATTAAGAATGATTATATGGTGTGGCTTTGCAATCAAGAAATGTGATTATTATGGAAGTCAGTGAGGCAAAAACCACCACCAACATAACGGAAAGGTAGTTAATTTGCCTAGACTTGTTGAATTTTTGAACATTTTCAAAGCATTTTCCCAAGATGAGATTTGTCATCAAAAATCATTCTATTTGCTGAAACATGGAGCAAGTTGTGGCCAACTTAAGACTCAAAATCAGCTCAGAGTGGATGAAAACATCCCCAACACACAGCACACAAGGGTTAAAAGCCTCTTCTCTCTCTTCTTTTTAATATAGACGAGTCATTTGAGGAGGATTTTGATGAAGATGCGTATTATGAGCGGCTGGGGTCTCGACCAGCTCTGGATGCAGTGACTCTGGGAGGCTCTTATCAGAGGATGGTGGAGCTCTTCTGTCTCTGCACGGAGGAAGACCCTCAGAAGAGACCCTCGGCAGCTCACATTGTGCAGGTGCTGGAGTCAAACAGCCAGCTTTTCAAGCAAAACACTGAGGTAATTGTAATCGATTAAATGCTCAGTTGCATTCCTGCCAATGACGAATCCTGAAGTCTTTGAGTTGTGTGTTTGAGGAAAAGAACATCATTTTTGTTTTATTTTATTCTGTAAACGGCTGATGACATTTTGAGAATCTTTTTACATAAAATTTAAAAGGTGCCATGTTTTCATACATTAATGGTCATTTTTAACTTCAGAATGGTTAAGCAATATTTGGTGGAATAACCCTGACTTTCATTCAAAACAAATTGAAATAATTTGTTATTCTGACTGGTTTTCATTTTTGGAAGGAAAAAAAACTTTAAATTTGTATATGGCCTATGGAAGGAATGTTATCAGATCTTTTATTGAATAAAATATTAACATTTTCCTTAAACCTACTTCTAAGAAATTGAGAGAATTTGGTTTAATTTTTGGTTCCCTTGCTGTGTTAGCATGGTTACCTGTAAGGATTTTACTGTTTGAGCTCTGTCACATTGTAAATATTTCTCTGTTTAAAATGTGTCATGTTACATAAGGTCTTATGTAGTCTGCTGACTTTCAGACATGCTCTCGATGATACTGTAACTGCAGTCAAATTTGAATTAAAGTGTCTGTGAACTTCAGCTTGCTTGAGACGGTTTAGTAGAGCAGATTTCAGTTTGACTATTGATTTAGTGTAAGACATTGTAAAATATAGAAATTTCTCACATGATGTTAAATAAGATTATGTAATAAAACATTGCCAAATGTTAGCAAAGAGAATAAATGTACGTCTAGCGGTTATTTCGTCTTGCTAACGGTGGCATGCAGGCTACTTGTATTATTATTAAAGAAATCATTTGTAAATTATACAAACTACTGCGAAACATTGCTGATGTGGACTATAGGAAAATGTGCAATACATTGTGGATTATTGCATTTATCTATTCATAAAAAATGCAACAAGCAAAGTGAGTAAGAACATTTATTTTTAAAATATATACACAGTCAATAAGCAGTTTAACGGAAAGTGTTCACTTTACAAATGTAATTAATCACAGCAGCCTAGTTTTCCCAAACAGAAACCTTGAGGACCTGCTAGTTTATAATGAACTGGTTCAATAATTGTGCTGAAGTAAAATTCTGCCTGAAACATGAACTCAAGGTAAAACATCAGTCTCAAGTAACACTCCACAGTAAAAACGGATTTTCTCTGAACATTGATTAAACTGAACTTAAACACCTAACATTGCTTTCTCTATTTAAAAACTCTCACATGCATTAATAAATGCAGTCAAACAAACTAAGACTGGATGCTTTTCTTTAGCTGATGAAGTTGTACACCAGAAATGTTGGTGTTTGGCAGTACTTTGTAGCAAACAGCTTCCCTTGTGGCGTCGGGTCAGAAAAGGCTATTTCCTCTTTGGTCAGGTGACTTCCATACATGAACGTATTCCTGAATCAGAAAAATAAAATAATTTAAATATACACATACAAACTCTTACTATATTAAAAAAATATATGTTATTAAAGGGTTAGTTCACACAAAAATGACAATTTTATCACCTCACCTCCCTGTGTGAGACATGTTCAGAACAAAACTAAAGTAAATGAAATGTGAGAGCTCAAATCCAGAAAGAAACAAAACTTCCTTTAAAAAAAAAAAACCCATGTGACTTCATTATGTTATGAATAGAGCACAAGAAAAAAAAAAAATCTTAACTTTATTCAACTGTTTCTTTGCGGTGTTAACATATGGCATGCATGTCATGCTCCATTTCTACTGTTTCTAAAAGTAACAACAGTTGAATAATGCACAAACATTCATAGCTTCATAACATGATTCAACCATCAAAGACACATGGACTGTTTTGAGTATATTTTTGGACTTCAGAACATCTCGCGTCTCAGATTTAATCTAAAATATCTTTAACCCTCTACTGCACGGTGTGACCATATGGCAACATGATACTTATGTTCATTTCCCTGCCACTGTTTCTTAAAGACCAACATTATTATTTTTTGTTGAAAAGACCTTAGAGTTTGGTTGAGTCACATGACATGCAGTGTTTTTCCTGACAGACTGGCGTCTATTGTGAGTAGTTGCTGAATGCAAATGTAAACGTCAATAAAAACAAAGGATCAAATTATGTCAGATCCACAAGAAAAAAATCTGAAACATCCCCTCCAGTAAGTTATGATGACATTCAGAACTATTTCTTTTTAAAATAAAAGTAGTTTCTTGTAAATTGATTAAATGTATGTTACCAAATGGCAACACTGCAATAGTGGAATGTGCAATATTGCAATGGGTTAGCTAGCTAGCAAGGTCAGCTGTAAAGTTGTAACAGTAACAACATGAATGCTAGTAATATAATGTTGATTAGTTCTATGTTAGTGGCATTTGCATTATGGATAAAATTTAGTTTTAATGGCAATACTACTTTTGAATAGATATGAATACAGGCAACAGTGTATTAGCGAGCACCACCATGTTCTATAGTAAGTGAAAGAAGAAAAGACAGAACTGGCTCTTCCTGCAGATGACAGTGAGGATGAGATGGGTTTTAGGGACCATAAGAATGATGCATTTGATAGAGACAGTTCAGATAAATTAGCTCAGAGGCAGATAAGACAGGCGTGGTATAGTTTATAGTATAATATACATAAACATTGTTAGCTAGTAGCTACATTATTCCGATGAAAATATTTATATTCACTGTATGTTGTATACATGATAATACAATATTAGGTTTGTTTTTAATAATATTCAGCAAAAAAAGAATGGAATAAATGAAAGCTGTAGGAATACGAGTTGTTAGAAAGCATGTATAAGGTGTCCTTTATAAGGTCTGTGTTAAAGCTTATAATACTGCAACACCAATTAAATCAATTCCAACAACAAAATCATTAATTATAAGGAAATGTTTAAATTTGAAATTTCTTAGTTAGATCCACTGTTGGATGTTGTTGCCATATGGCAACGTTTCATAAAGTACCTTAAAAAAAAAATTCAAATTTTTTTTCTACAGCACTTCAAGTTAAGCCAATTTAAGAAAAGAAAGTCAAATATTTTTTAAATAGATTTATGATAATGCGTGCAGTAGAGGCTTCATTTGTTTGGGTGAACAATCATACATGGTAACCTTGATTACAATATTTCTTCTTTTTAAATCATAAACAAGCCTTGTAATAATCCCCAGTAATGGATCTGGGGTTTTCAGCATTTTAATGTGTCTTGTGTTAGGGATAAAGTACATCTAGGAGGTTATCACAGAATAAAGCATGACAGGCTAATCGGCCGCCTGGATAATATAAGACCTGAAGGGCTTTATTCTTCACAAGAGCTGCTTGATGCCACAAAACATCAAAATTAGACAAAACATTGGCCGCTTTTCCACTATTGTGCCGAACCGTTCTAAGAACACTAGGGTGTGGTTACAGTTGTTTCTCCACAGAGTCTGGAACGGCACGATTACAAACTGTTCCCAGCACGGTTAGACAACTGTATCGATAGATTCTGTGTGTTGACGTCGTGGCTCTATTGCCAAGCTACCACAGCTAGCTCAGCGGAAGCATGCTAGTCATCAGACACCCACAAGTAAACTACACTACATTTAATATAAAAAAATGATCCAGGTCTAAACGATACAGTTGGAAAAGGGTTTTAAAACCAGAGCACTCTCTGGCAGAGAATCACTGGCCCAGCACATTCTTCCAAACATATTTTATGTATTAAAGTTATTATTTCATTGACTTGAATATAATTAATGTATAATATAGCTACCCCGTCATTTAAAATCTTAAAATAATAAAATAGCCTGTTGTATTATTTGTGTGTGTGAGTTTATTGCATGCAGTACTGTATTTGGTAGCACAAAAACTCGCTTTGATCCGGGTAAGAACTTTACCAACAGCTACATGCACTGCTGAAACTGACTTCTTTCCTGCTGCGCATCGAATAAAGCAATAAAGACACGCTTATCATCATCGATGTCCACAATCCACAACAATATCCGATATCCATGGAACACGAACTTGCAGACTCTTTGAACAAATACCACCTAAAGAATGATTACGATGTCGGCCGTCACCAGAGAAAGTCAAATCTTTCTTTAATTGTTTGGACTTTTGTTTGAAAGCTTTATTGGTACTGTAGCTGTCTGAGGTACTGTTGTATGATTTCAATTATAGCCTATATATATGCACTAATAAACAAGTTGAATGAATGAATGAATAAAACAAATATGGATTCTTAACTGTCGTTATTGTTTTTACTCCAAAAAATATACATCAATACGTTTTATAAAAGTTTTATAATACGCACAAATGTTTTATAAAAATAAAATGAGCAATTTTTAACATTAAGCTATAGGCCAACATACCATTCAGTTAAATATAAGTTGGACATTAACAGGGCCTTGTAACACATTTCTGTTTTGTTTTTGATCTCTGTGATCTTTATTATATACTGGGTGATGTAACAACCAGGAATGAGTCTATAGCTCGTTAGTTCATTATAAAGACAAAATAAACTATTTAAATAACAAAAATAAAATCATAAATACAAAGCTAAAAAGAGCAGCATTTTACACAGATCTACCAACTACCTGTGGCGTTATTTCAATGACAAATGTCATGAGCGCAGTATTAGAAGTCGAGATCGCATTTATATAATAGCCTACAAGAATCCGGATCTCTTTGCTTGCGCACCGATTTCCTCTGCTCATGCACAAAACTTCTTGCACGCCCCCTCAAATTTAAGAGCGCGCAGATCTTCTTGTGCGCTCTCAAATAATCGCGGCTGAAGTGTGATTTAGTGCGTTTATGTAACGAGTATGTCTCCAGCATTTATTAGATTTCTAGAAATATTTACGAATGTCACAAATAGACTTACAGAGCGCCATTAATGCGTACTGAAATAAAGTGAAACAGCTATACGTCGTGTTTGCTGGCCTCACGCATCAGTCAGTCAGTCAGCATGTAACCCTAAAACGTTAAACAAATGACGCACAGCACTACTACGTTTATAGAAAAGCTTGCGCTGTTATAATTAATACGTTTTGGTGCAATTATCACCAGTTATTAAAAAAAATTTAATGTTTTGAATCAGAAGCTGTAATGTAGCCGTGGCGGGATGAATTTTGGCGTGGCGCCCCGCCATGGAATGAATGATTGTAGCGGAAACCATGATCCTTTATATGCTTTATATCCTGATATGCGGTGTTGTTTAATACTCATTTTTTATTTAACTTGAAAACCAATAACAGCCATCATTTAAAAGGTTATATTTTACCATCGAATTGTCGTATATTTTATATCATTATCACACTTTTGAAATAAAACCGCTGTTTAATTTAATTGATTGTTATGAAATAATTTAAGTGCTATATTTTTTATTAGCTCACATTTATTTCTGCCATGCCACTAATACAGATCAACTATTATTGCTGCATTCTCATTGTTTATTTTTCTGTTATGTACAGAGATTTGAAATATATTATTTATTTCCCCTCCAATCGTTTTCAATCATCACATTACAGTTTGGTCATTTTCCCTCCAAATAAAATTTGCCCAGAGCCGCCTGACCTCTAAATAAATAGGGGTGCTGTGACTTCTATCGTAGCTATATTTAGCCTGCTCTATACGAGAGAGTGGCATAACAGTGTTTAGTCACGCTGATGTGTTCGCTTTTACACATGAGCATGAAAAAAATAGTTTGGGCTTTTATTTTAATTTAAATAAACAAAGGGAGCTGTTTACACTGCATAACCAAGGCAATTACTGATGTGTTTTGTGTAAAGAGCTCTGTTGCAGCACCACAGTGGAAAATTAAACCGTATCCGTGCTTTCTGGCCCAGTTCAGCATGATAGTGGAAAAGCGCTTATTGTTCTGAGCCATAATAACCTATTCATTCTTTAATTAAACACAATGCTGACAAAAACACTGCTAGAGTACACTAACTAGTGCACTATTCAGCCACAAGATGGTGCCAAACAGTCAAAAACACAAAGCAGACAAAACGAAACTGGCTGGATAAAGTAGCACATATTCCAGACAGCTGTTTAATAAAAAGTGTTAGTGCACTTTGTACCTGGCCGTGTCCAGAAGGCGTGTGGCAACACTCTTCCTCCTCATCAGACTGAAGACCCAGATGCGACTGACGCCACAGAGGGCTTTCTCCGGGACAGTAGAGCAGCACCAGGTCCTGTGGTGCTCCATGAAGTCCTCCTTGCTCATGTCTTTGTGTTTCTCAGGCTGCTCCAGCACACGATAGGCCTACAAAACATTGAGTTGAATTTAGCTCAAGGTCACTTTTTAATCGTCATTTCGCTTTAGCTAGACAGACAATCACCTGTCTAATATTCTCAGCCACCAGACATCCCACAACTATCCTGTCAGCGTTGATGAAGAGGTATGTTTTAGCAGAGCTCGGGCTGCTGAGGGTGATCTGCTGAAAGCCCAGCTCACTGTCTGCAATCCGCCTCACGTCCTCTGCCTGGAAGCAAGTTAGAAAATGCTCAAATATTAGTTATTAGAAACAGAGTTCCTACTCGTAGCCAAATGCCAATTTCCTTGACTCTGGATCCTTTTCGCATTTCCAGGTTTCTCAGAAGTGAAAGTCGTCATAATTGGGTAAGCATAGAGCAGTGAATGGGAGAGTTCAAATATTTTTTACAAGCTCCACGATGGTGTTATCAAGACTTTCAGAAAAACTACTGCTTGTGAGGCGTTTCTAATACAGTGTACAGCAGTAAATTTTCTGAAAGTCTTGATAACACCATCGTGGAGCTTGTAAAAAAATTTGAACTCTCCCATTCACTGCTCTATGCTATATATATATATAAATAAACATAAAAACATGTTCAAATTATAAAAAAATCTAAATATTAAAAACTTTCAAGACTTTAAGCTGTTGATGACCGTTAAACGCATCATAACAGTCTTGTGAAAAGGGTCAATAAAGCTGAATTTCCATGAACCTGGCCGTGTCTATGAACAGAAAAAAACAACAGAAATAAAGCGATTAAAAAAAAATAAAAATAAAAATCACACCATAGAAAAACGTGACATTTTGATAAATAGAAAGAAACATTTTAAATGGCAAACAAAAATCCCTGAAATTACAATCACTTGGGCAAAAAACAAATAAATCCCTGACTTGCTTACTATGTCTGAAATAGACCTTTTAAAATTCCATGATATTCCACAAGAGCTCTGTATCAAAGTGCACATCTTATGCTTTCTTTTAATGGGACATTCTTTGAGGTTATCAACAAGAGATATTTATTGATCCAAAGGTATTAAATGTTTTATATATATATAAAAAAACATTTAATACCTTAAATGTTAATAATAATAATATATTATTATTATTATTATTATTATTATTATTATTATTATTATTATAGCCTTTATTTTACCAGGAAAAAATTGTAAAAATATTATACAATTATACACATTCACAATTGAAATGTACTAGATGAGTTATGCTTAAATGTTAAAAATCATCAATTTAAAGAATTATTGACAGTTAATTGATCTCTGAATAATCTTTGTGATAAAGATAATAAATACGACTACTCACTTTAGGCACTTCAGAATTGATTCTTTCTTTTGGGAGAGAATAAATGCGCATTTTTTTGTGCACTTTGAAACTTTGCAGACATTTTACATTCACAAACAGCTGCTTTTCCTACTGAAGTGAAAGGTAATAGGAGAAGAACCATACAGGGTTCCCACTATTCTTGAAAGTACTTGAATTTCAGACATATGAATTAAAGACTAATAAAGCACTTTAAAACAAACAAAATTGCTTGAATTTTAAATTTATGGTGTTATTTTAACAATTGCACTGTCCTGCTTTCATAAACTGAACGAAAAACGAAGGAACTCTTAATTTAAAAATCTTAAATTAAACTCATTCCTGAACTATTACAAAATATAATTTTTAATACTCCAGAAACCGCATTTGAATATTATCAATATTGAATTCAACTAATTGTATTAAAGCTCTTTGAACATGACTTTACAGTTTTTCTCAGTGGCTTTGGTGCGTTTCTCACAACACCATTTACATTTGCACAACAGTTCATGCATTTCTCAAAACAATTAGTACAAACTGCGAAACCTAGTTGACCTAGAAACCTGCAAAAGCGTGTCACTTGCTCAAAATGGAGAGCTCATTCCTCAACAGCAAGTATTGATGTCAATGAAAGTGTCAGTGTCATCAAGATGAAAAATGACACCATTGTTTATGAACAAGATAGTCAAATGGCTTTGTCATGTTTTCATTATGACAGTTTACTCTGTACAATTATTCCAATGCAAAAAAAAAAACCATCAGATCTTGTTGACACGTCCTGAAAATGCTCAAGACAGCACTAGATACTATTAGCACAGTCATTTGAAAACTACAGTAAAGTTAGACATCACTGCATTAAGTGAGGTATCTGAGTCAAGACACTGAATATGTATGTTTCATATTTTTACTGCAAATGCTTTTTGCAATTCTAATAGAGTGGAGGAACTATGATGTCAATTTGTATGCAAAACCCAGAAAGTGAGTTAGCATTTTAGCAGTTCCGGTTCCCTCGTCCCAAAGTCAATGGGTTTTTTGAATGGGGATTCAGTAAAATTGCTTAAATAAGGTTCGTGGCTAACACAAACTCAAGATAATTTCACGTTTTGTTCTACGACATAAAACACATCAGTTACTCTTGATTATAATTTTTTTTTTAATCAGTAACGCTTCTTTAAAAAGACTGTTGCTATCAAGTTGCTAAACTGGACTACAGGCAGTGTAGGAGACATTATTTGTCATCGAGCTGAACTGGTCTGGAGCGCAGCTCGCTTGTGTTTCGGGCATTAGGATTTGTCTGTTATCTAGGTCTTTTCATGAATAGTATTTTATAGTTTGTAGTATTTTTATAATTGGGATTTCATATAATGTGTAGATAATGCCTTCACTTGTAAAGGCAGTAAAGACATTAATTTGTTGATCATTTATTTTAATTAAACGATATTATAAAGATACAGGTTACCAGTGTAGACTGTCTCTTTCCTGCTCTCAGTAATGCAAACTTGTCAATAAATGTGTAAAAATACCTACATATTAACTGTCATTTTAATGTGATCAAGTGATTTTTCGTCGTTTTTTTCTTCATCTGAACACATTTAACTCTGTCATAACTGCTATATTTACACTCCTCCTTAAAATGTATAGCAGATGTGACTGTATGGGCTGCTTTTCGCTGTACTTCATGACATAAAAAAATACTGAATGTTGTTCTGTGTCCATGATGGAACTTGCAGGCATTTGATAGACTTGCTTCTCGCGCCTCATTTCTGTCGTCTGTTAAGGTAAGCAGGCTGTGTGCATGCGAGTGATACACTTTTTTAAATATATGTCTTATGATAATACTATGTAGGCACATTTATACATACAGTTCTAAAACTTTTACAACAACCGTAAAGCAAAACAGTGTATTATGTATACAGTGATAAATTTCCCACTTAAAAACTATCCAAAAGGCACGTAGGTCTGTGTGTATTTACGTATTTATTTGTTTATAATATATAGCGTGGATTATAATATAATAAACAGAGAGATTAACTCTTTGTCATGGAGCATATTTCTAAAAATAAGCTTTAAAAGTTGTCTGTAGCAGGGTGGTGCTGACAGCACAGATGAGCGCCTCGAGGGCACTGTAGTCCGTTTGTAGCCTAATGTTAGCTTTTCAGTTCTTGCGTTTCCATTTAAAATCCAAAAGTTGAATTTTCATGTGAGGATTATCCGGCTGGACAAAACGTGTAAGTGTAATGAACTGTGTTTGAACACAGAGCTTATTATTTGCAATCTTCGAAAAGCCCATGGGAAAATCCTATATAGGATTTTATCGAGGGAACCAGTTTTATGCTAGCAGCCGATTCGCCTACAAGGTGACGTCCTAGTTCCTCCACTCTATTTATTCACAGCATTGTGCAAAAGAATAAATACATCCTTATTTACAACAAACATAAAGCTCCTTTGGGTAGAGCTGTGCACAACTATATACAATATTGCAGTACATTCATTCATGAAATTGTTCAATTTAGAAGACATTTTTAGGAAAAAAAGATTTTGAATTGTTTTATAAAATTTGCTTGACAGATTTTATCAACTAGTTCAACATTTTTGTGTGTAATGACTCAATTAATGAAATGAGGACTATTAGTTTAATTTGGAATGACTATTCAGCATTCACAAGTTTAGTTAATTTTAACTGACATGACATAAGCAAATGGTAATGTTATAAAACAGCAGAGAGTTGTATGAAGCAATTGACACATGTCCAAAAGCATCTGTAATTTGTTGGAAGGAATAAGAAACTGCTACTATGATGTGCACAAATGACTAATTGTTTTGAGAAATGCATTAACTGTTGTGCAAAATGTAAATAGCGTTGTGAGAAATGCACCAAAGCGACTGAGAAAAACTGTAAAACAGTCACATTTTTAAAAACGACACACTCAAAACATCATCATTATGACAATTTAATGTAAATACTAAGTGTAAGTGAAGGACGCTTATATATGCTGGGGGTGTGAGTTACAAAAGTGCTCGACTTAAAAACTTCTTGAATTTGGTGTCCATGAAAGAGTGGAAACTCTGACCATAACACTTTAAGCTATAACCAGCCAATACCAGCGTACCTTTCTCGTGGCGTACTTGGGATCATCTGGAAGAACGAGAATGATCTTTCCATCCCAGAATTCTGCCACGACCCTCTCTTTTTTCCAGCCCTAAAAACAAACAAACTGATGTTAGATAATGTTCTGCAGAAAAACTGTTCAGCTGTAGACAGAGTTGAGTTTATTAGCCATATCAGCTTTTCTGGCCAAGTAAAAAAAAAAAAAAAAAGATCAAGTTAACCACATTTTATAAATATCACTTTTCTATAATTATTTAAATATTTTAACAATAAAAAGCAACAGCAAAATTCAACAGCAATAAATACATAAGATATAATAATAATAATATATAATAAGATGTTAGTAGGGCTGCACGATTAATCGAAAAAAAGATCACGATCTCGATTCGACCCTTCACACGATTTTAATTCAGCTTTTCTACGATTCAGCCAATTAAATTTTCAAGGTCAGGAGAGAAGCTTAAAGGTAGTCGCACAAGCCTTCACAGCAATATGGACACCTTCAAATGGTGTTAAAAGTGTCACATACTGTATTTATAAGGTATAATTTCTTCAGAAATGTCATTTCTGTCTTCATGTAATGATGCATTTATTTATTTATTACATATTTATTGCCACATCAGCAACTTATGGCTATTTCGTGGTCAAATGGATATACATTAAACTATTACATGATAAAAACAAATTCGTATTATATAAAATAAATAAATAAATTACTTAGACAAATATATAAAATATAAATAGATAAAATTTACAAAAAAATTTTCTCAAAGTTAAATATGGTTTTTCAGTTCTATTTTTGATTAAAAAAAAGTCAAACTCTTCCTGGTGGAACCTTTTTAAAAATGTCCATCAAAGTGCTCTCCTTATAAAAATTGTCTAATGGAATTTAAACTTCTACATTCCAACAAAATATGTTTGGTGGTGAGAGCAGTCTGGCAGTTATTACATTTAGGTGATTCTTCGTTATTTAATAAATATGAATGTGTCAACCTAGAATGTCCAATTCGACATCTGGTATAGACCGTCTGATCATGCCTGGCTTCGAAATTATAATTTGCTAAATGTCCTTCATTTATTTTCGGGTTAATTTCATATAATTTGTTGTTGATGCAGTTGTCCCATTCTCTTTGCCATGTTTTATTTATGTATAAATTGATGGTGGGTTTCAAGTCCATGAAATGATGTATTTGCGGCCGCAAAGTCACATGTGAGATGACCGCCAGCTGTTTGTTTACTTCTGAGAACATTCACGTGCATGCCAATGACGGCTACTTTAGTGAACAGAACCTGCATAGGCTGTGCATATCAGGTAATAAAGTTGTAAATAACGTTAAGATTGTTGCACAGAGCAATCGTTCGAGAGCCGCGCTGAAAGAATGATTTGCATGTGTGTGTGTTTTTTTTTTTTTAATTACAGTGACAGCAGCCATGAGCCACACTTGGAAGTGAAAATGAAACTGGCTGCACATCATTTAAATGATCATATTGCATTTTAGAGTTATGATTACCACAAGCATTTGATGTTTTTTCTTTCATATAATACAAGAAGAAATCTGATAATGACAAATGTCTGATTTTACCAGTGAAAACAAATGGTCTAATAATGCTGTCAATGATAAATGACAAGCACATGTCTTAAACATAATAATTGAACTTTATAATTATGAATAGTTGTATTCAGATGTCATCATTTTACTGTGAATTAACAAACAGGACATTTTAGCATTTTAAGAAACAGTAGAGCTCCACATTAAAATCAGAAAGTAACCTAAATATTTTTAGTAGTGTTCTTAAAAAGTGGTTAAAGCAAAACAGCAGTGTCTGCACAAATAGTCTACTGTTAGTTTGTTGGATCATGTCGCCTTTGCTATTGCTCCTGTAATTTTATGCAAAGAATTATAATGCTGTGTTTGTTTTTATTATAGTTCCATTTTGTCAATTTGGTCAAACCTCCTGTGGACAGGTGTTGAGAATTAGCAAGTTTGCTAAAACACTTAAAACAAATGCATTTGGTTGTCCAGTGTAATTGTGATATCCATGTCAAATAAATAAATAAATAAACATAGGCCTATTATTATTATTATTGTTGTTTTACCATATCGTCACCTTAGAATTATAAAGTTCTATCTGACATTGTCAAAAGTGAGTTATTGACATTCTTGACAACTTATTTACATTATGGGATGTTTTTAATAAGTTATTTACATTAAGACTTAAAAAAACACAATGTTGCACACATACTGTTTGCTATAAGGATTGCTAAAACTTTGAAGCTCAATATCTCAAAATCATTCAGAACACATAGAACCTTATAATTCCAAGGTGACAGACAGTATGTTTGAGAATTAACCATAAAAATAGGCTGCTCATAATAATCTTTATTTTACATCTAAAGAATCGTGAGAAAATAGTGATCTTCATTTAAAGCAAAAAAACAAAACAAAAAAAACAAATCGGGATTCACATTTTAGCCAGAATCGTGCAGCCCTAACAGTTAGGGTTTAGTTTTGATCAAAATTGTATAATTTTAGAAGGATTCGCATTAAAAGTATATTTCCTTTAACGTCTATCAAGATAAAAATCATTGTCTGTTAACATTAAAGATAGGGCATTTCACAAGTACATGCTTAACAATTTGGTTTCTGTTTCATTACTGGCATTTTGGGGCTTCTTTGGAGTAAATGTCCATGTGTGAATCTCGTGTGTCCAACACAGCTGTTTTAATATTAATAAACATCATGAAGGCTCACCACAAACTTAATGGTGTCCAGAAAGCGCTGATGGAACTGTGTGTGTTGAAAGTTGTCCTCTGGACTGTCTGTGCTGTACAGCATCCCACAGGATGCGCAAGTAGTGGCTCCAAACTGCTTCTGACCAGCATCCTAAAGAGCAGACATGCCGACCATAAACAACAGGTCAAGAACCACACATTGATTTTTGTCTAGCAACTTCATCTACTCACAATGATGAGCTGGTTGTCGGTTTGCTTCTTCATCTCTCTCCTCAACATGCTCCTCTGATTGGCTTTGAGAGCAGGAGTTGCTGTCAGAGCTGAAGGAGTGCTGCTGTTCAGCGGCGGAGACAACTTCCCTTTTTTCTGAGATCTAAAACAAAGAGAAATCAAGGGATAAATTAGATAGATAAGATAACTAGGGCTGCACAATATTGGAAAAATCTGACATTGCGATATTTTGTTTTGCTGCGATATATATTGTGTAACTGCAGCAGATGAATTGAATCTCTCTATTTTGAAAAAGATTTTATTCATTTAGATAGATCGAGATGATCAAGTCTTTCTATGCAGTGCATTTTCATGAATTATAATAAATGACAAGAGTATATATAATACAACAGAGCAAAGATAGAAGTGAAATGAATAGCGATTAGTGGTTTTCTGAAGAGTCTAACAGCATTCAGAAGATACTGAAATTGAACAATCAAACATAAAAAAAATGATATTTAATATCTTTAGTATTTTAATAAATCTAATCCTGCGATGTGACTATGGCGGATGCACACATTGTGATAGAGGCTCAAACAATATATTGATCATGATCACAACAGCTGAAACGACTGAATATAACTTTGCAGACATGAGGATACATTCTGTCACACTATTAAGCTATACTCTTAAAAAATATCCATTGTGAAAAACCTTTAACATCTATTATAACTAACCGTCGCACAAAAGCATCTTAATAGCAGATAAAGGTTTTTCAGACATTTAAAATGCCATCCACAAAAAAATCCTTTATTGGTTAAAATATAATTTTTGAAGCAAAAAGTTTTTCTAATAACCCCAAGTAATATTACAGGGTTTTATAAAGAAGTATTTCAATAGGTTAACTGAACACTAAATGTTCTTCTTTGGGGAACCAATTTTTCTTTGCTTGCCACCCACCCATACTGCCAGAGTGCATTAGGGGAAAACAAATATGTTTGTTTTACCTTTTAGTGCCAAAGATGGGATACACAGATGATTCTTCTTCTGAAGAAAAAAACAATAATTAAAACATTGTTAAAATATCATTTTCAGATCATGTTTTTTTAAAAACACAGGATATGCATATATACCATATCATGCAGCATTTTTGGATAAAGCTACATATTACATTATAAAGATAGTATTCACAGGGTTCCCACACTTCCATGAACAGCAGATTCAAGGACTTTTTAAAGCACTGGTTCCAAAAGTGGGGGTCGGGACCTCCTGGTGGGTTGCAGGACAATGACAAGGGTGACTTGGTGATTTTTAAAACTTAAATAAATTTGATTAAACTATTAGAATTACAATATTTTATTTTAAAAATAGTAGTTTATTCTTGCATAAAAAACAACAACATGCAAATGAAAAGCCATCAGCCTTTAGTTTTTTCATAGGATAGGTGCGTTTATGTTATGTTAAAAACAAATATACAGGCCACAACTGAACATTGAGGATGATCTCTGAGCGGCAGTCTCCAATATCAAACCAAGAATAGACTTAGGGTCTATTCTTAGGCTGAAAACGTTGTGCCCACCAGTCTCTTTAGCTGAGGTTAATATTAAACAAATCATTAAATGATTATAAAAATGATATGATTGTTAGACTGTTGCAGTTTTTGTGTTGTCAATACGCTCGCATTTATATAGGCCTATTGTTGTGCGCAAGGTTAGTATATTTATAACCACCTCCAAGAAATGTGGGGGTCGAGAGTCACAGGCATTGTTATTTTGGGGGCCGCGGGCTGAAAAGTTTGGGACCCCCTGTTTTAAAGCACAACTAATTTATATGAAGCACCGTTGTAATTTATACCCCAACTGTACTTGATATTTATATTAAAAATGTCAGAGTAATTTTCAAAAATTAACCATTTTAAAATTCATGTTGAAAGAACTTTAACACAATTTGTTTTATTAAATACTGGTAATATTCAAAAGCGGTTTCCAAAATATTGATCAAATGTGCACTATTGGTCAGTATTATTGTACAAGATTTTTCTCAGTTTTTTTGTTCTGCTTTTGACAATTGACTACAATTGTTAAAATAAAACCATAAACAAATTTTATTTCAAATTTAATTCAAGCACTTACAAAGAGTTGTTTGTTTTTAAGCACTTTCCAATGCATATGTCTGAAATTCAAGTAATTAAGCACTTTCAAAAAGCGTGGGAACCCTGTACTCAAGTAATATGAAATAATATACACAAATAACAACACATTAACAGATTCTTGATAAATAAAACTATTTTTTAAAGATAAAAAAAGTATTTAATGATTAAAGGTTATTAGCATTTCCCAGAAAATTAAACAAACGCTTTCAGCACTGAGATGTTTAAGTGTCAAATCAGCATGTCAGAATGAAAGATCAACGTGATAAAAGAGAGAAATGTTTCTGAAAATGAAGCTTAGAATAACAGCAATAAATTACACAAAACATTCACAGAGAACAATGTAAATAAAAAAAGCATTTCAAAACATTGCATGTTTGGTCAAATCAATGCAGCTTTGGGGGACAGTAACACTTTATTCAAATCAACCATTTTGGGCTCATTTTGATTCATTATTTATATATTTATTTATATTTATACACAGATAAATAATAAAAAGTTTATTTACCTTCATCATGAGAGCTATCGTGATCCGGAAGCAGTAAATCACTCACATCAAACACCGAATCAGCTTCAGAAGGTGCGTCCTGGAAAACATTTTCAGCTTTAGAAGCAAAGCAAATGAAAACTTCATTCATTACCAATATAAATTGACTAGTTCAGTCTAACCTGGCAGCCAGTCTCAGGGCTCACAGACCTCCTCAAAACCACCCTCAGCTCTTTAGTGATGCCATGCACATCTGCCAGAACCTGAGGAGACATTGGCGCTTGTGTCGACTCTCTTTCATCATGAGGAACTTCCACTTCAGGCTGTTTTTTTAAGAAAACAGCACGGCGAACTGGAGAACGCTGTCCCGGTGCCATCACCACTTCCTTCTCCCTCACAGGTTTCTGAATGCTGGGTTTTTTGTATGTTGGTTTAGGCTTTGTGTTCTGTGCAGACTTCTTATACATTGAAGAGGGCTTTTTTCCAGTGGTGAAGAAAGCAGCGCCGACAACAAGTTTGGGTTTACCTTTAGACTTCATACTGCTGAATGAAATGGGAGCTAATGTGGATTTCAGCGCTTGATCCGTTTGTTTATCTGATGGACTTTGTTTCACTTTGGGTTTAGCCGTGAAGTAGCCTTTCAGGTTGGACTGTGGAGCAGAAGCTCTGGGTTTCTTCTGAACTTTCTTGGCTGGTTTTACAACAGCATTTGCAGTGGTCAAAGGAGGGCGTGACGGCTCTTTGTTGGCGGCTGATGGTGGAGATTTGGCTTCTTTCAGCACTTTTCTCTCCAGAGGTGTGAGATACAGGGGTTTCTGTTTGCTGTAGAAGGTTCCTGCTCCCAGCACTGCTTTCCGTGGCGAGACTCGCTTTGGAGGAGATTCAAGCGAAAAGGCCCTCTGTGTCTTTTTAGGTGTGCTGGGAATCTTTTGGGGGGAATTCAGCGAAATGGGAATGTTTTCTTTTTGTCGAGTGGTCCTTCTTGGAGAATTTCTCAGGCTTGTTATTTGTTTCTTCGATGGATTACTGTGGAGGGGTTTTAAAAAATTGATATTTGTGTCACAAGAACAAATATTTTAATTTCTAATAAAAGTAAAGTTACCTCTCGGCATCAGGAGAGCCATGTTTTCTCTTTCGGGATAACATCTTCAAGTCACCTGAAATGAGAAAACATTTTCAGATTTATCAGTATATGAAAAGAAAACAGATTATTTTGCTGATCTCTTTGTTGCAGAATGATCAAAACGCATGCGTAGAAATGTTTAAATAAATTTTAGTGCTGGGCAAAAATTTATCGCATGCAAAATAAAAGCGTGTTTTGACAATATGTGTGTGTGTGTGTGTGTGTGTACTGTCTAGGCATGTGTCGGTATAAGATTCTGACGGTATGATAACCTTGGAGAAAAATCACGATTTTGTGGTATTGTGATTACTGCTCTGAATTATATTATTTTTAAATGTCTGGTTACAATATTAACATTTTTCCCTTTTAAACACAATATATTTTATGAAAAAATAAACAAAATAAACATTTTTTACTGCAATGCTTCAGTTTTGTTTGATGCAAACCATAGATGTATTTTTCATAAAGTAACAGTAGGACTTTTTTATAGCAGATAACTCGCATTTAAGCACATTTAAGGCAGCATGATAATGAGAAATGTAATTCATTGTTAGTAATATTGTCATGTTCGTCATCATTAATATTTTATAATTATTTGACATTCATTTTGGAATTCTTGCACAAATATCAATAAGTCATCACAGCATTAGTTAGAGAGTTGTTTCTGTTTTTTCCAGATTGATGTTGTTTTCAAATACAATAAATCCATTAATATACAAGTTGCAGTAGTGCCCATTCATTTTTGGTGAGAGCTCTGGTGTTTTTGAAGTTGAGAGCACTGGCAATTTCAAGCCTTGCATTAGACAAATACTGTTTTTTTATTATTTTTTTTTTATTCATTTATTTACAGTGTAAATATATTTATTTTTTATTTTTAAGCACAAAGACAGAAATTTACTGCTGTTTGATTTTTACATTATTTTGAGCTGTAATAATTTGTCACTGAGCAGCAGTAAATAACACTGTAAAATATATTATTTTCTAAACTAGTGGGGTGTGAAATTAATGAATGCATAATAATCGTGACAACCGTGATTATTTCTCAAACTATAATCGTACAACCAAAATCTATAATCATTGCACCCCTATATATATATATATATATATATATATATATATATATATATATATATATATATATATATAATACAAATGTAACAAAATTGTTTGGTATAGTTTTAGTTTCATGTATGTATCACATATACATAAAATATATATATATATAATGTCAAAACAAACTTTTATTTTGAATGCGATTAATCTTTGCCCAACACTAGTAAATATATATAGACTGCATATGACGTGATAGCAACTGCAGTTCATGTGCTTTAGCTGGAACTAAAAATTTGACGTTCGTGAAAGAAGACCAATTTATTAAGTACGTTCACGTAAAGGAAACCAAACGTTTCTTTTACTGGCTTTTATAAGGTCTTCGAAGTTTTAACGATAAATATTTCCTTTATACAACCTGCAGAAGCATTGAAACACGTAACTTTATTATCTGCAACTGTGAAAGAAACCAAACACTATGTTTTCATGTCGAAATTACCGCAATGTTATTTGCATATGAAGTTTGATTTACACTTTAATATGTCTACGATATATAAGGTTAGATCCTAAACACAGCTCACTCACTTTTCCCGCAGTTCATTTCTAGGCGCCAACTAGGTGAACAGTGCATAATCTCTAAAAATACACGCAGGTTCCGTTTATCACAAACCCCACCAGATACTGACTTGAAAACAATGTCTGTAATGAACCACTTACCGGGTAGACTAGTACCAAATCTGTTTTTGAATTTACGTGAAAACACTGGAGCAAAATAACCGCGGCAAATCCTCTCAGCTTCTCCCGCGGTCTGTTTTGAAGAACGCGCCAAAGTCAATCGTGGCGCACACGGAAGCGGAAACAGTGTGTGGAAGCATGACAACGTCCGGTTAGTGAAAAGAACTATGATTCATCTGTGCAAATCGGTTCTTTTGAACAAGTTTGTTTTAAGGAACCGATTAGCGACCGACACAGAAAAGCTGTTTCAAGTCTAACGTAGTTAACGCTTGTATTTACGTTAAACCAAAACTAACATCAAAAGGCTGTAAAGCATTTTATTCGTTAAGGCAAAATAATGCAAAAAGGTGCTCCGGTTTCCCCCAGAAGCCCAAAGACATGCGCTATAGGTGAATTCATTCATTCATTCATTCATTTTCTTTTCGGCTCATCCCTTTATTAATTTGGGGTTGCCACAGCGGAAGGAACTGCCAACTTATCCAGCATATGTTTTACGTAGCGGATAGCCTACCCTTCCAGCTGCAACCCATCACTGGGAAACACCCATACACACTCATTCATATACACTAAGGACAATTTAGCTTACCTATACCACATATGTTTTGGCGTTGTGGGGTGGGGGGGAAGACACCCGGAGGAAACCCACGCAAACACAGGGAGAACAGGGAGAAACTCCATACAGAAATGAACCACCAACCTTCTTGCTGTGAGGCGATTGTGCTACCCACCGTGCTGCCTGTATAGGTGAATTGAATAAACTAATTTGTCTGTAGCGTATGTGTGTGATTGAGTGGATAAAAGCGTCTGCTAAATGACTAAATGTAAATGTAAATGAAAGTTTGGAACTTCGTGGCTGTTCGTTCCACTAGTTTGTAAAAAGATCCGACTCACCTGAACAATTCATTTACGAATCGCGAATCACCAATTCACTGCAGCGCTGCGTTGTGGTCGGAATGGATGGTACACATGACATGTGCCTCTTGATACAGATTATTTACCTCTAATGTGTTCAGTGTTTTGTTAAAAATATATTTAAAGTGAGACCTTTTAAAGCTTGTGTCTTTTGACAGAATGGTGTTTTACTTTACAAGCGCCGGTGAGTAGTGGACTGACTTCATGTTTTGCTCAGGCAATGCAGTGTTTAAGCTGTCAACAAAGACAGCGTGAAAACGAGATATATTAGTAATGTAACTTATTAAAGTAACTGCAGTAATATATAACATTTTATTAAAGATTATAAACAGTTACATAAAGTAGATTTAGATGTTAAATAATGTTGTGTTCAGTTTGTGATCAGCAATATAAAGAGTAAACATTGCTTTTCTTATCTTTTACAGTTGTCTCACCGCCCCATACTATCTACATGGGCAAAGATAAATATGAAAGTAAGTGCTTATTTTATCATACATATTACTTTAAAAGCACACTCTGTTCCTGTCAGGCCACTGACAAATATATTGTTTTCCCATAGACGAAGATCTCATCAAATATGGATGGCCTGAAGACATCTGGTGAGAAGAAATGTTATTTTATTTGTATTATTAAAATGATACAAATGTTTATTCTGTAATGTTATTCTTTATTATTATTAATATTATATTATTTGTATTTGTCTCTTTCTTAAGTGTCAGTAATAAATGTTTCTTTCTGTGAATTCCAGGTTTCATGTGGACAAGCTCTCATCTGCTCATGTATATCTAAGAATGCCTAAGGTACTTTAAGAAGTGAAACCATACAGTTGTATTGAATTATACTATATTGTATGTGTTTACAATTATTATCACCATTGATTAAAGGGTACAACGATAGATGATATACCAAAGGAAGTCCTGATCGACTGTGTCCAGCTGGTCAAAAACAACAGCATTCAAGGTAACTTACCAGCATTTTAACCTTGTTTGTAAACTAAACAGCTTTTTACACTTCTCATGCATTATTTTGTTTCATGTTTAACACTGCATATCATTTATCCAGGAATTAACAATTAATTCTAGATCCTCAGTTTTTTTCAGTATTAATATTTATATTTAATTTGAATTCCTAATACTTTTTTTTCAACGAGACTCTTCATTTAGGTAATTAATAAATGGACTGGTTGAGAAAAAAATATATTTTTTCTGTTGTATTGAAATATATTTACAGTTATTTAAAGTTTTTGTTTGGCACTATTTTTATGCATTAGGCATAACAAATGATGATTGTGTTCTGTTATTATATATACTGAATAAAAATACATCATATCCATATAAAGTAAATGTTATTTTATATTATTTACTTTTAAAATATGTGCATTATTAATGTACTCTGAGGGTTTACACATTACATTCCTAAACATGAAGTTATTGTTCTTATTGGCATGTTTGCAGTGTTAATGTCATTGGATGAACAAAGTGAGCAAACATTATATATAAAGGCTCTAGCATTGCAAATCATATCGGAAAAACTGTCATTGGGATATTCTGTCATACATTGCAATATGAAATCAATTTCTAAAGGTGCCATTGACTTGAAAATCTCACCAGATATTGATAGCAACCAAAGAAATCCACATATGCAAAGAAAACAAATCTAATTCGTTTCCAAATTAAGTTATGCATAATAAAATGAAATGACGCAGGGAAAAAGTATTGAACACATGAAGAAAGGGAGGTGAAGAAAGGTAGTAAAAGCACAGACAGCAGCTGAAATCGTATTTATATATAATAAATATTATTTTATTTACTGTTAAAATGTGTGCATTATTAATACACTATGAGGTTTCAGACATTACATTCCTAAACATAAGGTTATTGTTCTTTTTTGCATATTTGTGGTGTCAATGTCATTGATTGGATGAACACAGTAGGCAAATGTTTTATATAAAGGCTCTAGCATTGCAATTCTTCATATTATATTATGTCAGCATCATATTGAAAATACCGACATTGTGATATTTAGTTTTTCTGTGATTATATATTGCAATATGGAAACAGTTTCACTAGATGACTTGAGCAGCTTGTTTGGATGGGAGTGATTTTTGTATGGGAGTGCATCTGCATAAAATCCAATAAACAAATGAATAGCATGGATAAATAATACAGCAGCTCAAAGATACAAATGAAATGGTCAGTGTGTATTCTGTGTTAAAAGCAGGGTTATAGCAGTGAGAGAATCTGTATTGTTATTGAAGGGGTTTCCTAACTTTGTTTTGTCATTTATAGGCTGCAAAATGAACAATATTAATATTGTCTACACACCATGGAGCAATCTGAAGAAAACAGCAGACATGGATGTCGGCCAGATAGGCTTTCATCGGCAGAAAGAAGTATGATTATGCTTTGATAATACATTGCACTGTGATTTTGTTCACACCGCAGCCAGTTTAGATCCAGATTGTAAAGTAATGTGTCAGAAAGGGAAAATAAATATTGAACACATGATCATTTTTCTCAGAAAACATATGTCTAAAGGTGCAGTTGACTCAATTTTCACTAGATGTTAATAGCAGCCAAATGAATCCATATATGCTAAAAATACTAATATAATTAGTTTCCAAATTAAGTTATGCGTAATAAAATGAAATGACGCTGAAAAAAGTATTGAACACATGAAGAAAGGGAGGTGAAGAAAGGCAGTGAAAGCCCAGACAGCAGCTGAAAACTCTCAACCCTCTGCCCTTCATCAGTGTAAATGAATATTAGCTGCTTCAGCCCAACATCTACATCATCAGGATGATGAAGATGAAACCACGGTGGACATTCCAACAAGACGATCCAAAACACAGCCAAGGAAACTCTCAATTGCTTTCAGAGAAAGAAAATCAAGCTGTAGAATAGCCCAGCCAATCACCTGGCTCGATTCAACTACAATAGAAAATACAAAATAAAGATCAGATTTGATGGACGAGACCCACAGAACCATCAAGATGTTTACACTCTGTTGAAGTCTGTGAAAAAAACTCTTCATGTGTCTTCATTCTCCAATGAGAGGCGTCTTTAAGCTGCCATCACCAAAAAAAAAGCCTTTAATACAAGTATTAAATACATTTCAATAGTTTCTTCTTGTGTCATTTAACTGTTCATTTCACAGTGAGACACAGTGAGCTCATTTTTCAGATTTTTTTGTTTTGTTTTATTTTCATGTTTGTACTGTTTGAGTTTTTACCAAAATCTGGTTCAATTCCATGTCAACAGCTCCTTTAGAAATATTATACCCTGGAAAAAACATGACGTGTTCAATACTTTCCCCACTCTATGCAACAAAAATCCTGTTTACTGAATGTCTAAACCAAGTTTGGGATTTTGATGTTCTCCTGCATCATTGTTGTACTTTGAAATGATCAACAGGTGAAAATTGTAGCAGTTGAAAAGAAAATCAACGAAATCGTCAACAGACTAGAGAAAACAAAAGAGGAACGGTATCCAGATCTTGCTGCTGAGAAAGAGTCCCGGGACAGAGAGGAAAGAAATGAGAAGAAGGCTCAAATACAAGAGCAGAAGAAGAAGGAGAAGGAGGAAGTGAAGAAGAAAAAAGAGATGGAAGATTTAAAGTGAGGCACAAAATGATTACACACATATATAATAATGAACGTTTATATAAAAAAGATAAAAATGAAGATTCTGTCAACATATCACTTGTTCTGAACCATTTGGAGTTTCATTCCTCTGTTGAACACAAGAAGAAAAAGTTTTGAGGAAAACAGAAAAACCTGTAATCACTGACTTCCATCGTATTTGTTTTCCTACTATGGAAGTAAATGGTTACAGGTTTTCAGCTTTTCTTCAAAATATCTTCTTTTGTGTTCAACAGAGGAAAGAAACTCATAAAGGTTTAAAACCTTATGAGGGAGAATAAAAGAAATGCTTTTTATTTTATTCTTTTTATTTTGTAATGATTTTAATTGTGAAATACACACTGCTTTTAAAAGGTTAAGATCTCTAATCAAATATTTTCTAAATGTATTTATTTATTTCAAAAAGAAATTAGAAAATGCACAACATTAGTGAAATAGTTTTAGTTTGCAATTTCTAATTCTATTCAATAATATTTATAATAAATTTTATCATTTGCATAACATTTTGAGAGCATTTATGCTTTACTTAAGGATATTTCACAAAAAAAAAAGAAAATGTACTCACTATTTACTCTCCATCAGTTGGTTTCAAACTTGCTTGAGTTTCTTTCTTCTGTTGAACACAAAAGAAGATATTTTGAACAATGCTAGAAACCAAAAACTTCCACAGTAGGTCCACAGTCAGTAAATCAATGGTTACAACATTCTTCAAAGTATCTTCTTTTGTTTTCAACAGAGGAAAGAACCCCTTAAAGGTTTAAAACCTTATGAGGAATAATAAATGGTGAGGTAATTTTCATTTTTGTGTGAACTATCCCTTCAATTAAAGAAAACACTGCCATTCTAAATGTTTAGTCAACTAGTGAAATGCTTTTTATTTTATTAGGATTTTCATTTTGAAATACACACTGCCTTTAAAAGGTTGAGATCTCTAATTAAAAAAAAAAAAAAGAAAACACACACCACTAGTGAAATACTTTAAATATTAATAAATAGTTTAAATACTTTAAATATTAATTTCTAAATCAATTCAATAATCTTTATAATAAATTATGTCATTTGCATGACAATTTGAGAGCATTAATGCTTTAGTTAAAGGCGTATTTCACCCAAAAAATGAACATTTACTAACTATTTACTCTCCATTAAGTGGTTACAAACCTGTTTGACTTCCTTCTGTTGAACACAAAAGAAGATATTTTGAACAATGTTAGAAACCATTAACTTCCATAGTAGGATAAGTCAATGGCTACATTCCAATTCCATTTCCAACATTCTTCAAAATACCTTCTTTTGTGTTCAACAGAAGGAACTCAAACAGGTTTTGAACAAGTGAAGGTTGAGTAAACAATGACAGAAATCTCAGTTTTGGGTGAACTATCCCTTTAAAATTGCACTTTAGTTTTCTAAGTGTGTGTATTTGTATTATATCAGGGTGTCTGCAGGGTCTTAAAA